>NW_006787415.1:549285-558347 GCF_000442215.2 Lipotes vexillifer
TGGGGCGTGGGGAGGGGGAGGGGCGCGCATTTTACCTTTCTTGATACCTTCAGTGAGTGCAAGAACGCAGAGATACAGAGTTTGGTAAGTTCTAAATTTTGTCAGATCTGACAAGATTATTTGACGAGGAGGAAAGTGATCCTGATTTCATTGTGGAACACCTACTGCCTCGAATAGTAACATTATCAGGGTTGACTGCCTTTGCAGAAGAAACATGTTTAATCGCAAGTGCATGAATGCCAGTCTTCATGTCTGCTCTTATTCTGCACTGCCTGCAAGCTAGGATTTGCCTGGCAAGGTTGGGCTCCCACCTCCCAGCCAGTGGCGGACTCTTGGCAGACTCTCAGCTTCTTTCTCTCCCTTCTCCCACCCCAACCTGTGCATCATTTTCTTTATTTCAGTGAGTGCTAACCTTCTTCCCGCTCCCCTTCGATTTAGGCTTTGCATAAGTATACTGACAGTGAACTACAAAGAAAAGTCTTTGGTTGAGTGCCTAACTAATGAAGGACCTAGTAAGATGGGTTGCATAACAAAGTGGAAGTGCAGTATGAAAACTGATGCTTTGGTATAATCTAAGTGGTTTATGCTTATGCTTCTTGCATGGGGGTAGGAAGATGGAGCATGAGGAGGACCATGGCAAGGACCTTAGTGAAAATATTTAAGTATTTTAGGTTAATAGATATATACTGACACCTCATATAGAAGTTTCAGATTCACAGAGAAGTATGGGGGAAAAATCTACATTTATACACCAGTGGTGTCTAAAGTACAGTACCTTCCGTGTAACCTTTATTATATAATAATTGCAAATCACATGAAAATGAATTAGGCAGTATATAGGAGAAAGGTTAGTTATTCAAGGCTTTCGCTTTTGCTTGTTCCAGTTGTCCTTCCAGCTCAGTTTATGACCTGATGAAATAGCAAAAATGCTTACTCTCTTTATTTTATGATGATATTTTTTTCATAGAAAGGCATTTTATTTTAAATATAGCAGTGTGTACATGTCAATCCCAAACTCCCAATCTATCCCTTATTACTCTTAAGCACTGATTTTATCTTATGTTATAGGAGTGGAGAAGCCAGAAGGCCTCTATTGTGTATTTTTGTTCTTTTTTTCCCATTCAACAGTAATATCCTCTAAGATTGAAATTCAGCTCCTCTTCACCTTGGAAGGAAGTTAACTAGTATGATAAAATTTATCTGAACTGTAGCAATAAGTAGGATGAAGGAGTCACACAGAATTTTGATAACATGGTGAAGCAATATTTACCTCTAGTGCAGGGGCAGTGATAATATGAATGCAGCAGGGAAAACTATCACAGTGCATCTCTGGATATATTCTGACATTTTAGGTGCTCATTCTAATTTAGATTGCAGTTTCTGGAGCAAATCTGAACCTTAAATTGTGCAAAAAATTAGTAAAGCCATAAAGTCCCTTTAGAAGAGCAAACTAGAAGGGCCACGATATCTCTGAAAAGATTTCTGTGGCCATGATGTTGAGGCCAACCTGAGAAACGTCCCATATCCTGTCTCCTGAGGGACTCCCCTTGAAGTGCACAGGGCTGGTTACCTCTCAAAACAGAGTTTTTAAGCTTTGCTCTTGACCATGTTCTTGCCTAATTAGGACCAATTAATTTTGCAGTTTTACTTGTGCCAGTTTTTGCTTTGCTTGCCAATAACTAATTGCATAGGTTCCTTGTTTTTGTTTTTACCACTACCAGTCAGGTTTTGTTGGAATTTTAAGCCAAAAACATTTAATTGCTTTGCTCAGTAAGTAGGTACCTGGAGAAATCAACCTTAAATCCTAGTAACAGTTCTTTTTAGCATACCTCCAAAATACATAAATTGCTTATGTTTTTCAAAGGTAGGACAGTTTTATTTTTATTAATTACTATTTTTGTTTTGTTTTGTAAAACAGCATGGCTTAGATCACGGTCACTTTTTTGTATTTGAAACTCTTACCCTGAAAACTGTATTCTTGGCATCTTTCATCTAATCCATGAACAATTTATACATATGCTTTTAGAACTTTCCGTTTCAGAGGTCTTAAATTCTCATTGGATGTTTCTAATGGAGATGTATTATGAAATCATTATATCCCCAGGGAGAGTGTATCAGGTGAAAAGACCAGTCAAGTGGTTTAGATCAAGATAAGCCAGACATTCCCAGGTTTCACTTATGATCTGCCACTTCTTAGCTGTGTGATTGAAGATAAGATTATCAGCTGCCCTGAGTCTCGCTTTACTCAGCTGTAAAATGGTGATAGTACCATCTCCTTCACAGTGTAATTCTGAGGATTAAATGACAGCTTTTGTAAAGTGACTAGCTGAGTGCCTAGTATGTACAAAGTAAATCCTTGGTGAATTAACATAATTGCTGTTATCATTATAGAGTCATGGGGGGCTTTTACTAAGGGATCTCATTTGGATTTTGCTGCTGCATTCTAATTTGGTGTTAGCTGTAAGAGAGACTAGTAAGTCGGACTATCTGTTTGGGATAGGACCTTTAACGTTTCGTTTTGCTGTGTTTTAGCAAAGTGTTATTTTTCATAAATTATATAAAAACAGTGTCAAACAGGTTTTTTTTTGTGTGTGTGTGGTACGCGGGCTTCTCACTGTTGTGGCCTCTCCTGTTGCAGAGCACAGGCTCCGGACGCGCAGGCTCAGCGGCCATAGCTCACGGGCCCAGCCGCTCCACGGCATGTGGGATCTTCCCAGACCGAGGCACGAACCCGCGTTCTCTGCATCGGCAGGCGGACTCTCAACCAGTGCGCCACCAGGGAAGCCCTCACACAGGTTTTATAGGCAGGCCAGATATTGTCCAAGGTGGTCCATGGTGATAGGTGACGTTTTAATCATGGCAGGTGTCAGATAGTTCTGTCTGTATCAACTAAGCCTCCAGGGAAATAGATGTTATTCTTGCTCTAATTGTCATTAACAGAAATATGAATGTTGCCATTTACTCAAGGCTGACTGTGTAAAAGGTACTCCCAGTGATTCTGAGAGGCAGACACAGAGCTATATTTTGGAAACTGAAAGGGAAAGAAATTCATCTAGGGTGTCTAGGATGACACAGCTTAGTAGGTACAGAGCAGACTCAAAACGTGGTATCTGATGTTAAGACTCTGCTGTATTATACACTATAGCCCAATGGTTTCTGGCTCTGTTAATCCCCTTTTGATATAACCATGAAAAAAATTGCATTCCAGTTATATAAAAATAGTAAAATTAAAGTTGCCAATATTAAGACATCAGGTTTTTCATGCACAGATAACTAGAAAAAATTTAAATGTTTATAAAACTATTATTCCTATTTCTCATTCTGAAGATTCAAAAATAGTTGCAAAAAAGCTTTATATCTGTATAGTTTCATTTAAAAGATGTATCAGGTGGCATCCCAACATTCCCTGGAAAATTTCAGCACTTACTGAAAATTAAATAGTCTTGTATTAAACCTAGTTCTTTCCCCCCAATATTTCAACTCTGATATTGCAAATAGTGCCTGCTGCCAAGATTATCATCCACCTAGATATGCTCTTCTCTTTACTTGGAACAAACAGAAAAATGTTGAGATGTTTGTGTATAGCTTTTAAAAGTTTTTGTAATTATATCCTTTGACATATTTAGCAATAATAAGAATAATGATAATAATAAATAATAATCTCTTCCATTTTTAAAGTACTGTGTAAATAACAAGCTGTTTTTAGACACATTATCTTATGTCATCCTCACCACAGCCAAGCCATGGTTGGGAGTGGGCAAGTAAATCTTGTTAAGCTCCTACTTCTAGGAGAGGCAGTATGTGAACTGGAGCCTGGATTTTCTGATGCTAAATCTCAAAATCTGTTGGGTATACCTTTGTCTTTGTCCTCATTTCTGCTCCTGCCCATTCCCTCATCTCCATCTTTTCCTTTCCTCTTCCCTTCACTTCCCACCCCTCCCTCTGCCCTGCTCCTTTTCCTTCTCTCTCTGTCATCTTCCATCCATTCGTCTACTTTGTTTCAGCACTTTCCTACCAATCCTCTTGCCTCAGTCACTGTATGCTGTGGCTATCCCAGTGACTCAATGGAATGGTAAAGATCTGTTTGCCAATTCACGTATAGATATTTGTGTGGCTCTGAGGAATAGGCCAAGAACTCAGATGTAAGCTCTTAGAGAAGGAAGTTTGTTTTATTTGCTGCTACATTCTCAGAACTTAGTGTAAAGAAGATGCTCAATAAATATTTACTACCCGGATGAATGAATAGGTGATTGAATGACCTAATAAAAAACTGTAAGATACATCTGGGCATTCACTAACTGTTTACTTACTTGCCTATTTTTGCCCATGAATTGTCCCTCTGCTGTTCTTTTGGTAGCTGATTTTGGCAGTAGATATATCAATGGAATTTCTGGTTGTGTTATTTTATATCAATGTCGCTAAATGTTAGAATCATGACTCCCCAAAAGTCAAAGCATTTTAGACTTTGTAGTCTTTAGTGTTTAGACTAAACATCCACAGAATCTCAGATTTACTTGCATGCGTGTATTTTGCACTCTCTCCTTTCTCAATGTATCACATATTAAATCATTATAATTATAAGTGGATAACTAAAAAATTTATATTGATATTATCCAGAACCTTTTTACTTTATATTCAGTAGTATTTTGTGTCTCCACATTCTCGGAAGGGTTTTGTGTTTCTTTTCACAAGAAGTATAATCCTATGTCAGCTCTCTAAACTTAAAGTAATGCATGCAGCATTGCCCTGTTCGTTTTTATGATCTGTTGCATTCAGACTGTGCAGGGCAAATGTTCCAGTTAACAATCAAGCCATTGTAATTCTCCAAATGACTTTCAACCATAAAGCCATCTTCTTTTCAAAGACCAAAAGGAAGAGATAGAGGAAAAATAAGACCCTTTAAATTCTGTAGAAAGTTCTATAGAAAGTAATACATATTCAGATAGGTAAGACATGGCTCATGTGAACCTGTAGTATTTTATCCATGTACTATGATAGCCTCACATATCTATTTTAATTTTTATGTATAGTAGAATGAATGGCTGTTTTGCAATTTTTTTTCCCGTTTTAGACTCAGCTCTGTCAAGGATTACCTCCATTCCAAAAGAAAATAACTGATTTTGATTGGAAGTTTAAGTGGCTTCCTGGTTTACTAGTTGGAAATGGTAGTGTTCTAAGCATGTGTTATTTTCTTCACTGATCATGAGGATACCGACCCTGGGATGTACAGTATATGTTGAACATGTGTTTACTGTAAGGGAACGGTGCTTGAATACTGACAGGAACAAAAACAATTTAAAGAGGGATTGTGCCTCCTCAGAGAAGTGGCAAAAGGCTGAATGGGAGAAACACACTTCTGAGTAATAATTATTTACTGGCAATTGGAGATGTGTTGGAAATAATGTCAAATGAAGTATTCTACTTTTTAGTTTCTTGCACAGTTTTGCCAATAATAAATACACTGTCTACTCCCCAAAAGATGTGGGGACAGCTGAAAGTGAAAACCCATAAACCCATTTACAAACTTGTGTGCTCGTATTCAGGGCAGTTAATAAAGGTGCTTCAGGGAAGAATATGTTACCGCAGTTGAAAGGCTTATGCCCCAGTGTACTTCCTAGGGTCATGATTATCAATAAACTAATATTTGTAAAAATAGCTGGCACATTGTTGATGATGAAGTTAGTTTCTGGCCTGGTAAGAAGTATTGTTATCTACATCATGATATACATTGCTTTAGGACATTGCTTACTTAAGCATCAGTTTTCTTAGACACCATAGCCTACCCTTGTGTTCTTTGAGAAACCTGTTGAACTGCTTTTAAGCAGTAGGATGGTAATTATGAGCATGTGATGAGATCTATAACTTCACTTTGGTTTCTGTGTGAATATTGCTTTGCATTATGAAAAGCTCAAGTTAACTCTGTGCAGATGAATTTCATATTAGTTGTATTAACACATAAAAGTTTAAAGTTAAATGTTTGCCAGTGTTTTAAGAGCTACAAGCAATACCTTTGAGATACCTATTAGTTTGTTTTATGTAGAATAAGATAATTTAAAAATAATTTTTGTAAGTCAGAGAAACACAAACATCATATGATATTACTTATATGTGGAATCTAAAAAAATGATACAAATGGACTTATTTACAAAACAGAAACAGATTCACAGACATAGAAAACAAACTTATGGTTACCGAAGGGGAAAGGGGGGAGGGATATATTAGGAGTTTTGGATTAGCAGATACACACTACTATATATAAAATAGCTAAACAACAAGGTCCTACTGTATAGCACAGGAAACTATATTCAATGTCTTTTAATAACCTATAATGAAAAAGAATATATAGGTATGTATAACTGAATCGCTTCTCTGTACACCAGAAACTAACACAACATTGTAAATCAACTGCACCTCAATTTTTTTAAAAAAGTTTTTTTTTGTTTTTTTTTTTTGCGGTACGCGGGCCTCTCACTGTTGTGGCCTCTCCCGTTGCGGAGCACAGGCTCCGGACGCGCAGGCTCAGTGGCCATGGCTCATGGGCCTAGCTGCTCCGCAGCATGTGGGATCCTCCCGGACCGGGGCACAAACCCGTGTCCCCTGCATCGGCAGGTGGACTCTCAACCACTGCGCCACCAGGGAAGCCCCCAAAAAAGAGTTTTTAATGCAGAATGAATAACATAATTCACACTAATGGCATATTAGAGGAATATATTACATTTTTACTCATTGATTTCATAGTCTTAGAAATGTGAATAAGAGGCATAATGATGTAGAAACAAGAAATTAATTAGTACAAACAGAACTAAAGGATTGTAAGCAGAGATCATAATTTACCTCTTTTTATGCTTGCAACCCCTCCTAACACAGTGCCTTGCGTATGCATATTTCCTGGAAGAATCTATTGCTTTGGAAAGAGAGATTCAGTCTTCTTCTGTAGTGCAGACTTTGTTAAATCTCTTAGAATTGTTGTCTGTCTCATTTTCTTATGGTAATTTACTGATAAGACCTGCAACTACAGTGGATCCCATGGACAGAGCTCCATTCCATATCCAGCACCTATGGTGTGTGTGCCAGGCACAGTCAGTGAAAGGATGGAGTAGGACAGGCATCTTTTTGAGGTGCTTACAGTTCTATGGGTTTCAATGGTAGGACACTTCACTAAAGAGTAAATCTTCATGAAACACAAACAAGTTTCCATGAAGTATTTAAACACATGCTATTTTGTGGTGGGACTTAATATTTAAAATTTACTTGCAAAATGACACTAAAACTTTCCATTTGATTAAGAAAGATTGACAGTGATAAGTAAATAATGATTCTTTATCCCCTACAAGACTTTTCAAATTTTTATTTCAATTTTTACTATCCTCATCCACACTTCATACCACTATTGAAGAAATAATTTGGTTAGATAAAATTCTATTTGATAATTCTAAATGTCTCAGCTAAGTCAATTTAATTGTAATGTATGAAGGAGATTAAATTGTATCTCCTCTGATTCCTAGGAAATCCACTCACTTCCTTTTTCTTGTAAAAGTCATCACTCTGTAAGTACTCTGATTTTTTGGACTCTACAATTCTAACAAAGATTTGGGACCACAGTTAATCATATTGTAACTTTCTTTGTACTTATTTTGCCAATTTAGACACACATATTATTAAGAACACATAAAGTTTGTGCTGTGAATTTACAGTTCCAGGTGAGAAATTTGAAATTAAGGTAATGAAATGGGTCAAGTCAGAGACTTAACCTTATACGTTCAGAATGCCCAGGAGAATCATTTAAACAAAATCTAGTGCTAAAAATTAAAAGAAGATACAAAGTGCACATCATGTGCTTGTCCTGCTTTTTCATTTATTTATGACTCGTCCTTCCCCTGGCATTCCTTGTAAGTTTTCACTTCTCCTTTTCACCAAAGCAATCTGTATACAGCAGCCTGCTGTGTATGCTCAGTACCAATAGATTTTTCTCTGGAATCTTACAGGTTATTTTATTTGGATTTGTTAAAGAAATAAAAATTAACTCAAAAAATTTCAAGTCCCAGTTTGCCTCCCCAACCCTGATATTTCAACTCCTTATCATTTTTCTGTGTTTTCGCAGTTTTCTTGCAGGTTTTATTGTGAATTTCCTAGTCCTATTTGATGTATTTCTCTTGCTGCTTCTTTGAGAACAATTTGGGTTATAGATTTTGAGACGGTAAATCATGAGTTTTTTTCAAATGTTTTGTATTATAGTAGAACTAAGGGCTGACAGATGGCCTTTTGAAATAACGAGACAGTGATTTACATTTCCGGGAAGGTGTTTAATGCAGCACCCTGAATTCAGCTTCAAAGTAGAATATATCTGGTGATTATTTTTTATTTTTTGTTTAAAAATTATTTTAAAATGTAATTGTTTAGATGGACAGGTTTATATTTACATGGACCTTATCATTATGACCAGGTTATATTTTACATTTAATAATATTTTTTATCATTGATTTCTTTAATGAGGTAATATATAGATTTTAGAGTTAGGTTAGACTAACAGTTCTGTCCACCAACTTGTAACCTTGTTTGAATTAGTTTCCTAGGGCTGGTGTAATAAAATATTGCAAACTGGGTAGCTTAAAATGACAGAAATTCATCCCCTCACAGATTTGGGGGCTAAAAGTACAAAATCAAAGTATCTGCAGGGCCATGTTCCCTCTGAAGGGTCTAAGAAAGAATCTTTCCTCGCCTCTTCCTAGCTTCTGGTGGTTGCTGGTAATCTTTGGCATTCCTTACATTAACTCTAAAAGGCCACTGCTTAATATCCCCGCAGATGTTAATGTAGATTTTTAGATAAATAATATAGTGCTCAGAAATCGCTTTTATCTTAGAAAAGTGTGATGTATTATAATACGAAAATAAAACTGGAGCACCCCTGTAGAACATGAAAGTGGATCTTCACTGTTAAAGATCCATGTTAAAGGAAAGGAGTGTTACATTTTAAAAGAATTTAAAGAATATAAATAACTGTTTGTCTCTCTACTCTGGAAAAAAAAAAGATGGCTCGCTCGCTTCCACCTCATCCAAGGAAT
>NW_006787415.1:558357-574378 GCF_000442215.2 Lipotes vexillifer
TTCTTTTGTACCCCATCGAGTGCTAGATACCTTCACGCTGAATATTTCCTTCTCCAGGACCTGCACCCACTCTCCATCTCCCTCCTTCTCTACCACTACCCTCCTCCTGGACAGACGACAGTTTCTCCTACATTAAAGATCAAATTAAGAAGGTCTAATTCAATCTACCAGAGTGACTCAACACAGTCTCCCTTCCACAGTTGCTCATTTGTTAATGTGTACAGTAGATGCTTCCTGAGATAAGTATCCCTTTTCCTTTCTCCAGTCTGAATTTCAACCCAGACCCTTGACCTTGTGAGGACCCCTAAGCTCTTCAGTCCTGAAGACACCCGTGTTTCTGGCTTTTCTACTCCTCTGCCTTCTTTTTTGTTTGACGTTGGTTCTAGCCAGGCCTTGGATCCCACTGCTGCTGACACAGGCTCTGCTTTCACCAGCCCGCTCTCACTTGCCATTGTCATAGCCTGCTGTGACCATGGATCCTACTGCCTTTTCTGGAAGGCGTTCTTTTTCTCCTTTTGCTTTCAAAGACCTTTTACCTTTAATTATTCTAATCCAGAGGAAAGAGCATCTCTGAATCTCCTCATTTAACTTTTCACTCTGAAATGGTCTCTAAGCCATAATCTTGTGAATCTTGTGAATCCAGTCAGGTATTTCTACTGGATCATTACATTATAGTAGAACTAAACAGTGACAGACAGATGGCTTTTTGGAATAATGAGCTACTGAGTTGTATTTCAAGGAGAATGTTTAGTGCAGTGTCCTGAATTTAAATGTAAAGCAAAGTACGAAAATAGAGTTTTATTTAAAAATTGGGAAAAAAACACAATCTGGATAATGGAATCTCCAAAGTTCAATTTGAATTAGGCTATTTGCATTGATTAAATCAGGTAATAACTAGATTTTCCTTTCTGTTGGTCATGTTGAAACATACTCATAAAATGGCTGAGATGTTACTTATCCAACATGAAAAGGAAGTAAGCGTTGTATTTACATATCCCTGTTCCAACATGCAAAAGAACACACAAGGTGAGTGCTTTGAGATTTATGTCTTATTTACTTACTCCTAACCCTTTGGCTTTCAGATTTGCTTGAAACTATAGAAGAGATCCTTCCGAGCCTCCCAGGAGATATCAGTGTTTGGGCAATGAAAGAATCTGTTCCACAAGGCATAATTTCACTCAAAGAAAAACTGAGCACAGCATCTGACAGTCAGGTGCCACACAGCCACCATGTTGCCTCAAACCTCAAGGCTCCTTATCTTTATATTTTCACTTCTGGAACAACAGGTAAGATCCATTTGTTCTTGAAACTTAAGAAGAATGCAGCGTATTTGCAAAGCAGCAGTTTCAGGCAAATCTCTGCCATGTGTAGTTGTAACTGAGCAAAGAACTCATTGTGCCCTTGACACAGAAAGCCAAACTCTGACAGTGGGAGTCTGCAGCCCAGTAAGGATTTATTGCAGGGTGCCCAGCCTCAGATCCACTCCAGCTTGATCTTTGAGTTAGGGATTTCTTAAAGGGGAAGAACAAAGAAGCTAGGGTTAATCATCAGCTTGTGACATTTTTGTGACAGTTTCCGGGGAGTCAGGCTGTCTCTGGTTTACAACTCTCTGACCAGGTGGTTCATGGCTTGAGGGTCTGTGAGCTCATCTCACCCTGGAGAAACAACCTGAGTTTACACGTCAATGATATCTATAATAGCTACTTTAGTACATTAACAATGTTATCCGCAAGAGTAATTTTAGTCATCTGACTCTGGTTGATTATTGTTCAGTTAGCCCAGAATTGAGGTCAGAGGGGACAAGAAAGGGAATAAAGCTTTGGATATAGAGAGATTAATCATAAAGTTGGTAAGAGAACTTGGTTTTAGGGGGGGCTCGGTTTCATAGTCACCAGACATCTCAGAAAGCATGCATCCAAGAAGGCCTGGGGTTCTTAGATCTTTGAACTCCCAAACTTGGATGAAAAAGGTAATTGCTTTAACTTTAACTTGACAAGTCACCGTGTTCACTTGGCCATTGTCTCACGTGGAAAGATTTTCTTCAAGTTTGATAGTACAAATGGCACAGGAATGTGTGAAGACTTGACCCAACCCGGTTGCTCAGAGTGTGGAATTTGGCCAGCTTCTTTGGCAGGATCTTTGCTAGCTTCCCTTGGATGCCTAATGTATAAAATGAAAAGATTAGTTTAAGTAATTTCTAATTAACCTGCTGGATTAAAAAATCCATTAGCCTACTTTAAAACAATTTTCTTAACTCTTGTATAAAATGTTAAATCCTAAGCACAATCCAAGTGTAGCTGCAATTTAAGCACCTGTAGCTGGCTCTCCTTGTTTTGCATAAGTTGATTGGAACATGTGGAAAACAAAATCTTGAAGGCATTGCAGGTTTGAGGAGGGATACAAAATAGAATCAAGTAACTAAACTTTCCTTTTTTTAGGTAAACAACAACACACACACACAAAGAATGTGAAACTACCTGAGAATTCAAAAGAAATATTAAACTTAATTGATTCTTAAGAAAAATTGAATGATATCTTTGGTAGTCTAAGTAAGCTTTTGTAATTAATTTGAAGGTGACTGGGATTTTGAATTAGAGGCATATTAAAATTATTGGTACTAATTTCTTATGCACAGGTAGTATTGTAAGCAAAACTACTCTTGCATTGGTAAAATTTTCTTACTTTTTTCTTTTTCTTTTTCCTATTTGGAGTCTAACAATGATCTCCTCTATACTGGAGAGTAGACTATGGTTTTCTTTTTGGCTTTGTTCGCAACAGCTTTGATAAATGAACTAGGAAATGCTAATATGTATCAAGTCGCCAGCATAAATTCAGACTGACTTTGGACTTTGAAAGAGTCAATAAAATTTTAGAAATTATATGCATTGAAAACTTCCAACGGAAGGTACTTGACCAATTTGTCTTTATGGTGTTTTCTTGTAAAAATAGAAAGTGACTCTGGTCTTCAAAACAATCTTTACCTCTCCCCCCTCCCTCCGACCCCCCTTCCCCACCCGAAAAGAGAATAGTGTGGAGCAGACTATTAACATCTTTTGTTCTTGAAGATTAAAACCAGAGTGTTTGATACATTTGCACAACAGGCTGAAAGCAAAAACGCTATTAATTTTTTCTGTTTGATATTTATTTGTATTAAAGTTATACAGCACAGAGATGAAAAATTCTAATAGTTTTAAAAATTTTAGAGAAAAGTACCCTGCTTACTCCTCTATTTCTCTATCCTGAAACCAATTACATTCAGTAATTTTAGATCTTTCCTTCTGTAATCACCTCCATTTATCTAAATAGATTTATTAATAGTATTTTACTGGATACTTAATAGGTACCTACTAAAAAGTATGTACTGCTTTTCCACAATGGAAGATGAGGATTTTATCTTCTTTCTTTACCACTCTCTCCCTCCACTCATTTCTTTCTTTCTGGTGTGGATACTTTCTCTCCCCAATGTCACCCTAATAGTTTCATCATAAATTTTTGTTTGATTGGTATCAGTATCATAACTTAGTAAATACTATTGCTTGCTGAGCTCTGTAGTGTAACAAAATTATATTTATTTCCTTTCATGTAAAACTCTCCCCAACCTTGGATTAATCATTTGTTTTTGTTTGTTTGCTTGCTTAGTTTTCTATACACCTATAAGTGGTTCGTACCCATCCCTTTATCAAAAAGTAACTCACCTTTAGATATTGAAAAGCTAGTCTGTATTCTTTCAAGCCCACGTTCTTGGCTGCACCTTTCCTCCCTATGATTCCAGTCTTGACATGTTGCTCTCTTACTGTCCTGGGTTCATTCCTCACCATCCCCCTGAGAATTCCCTTCAACTCTTTTCTTTTTTTCTGATCCCTTGATTCTTAGATTCTAAATTCATTTCCTTAGTTTGCTTTTCATTTTATCACTGCACTGCTTTCATTAGCTGCTTGATAAAGAGTATTTAGCAGGTATGTTTTAAGTCCTTATATGCCTGAAAGTGTCTTTTTCTACCCTTACACTTGTTTGTATAGAATTCTAGATTAGAAATTATATTGATGCAGGGGTTTGAAGGCATTGCTTTTTTATCTTCTGTCTTCCAGTACACATATTGAGAAGTCTTTTTCTTTCTGATTTCTAATCCGTTACTTGCAACCTGGTATTGTTTTTCTTTCTTTCTTTTTTGGGATTTTTAGAAACTTTTATTAGCCTTCAGTAGTCTATGATATCATGATTATTTGTACTGGAACCAGTCTTGCTTATCCATTTTGCTGGTAAATTTGTAAGCCTTTTAAATCTAGAAACTCATGTCTTGCAAGTCTAGGTACTTGAAAATTTTTTTTTAAGGTGTCTACATATTCTTCTTCCTTCTTTATTTCTATTCTTTCTGCCCATTCCCTCCTTCTATTATATTTGTTTGCTTGTTGGTTCTTTTATCTTTGGAACTCTAACTTTTTAAAGATTGGCCTCCTTGCACTTAGTTATTAATTTTCTAATCTTTTATATCCTATTTTCTTTCTGTTACCTTTTGATTTACTTTTTTTTAAGTGCAAAACAATAAATTTTTATTTGTTCACAGTTAAACACAAGCAACTGCCTTGACATTTAGAGCATTCTAAGAAGAAACCCTTTTGATTCCAATTCCCATTCACTAAGATTGTACCATTTCAACTCTTGCAGTTCACGTTTATGGCATCCGATGTGGATTGTTTGACATGCTTTTAAAATCAGGATGGGAAGGTGTAAACCTTTTGACAAGAGATGACTTTCTAAAATTTAAGTTTTAGCAGTCAGCCAAAAAAAAAAAAATCTGTTTTTCACTGATGGGACCCCTTGATTTACTTTTTGAGAGATTTATCTTTTAACCCTTGTGTTCTCTTACTATTTCTCATTTTGTAGCATGTTATTTTTGTATTATTGATACTTCATTGTGTCATATCTCTCAGAATATTAATATTTTTTGAAAATTTCTCCTCTCTACCTTGTCTCTATTTTCTCTGACATCCTTTTATCTTTTGTTTTATGTTGGTCTCTGTTCTTTACCCTAGAGGATTTTCTCAAATATCTTGTGACCTTTGGCTGTTCATATTTAAAATGCAGCCACCAAAACACACACACACAGAAACAAACCAGATCCTAACTAGAAGCTCTGTGTGATTGAGTGGGATTGTGGGCTGGTTATTTTCATTGTTCATGACATTTTGTTGGGAGATTCGTGACTGTCAGTTTTTACTTCTGGGCGCTTTAGATTCCTCACATAAGAATCTTGAAGGGAAAACTAGTCAAGTGTGGAAAGGGAGCTGGAGAAGGATGCAGACTTTCTTTTATTCTCCCTACTTGTTCAACCTCTCTTCTTCCTGGTGTTTCCAGAGGCTCATCTTTTTCCAGAGAATACACATTAGCTCTTATACCAGTGTGGAGGAAGCAATCTGGGGCTGTAATTTTATTTTATTTTATTTTTTGCATTTTAAAATATCAAAAGCATTTATTGACATTCTTCCAAATTTGGATTGTGAATGATCTTATACAGGGAAAGTTATACAGATAGCATATCCTGTTAGCTTAAAGTTCTGAGCAACATGGGGTCTTGTAGAGATCAGAGCAGAGCAACATACAGAATTAGGCATATAGTAGATGTCATGCTTTATAAATACAAAGCTATCAAAGAATGTAACAAAATCACATTTTTTACTGACTAGGGCCCTTGGACTTTTTAATCAATAGAAATTGATTAAGTTCTACTCAACAGAAATTGATAAGAGGTCAGATGAGGGATTCATGCTAGGCTTTATTGGACTCATGCTGCAGCATGAGGAAGTGAAAACAAGTAACAGGTACCCTTACTCGCTGAGGAGGGACTGGTTCCTTAAATGGGGTGAGGGTAGGGGTGGATTGGTGGGTTGGGCTGGGGGGTGGCTTAGGTGTTCTGCCCACCCCCTTGGTGGTACTTTGTGCAGGGATCACGTGCAGTAACCTGCTTTTGCTCCGGGCACCTAAGAAATGGCAGTTGATTTGTGGCCTTTTTGTATTTTATTGTTCATAATTGCCTCAAACTGTGCATGCATGCAGTTATTTTTAGTCCCTTATAGTTTCTTTGTATTCTGTTGCTCAAGGTGAAGCAACTCCAATAAAGGATCCCAGGCGCCAGCTCCCAACCTGTCTCACGTTGAGTCTTGTTAGAGACTTGATTGACATTTTTTATTAAAAGCATCTCTCTTGTTCTCTCTCTCTAATATAAGCTGATGTCTTGCAACTCAAAACCCAGAGCTGAATTAAGTGATGATAATTGTAATAAACATGAGAATTAATATTAGTATGTCACCTATTATCATAAAAATCACTTGAATCTCACATAAAAATTTTATAATGTTGATAACGATGAAGGTGTTGGTGCAAGTTACGAAGTGATGTAAAGAAATGAGACTTGGAAAAATTAAGATGGAAGTAGAGTTTGCTCATAGGCCCTTTCAGGCAGGTTATAAGGGAGCATTTTGGATTATATTGAATGTTTCCTAATCATTTTACTACTATGAAGTCCTGTTTGCTCATGCTCACCAAAATATTATATCCATGGACCCAGGAACAGACTTAGAATATCTCTGAGTAAGGAAAGGATTGCGGTCAGTTTTTATACCATTCACATGTCTTTGACCTGGGAGATACTGTGAGATCTTGATGAACAAGGGGTGATTCCCTTATCTATGACTCTAATGGAATTGCATCTTAAACAAAACTCCCATTTAGCTCCCTCTTTATAGTTCCATATTGATATTCCACTCTGGGGGCTACCTGGTCATCAAGTTTCTGAGCCTCGCTGGGGTTCTGTGGGAGCAAACCAACTTTCTTCAAGGCTTCAGCTTCGGTTTCATCTTCTTGGGTCTGCCGTGTCAGTCACCAGTTGTCCATCTGCCTTTCTCTTTTTTTCTTCCTTCCTTCCTTCCCTCCCTCCCTCCCTCCCTGCGCCGGCTCTTAGTTGTGGCATGTGAATTCTTAGTTGCGGTATGCATGTGGGATCTAGTTCCCCGACGAACCTGGGTCCCCTGCGTTGGGAGTGCAGAGTCTTACCTGCTGGACCACCAGGGAAGTCCTCATCTGCCTTTCTAAAATTGTGTTGCTGTCATCTCCAATTCCATTCTTTTGGCCTATGTATGTGTTCAGTCTGCCAGCTTCTGGTTCTGTTGTTGCTCACTGAAATTGGTTAGGTGCCTGAAGATCTCTAGGAAAGGCTATTTAAGCCTGGTCAGAGCAGCCTTGCCTTCAGCCACTCCGGTAAGTAGTGGGAGGGGGAAAAAGACAGAACTGCCTTCCATGCTGCGCCTGGGGCCAGTTGCTATCACCATCTAAGTCTCTATTTACTTTTGTCTCTCCTTCTCTTTAATCTTATGGATTCTTTCCTTTTTCCAAAATTATCCCCGAATTCCCCAGATTTTTTCATCCCTGCCCCTAAATTGGTTTTCTCTTGATATCATCTGTTCCTCCTCCTCCCTGCTAATCCCCAATTCACTGACCACAGCCTCACTCCCACCTTTACGCCTGGACCTTATCCCAGTGGTCTCCTCACATCTGCGGACATGTGGGGAGTTTCAATGCTAGGGATTCATAGAAGGTTAGAAGAGCAAAGGACTTCAGAGACCATCTAAGGTAGCATTTCTCCAGGCATGTGGCACAGCATGTCCCTTCATGTCTACAAAGAAGGGAAATAAAAGTTGTAAAGGGGCTTTATGACCACATGAGCTTGAGAAACATCATTGAAGAAATAGTAACATTTCTGTACTGTTGGGCTGGTCGAAAGCTTTAATATGTTAATGTGCTTTCTAACTCTTCCAAGAAGGGACTCTAAATTGCAGTTTTAGCAAGCTTCATTTATTCTGTTGGTTCTTCTTTCCTTCTTTAAAACTTTAAACTCCATGAACCTTTGATCACTTTCATTTGTTGGATAAGCTCCTATCTGTTGTCTCCTTTATCAAAAAGTCTAAGTATCTTGAATGGTTTAATAATAAATTAATGAGATCATTATTCACTTAAAGCTAACCAAATTAGGAACGAAAACATGACTAATACGCTCACTAAAGTGCTTTACAGGAGTGACATAAGCACACAGGTGGAAAATAACTAGATAAAGCATCCTTCTTTTTTCGACATACCTCCAACTGAAAAGTTATTTTTAAGGCTGGGTTGCCATGAAGTCAGGAACAATATGGAAAGTAGGGAATATGGTGACTGAAGAACAGTAGGTGGGAACTTCTCGGAAGCAGAAAATGCATAAATATTTGATTCTCTCAATGAAGAAGAGAAAGGCATTGCATTATCAAGGATCAAGGATGCTAGTCTCACTCAAAATCTTTATACATGGCTTTGAGGAGAAATTTTGGAGGGATTCCCTGTGCATGTGGATGACAATAAACCCTTTTAGGGTGTGAGATGCCAACCTATCAGGAAAAGCCACAGAAACATCTTTTGAAAAAATGTAATAAATGAATTTTGGTTAGGATGGTAGGCAAGATCATGCCAATTTTGTGTATGAGATCTTCCAGTTAATGGAAATGGAGCACAAAGCCTGTCAGAAAATATCAAAGCAGGTGCAGCAGCAGGGTGGACTTGAGGCTCACCCTGGTGAGTGTCTGGAAGTCACTGTAGACTGGGGTTCATAGCTACATGTGCTGTCACCAAAAACCCATGACAACTTGGGCTTTATTCGATAAATATGTTGAACCAGAGAAAGAATGATATATTTTTGGCATCTTTATAGCAGATATGGCTCTTTGAACCTTATGAGATCTCAAACTCTATGTAATTTTATAGTTTTAATCCTTCTGGGTAGATCTAAGATTCTAGAGATTAATTACAGTTGTAGCTGACATTTGTATGGCCCCTTTTACCGAGGGTATAGACCATTTTGATGTATTTTTGTCTCAACTGCTGTTGTAGTTGATACCAGCATAGTATCTATTCTATTCTTTCTTTCTTTCTTTCTTTTCTTCTAGGTCTCCCAAAAGCAGCTGTGATTTGTCAGCTGCAGGCTATGAAGAGTTCTGCTGGATTATGGGCTTTTGGTTGTACTTCCAATGACATCATTTATATAACCCTTCCTCTGTATCATAGTGCAGGATCTCTCCTGGGAATTGGTGGATGTATTGAGTTAGGTAAGCTTTTATTTTCTGTTTCATACGTTCTCAAAATGCCTAATAATTGGAACTTGCCTTCATTAAAGTGCAAAACTCTATCAGTAGAATTCAGAGTGATCGTGTGCATGTTATACAATTATAAAAAAATATTTATTAAAAGGACACAATTTCGTCACATACTTCAGTGTATGCCTGAATGGAAGGAGCAGTAATTTGGCCTTGTGGTTGGATATGGCTGTAGACAGGACTTCCCTCTCCATGTGGTTGCTCACCCTTGAGTGGTTGCCGCCCCTGCCCTTAAATGGTGGTAGGAGCCTTCCCAGAGGGTGAACTCAGAAGCTGTGTAGCTCTTAAGTCTTGGCCTCCTTGGAAGTAACATGGATCATTTCACCTGCACTTTGTTGATCAAAGCAGGTCACAAGGCAGTTTAAATTCAAGATTTGAAGCGTGGGGAAAGAGACCCCACTTCTTGAAGGGAAGGGTGGCAAATTCACACTGCAAAGGTAAGGGCGTAGGAGAAATTGTTGAGGCTATCTTTGCAAACACTGTACCCCAGATAGCCAAGAAGTCAGTTGGTAGAGCTGGTGACTCAGTAGATTCCATTCATAACCATGCTGAGATTATGTGTCTGTTACTAGTTAGCCCAGAAATAATACACAGAGATAATTCACCGTTATTTATGTTTGTCTAAAATACTATAATCTTATAGAATAGTATATTTAAAGTATGATCAATGTCCACAATAAATAAAGATGAGAGTCAAGACATTAGCATTTTCCTTGGAACATATTCATATGACTGACATTGTTATTAAAATTAGGTTGTTAAAATTAGCAGTCATCAATGAACCTTTTTGTTGGTGCTTTCATACTAACTCTACCTTACCAGCTCTCAATCTCAAACTATATTGAGACTGCTTAAAAGTTTTTAGAAATGAATACTATGTATATATTCAACGTTGAAAGTAAGTGAATATTCTTGGTTTCTGTGAAGAAGGATGACCTTATCTATATTCATGCTCTAATACTTGTAATTCTCCTACATATTTTGACTGCTTCTTTCATCCCATATATTACAAAAAGTATATCTATAGTCAAAATATAAAATTACGACATGAATATTTTTAAAAGACTTATTGGACTGGTATATTAATGTTTTCAAATGAGCTTGATATAAATGGCCACTGATGGATTATAAAAGGCTTGAAAGTGAGCAATAGTGTTCTAGACAGAGCAACATCATTTGTGTTTTATGTTCATCCTGCCCTTGAATTTTTTTCCCTTTTGCCTTTTTTATACCTTTTCTCGTAGGTGCTACTTGTGTGTTAAAGAAGAAATTTTCAGCAAGCCAATTTTGGAACGACTGCAAAAAGTATAATGTGACTGTGTTTCAGTACATTGGAGAACTTTGTCGCTACCTTTGTAAACAACCTAAGGTAAGAGTAATCATTGTCAGAGAGAAAACGTAACTTCAGAAAGAAAAAGAAAATAATTGAGAGAAAATAATTGGTTTGCTTGTAATCCATTTTCTTCCAGAACATAGTTTAACTGACTTACAAAGATATATGCAAAACCCCAAGATAAAATGAGTATAAAGCAAGTCAGAGAAAATAAAAGGAGGATATCAGGAATGTGCTAATGTGTTTTATATTGAGGCAGGAGAAGACAGACTCGCAATCCAGTCCACTTCATGTTTAGATGGATTAAAATTTCTGTAAACATAGCATGCATCTGATTATGAAATTATTTTGTGTTTACAGAAAGCAGTTATTCCAAGGGTTGAATTAGATCGTCTTTTAAAATGCTGGTCTTTAAATAACACTCAGAAACTAATAACAATGATTATACTTGTTTTTCTATTTGTTTTCTTTTGAATAAGTGATTACATCAGAATATCTTTTTGTTTGGTTTTGCTGTAAACTTAAAAAGAAACTTTGCTTTGATTTGCACTTGTCTCCCCACCACCTCAAGCAATCATTTCCATGAACTTTTGATAAATTGCCCCCTTCTGAAAATAGACCCGCAGAGACAGTTGCATTAGCCTAAAGCTTGTCTTTGTTAGTTCGTTTGCTTTTTTGCCCTCAGAAGTTGTTGTCCTTTTCCTGGTCTCATTTGTATTTTGAGATGCTTATTTTTTCACTGTCTGATTGTCTAAGCATTCTTGAGGCTACAAGGAAGTTTCTCAGCCTGTAATCAAATCAAAACCAGCCCCTTTGAAGGATGGTGACAGAGGTTGCCTTTCTTTACCCACAGCACAACTGAGACGAGGCTGGAGGCATTTAAATAAGACTTTATTAAAGATATGGAATTACACAGGAGAGATAACACAGAGAAGAATCTGAAACTGGATAATCTTATTTACAAAATGCCTGTAAATTTAAGCTTGGAGTTTGCCATGGAGAGACCTTCCATCTAACTCCTGACCTGCCTCCTTGTGGGAGAAGCCATCCTTCCTCTTTTTTTTTGGTCAGGAGTACTTCAAATAGCTAAAGATTCCCCACATCCATAGCTAAGACAAGGAGTCCCAGAAAAGTGTTTTAGCTTTTTGACCTTTATTTTCCTCTAGGAGATTTTGCCAATATCAGAGTTGTGGTCTTACCTGAGGATTCCCAGTAGAATAATTATAATGCCACAAGCTACGTATTTTCTCATATAGTTTTCATTGTATTCTTTGATGATATGATATCTGGACTATGTAATTTAAGGAATTAATGCCCTCCAGTAAAATGAAAGCCTCCTTCAGTATAGGACATAGTAAGCACTACCTAATGAACTTCTTCATGGCTTTTCGAGACCGTGCCCCCAGCCATTCTTATTTCCTCTCATCCTTTATTAGCAACATTAACTTTGGCAAGATCATTTGCTCTGTAAGGATCTATTGAATGGTTGGATTCATGCATTAATTTTTTTCTAAAGTTTTACCACCTTAAACGATGCTGTACTTAGTATCTTCATGTAGGGCCTCAGAAGTGAAGGTAGTCAAAGGGCATGGGTATTTTGGCGATTTTTTTATGGCATATTTCCAGACTGCTGTTCAGAGTGGTGGATGTGATTTAGAATCTCATCGACAATGTGGGAGTATGCCCACTGCACAGTCTCTTATCAATGCTGAGTGGTATTAAAAATAGTGGTCTTCCAGTGTCCTTCATGGAAAACTAGACACTAGTTGTTTGTTTTTGTTTTTGTTTTTGCGGTACGCGGGCCTCTCACTGTTGTGGCGTCTCCCGTTTCGGAGCACCAGCTCCGGACGCGCAGGCTCAGTGGCCATGGCTCACGGACACAGCCCTTCCGCGGCATGTGGTATCTTCCCGGACCAGGGCACGACCCCGTGTCCCCTGCATCGGCAGGCAGACTCTCAACCACTGCGCCACCAGGGAAGCCCGACACTAGTTGTTTTTGTTGTTGTTGTTGTCAGTCAATAACGCTTGCATTTTACTTACGTGGGTAACACCTAAAACACGTTATGCTTTTTAAGCTTCCTCAAAAGTCCCTGTAGGATGGAGAACAGGGAGAACAGGCCAGTTTCCACGGCCCACCCTGTCAACTATGGTAGATGAAACCCAACTTGCTTGGGCTTCGTAGTGATATTCTGTTTGAACAAAGAATGTCCTATTTTTTAAAAAAAAAAACGAGGAAAAGATTTCTAATTTTATTTATAATTTTATAGACTAGAAACAAACATTTTTAATTTCTTTGTTAAGATTACTGACAAGGTGGGATAGTTTTCTAGCTGTATTTCCCTCTTAAAATACCTCTTCTGAGTCTTTTACTCATTTATCTCTTTGGCACATAATGTTTTATCTTATTCATTTGAGCTCTCGTTTCATATAATAAAGGAACTAACAGTTCATCATATTTGCTACAAGTCTTTTTTTCAAGGTGTTTTCCTTTGACTTTTTAAAATGAAATGAAATAGTCTTTTCACCTCTCTGAATTTGTAATGCACTGATTCGGGGGAAATACTATAGCTGCAGAGAATTTGAGAGAACTGAGAATTGAAAGCAGAACTCCTGGTTGATTTTAGCTATTAAGTATTCTAATTCTTAATTAAAGTTCTTTGAGGAAAGACTAGTGTTTGTGTAATAATCTCTAACCACTTACCTGAAGACAAGTTGAGGAGGAGAGAGAGAAATATAGATTTGCCAAAGGAAAACTGAATGATTTTTTTTAGCAGAGATGCATTGCATTACCTAATCCTCTTTGTTGATTTCTCACAGAAAGAGTACAAACAGTTCTTGGCATTAAAGATTGGAAAAGGGAGAAAGTCATTTTGTTATGACATCTTATCCCTTCAAGGACATCTTGCTTTCTTGCTGTCCAGTGTTCATTCCTTTCAGTGAACTTCCCCTGAAAGGAAGTGTTAGTGTCTGCTGTGCAGCCAGCATAGCAGGGGGTTCAAGTAGGGCCACAGAGTGAACAAGTGACATGGTCCACACCCTCAAAGAAATTAAATTGCACGTCTCATGAGCCGTGGTTTGAAACCCCATAGATATTTAATATAAATCTTTAAAAGAAAGCGAAACCACGTATTCCCTAAGTATATCCAGAGTTGTTGTCAATCTCAGGTAAGTAATATATTCCAAAGGACATTTACCTGCAGGCAGAAGCCACAGTCTGAGTTGAGTGTTTGTATATAGTTGTATAAAAACATCCTAGGGTTGGTTTTCTCTGGCTGGAAGCACTTAGCACCCCCCACCCAACCCCATCTTTTTTCTCTTTTTAAAAACTCCAGTTACAAAATTTCCTTTCGCATAAACACTGGATGTGCCTCAAACTGCTGGCAGCCGCACTGTCCTTAAAAAAAAAAAAGCTGAGGTACTGGCTTCTCTTAGTCATGGAGGGTTGGGGTAATTATCCTCTTCCCCTGAGACTAGGAAGGCAGCTCTTTCCCCACTTTCCAGTCTTCCATATTTTCTACATTACTGAAGACCATCATACATTTATGATTGGGTCTAGCTCTATATTTTCTTAATATTAATACTGCATTTAATATAGACAGGTGAGGAATGTGGTGGAACTCTAGACATCAGTGATCCTCTGGGGGACTCTTGCTGCGCAGTTTATCTTATTTAAATAACTCTGCCATACCTAGGGATTTACCTAGGAATAGGATCATGTCACTCATTCATTCATGCAAGTAATGTTGTAGGTTTGAGTCGACAGGGGCACAGAAGACAAACAAGACCCCTTTTCTCACGTAACTTACACTCTGGTTTGAGGAGAGAGAAAATAAGCCAGCAAACACATGAAGAAAAGTGATTACAGATAATGATAATATTATGAAGAAACAAAACCAGCTGGGGTGATGGAGACCAATAGATTGAATGGTCAGGGAAGACTTCATTGACATGGTGACCTGTGAGCTGAGGAATCGTTATGACAGGTGGGATCCAGCCATGGAAAAGCTGGGGGACTGCAGTCTGGATGGAATAAACTGAAAACGAAGCAGCCCACAGAGGACATAGCCTGAGTGTTTAAAGAGAAGGAGCTGGGTCATCCATAGACCAGATCATATGGGGCTCAGTAGACCCTGGAGGAGAAATTTGATTTTGTTCCCATCAGAGTATTTGGAAAATGATGAAGGCAAACTGGAAAATACTATACCAATTTGGGATCTATTTTGAAGGAAAGATAACAAGACTTGTTAGTTCAAGAATAGGGAGTGAAGAGTGAACAAATGGATAGAATCAAGGATGAGTCCCAGGTTTCTGGTTCAAATGTCTAGGCAAATTGCAAACCATTTGCTGAGATAAGGAAAACTGAGATTTGGGGAATGAAAATAAAATTTCTTTTGGACCTGTTAAGTTTGGTGTGTTAATTAGACATCCAGGGTAAGAAGTAAAATAGGCAGTTGGATGCAAGAATCTGGAGCCCAAAGAGTGCAAGGGATGGGATCTAGTTAGCAAAGACCTATATTATAATGCATAAGTATGATGCCTATTTTTCAAGTTAACATTATAGTTTATCATTTACACTATATAGTTTGTCTATAGCTCTCAATGTGGAACACCCACTTTTTGACATTCTCAAGGCATAGCTTATATTCTTTAGTATATATTTGTATATATGTTTTCTATTAATTATATCCTGTTTCTTCATTCTGTTTTCTTAAAATCTAAGATATTTATTGGGAGCCAGAAAGTATACTTATGATTCTGGATACTGTAGTGAAAATATATTAAAACTTCGACAAAACGGATTATGCTCAACTCCCATCATGAAAAGAGAGACATTTTTAAACACCTGAATGTTTGATAAATATTTGTTAAATATTTTTCATTAAATATTTTTCATTAAATTCCATATGGATTGTACTAAATTTGTCACTAGTAATGTTTAGACAGTCCTGCAGTGAACCCCTAAGTGTTTTTTGAGGGTAAAAAAATGAAAATGTTGAAATTGATGACGTGAGATTTTTTTCAGACTTCAACATGAAAGGACACCTACTTTATTTTCTCCAAAGAAAGTCTATCATTTCTTTCAAGCTTTAAGAGGTTTCCTTGTTATATTTAGATAAGATGTAAGGATAAAGACAATGCAACAGTACCAGAGAATAAAATTCCAATAGGGGCGACTAAATGATGCTGACTTAACCTAAATCTCTTGAACTTGTTCGTTTATTTGTTTTACCAGTTATGTTTTGAATGGGTCTGAAGACAGGTAGAGGCTAAGTGCATTGGCATTACCTTGTCCCTGATTCAGGGCATTACCATTTATTCTTTTTTCTAATTGAAAATGGATATTTTTAAAGCATTTATTCTTTTTATCGTGTTTTCATTTTCTTAGTTTCTGTATAACTTCAAGTGTTTTTCCATTATGTTTTCCCCATTTCACGTCTTGTGAAAGATGTAGTTTCTCAAAGCATTAAGCTGTGGAAACTTTTTCATCACACATGGTAACCTCTAAGGAATG
>NW_006787415.1:574488-579215 GCF_000442215.2 Lipotes vexillifer
AATGCCGTTTTAAAACCATTGTGAATTTTAGTTGTTATTAAGATGTTCTGATTTAGTTTCATTACCATTGTTTTCTCGACAACACTGACAACAATTGATTCTACCTCCAAGACCTAGTCGTTTAAAGATATTTTTAAATTTTTTCTTTTCCCCAAATATTTGAAGCATATTATTACATAGTTGAGAAAATCAACTCTCTTTTAAAACCCAGTTTTTCTTAAATAAATCAAAGATGTGTTTACTATTCTCACGCTAAATATGAAAGCATTTAGAAAAGTTGGCAAGGAACCAGAACTTTCTTTTCTGCTTAGAAACTACAAATATAGAAATATGAGGGATGACGGAGGAGAAGGCCATGTGAAGACAGAGGCAGAGGTTGGAGTGATGCAGCCACAAGCCAAGGTCACCTGGAGCTACCAGAAGCTGGAAGAGGCAAGCAAGGATTCTCCACTAGGACCTTCAGAGGGAAGATGGCCCTGCCAACAACCTTGATTTAAGACTTCTGGCCTTCAGAACTTTACTGATCATCTGAGCTGTGATCCTCAAACATGGTTCTTTGTCCCTCCTAACATCAAACAGTGAATTGCCTTGCTGCAGAGGGGAAATTGCACCTTTAAAGAGAAAATATCACAGGCTGCTTTCCACAATGCAGTTGCTGTGGTTATCTACAATAATAAATACAAAGAGGAGCCAGTCACCATGACTCATCCAGGCACCTGACATATTATTGCTGTCATGATTACAGAATTGAGAGGTAAGGCTATTTTGAGTTACCTGGAGAAAAGCATCTCTGTACAAATGACAATAGCGGTTGGAACTTGAATGCTGCCAAAGAACTTCAGCCGTGGCTCTCTAGTCTTCATGTCAATATCCTTTATTATTTTGATGATTATTTCTTCAGCATGGCTTATATTCTACTTCATTCAGAAGATCAGGTACACAAATGCCTGGGACAGGAACCAGAAGAATTCCAACTAATAAATGATGAAGGGGACTTCCCTAGTGGTGCAGTGGTTAAGGATCAGCCTGCCAATGCAGGGGACACAGGTTCATTCCCTGGTCCAGTAAGATCCCACATGCCATGGAACAGCTAAGCCTGTGTGCCACAACTAGTGAGCCTGTGCTCTAGAGCCCGCGAGCCACAACTACTGAGCCTGCGTGCCGCAACTCCTGAAACCCGTGCACTCTAGGGCCGGCGTGCCGCAACTACTGAGCCTGCGTGCTGCAACTACTGAAGCCTGTGCGCCTAGAGCCCGTGTTCCTCCGCCACAAGAGAATCCACTGCAACGAGAAGCCCACGCACCACCACAAAGAGTAGCCCCCACTCGCTGCAGCTAGAGAAAGCCTGAGTGCAGCAACAAAGACCCAATGCAGCCAAATAAATAAATAAATAAAGGCAGAAGGAAAAAACAAAAAGAAATATGAGGGAGTAAGATAAAAAAAATAGCTATTAGCAACCTAAATGTCAGTAGAATTAGGAGGGAATTAATGTTTTGGAAAGTTTTAGAACTGTGTATATATTAAAGACTTTTTATAAGTGCTAATTTTAATACTTAATGATTCGTAGTTCATGGGTAGTGGTACATATAAAGTATATATATCTTTTTCTGTCTATCTGCTTATACCTTTCCTGCTGTCATTTCCATTAAGAATACATATATCCTTTATTTGTTAAATTTCCCTACAAATTTAGCTTTATGTGGAAAGCCATCAGATAGTGTGTTGGCTGTGGAATCAAAAGACAGGCTCAGTTTCAAGCTCTTGTTGTATGACTCTGCTGGTCTCTTCTCTTTGAGCCATAGTTCCTGTCTTTATATAAATACCTACCTCTCCTAATTCGGCCTTTGATTCTCACCATCTGGTTATGAGATATATGTGAAAAAATTTAAACTGGTAAGCCAATACAAATGGAAGGATTTTATTTTTATGCAGAACATGGTAATGTTTTCCATGAATGTCATTATAAAATTAGAGTAATTTTTGTGGCGTTAAAAAATAATTGGCCTTTGACTAACAAAAATCATACAACATTGATTGTAAAAGTCAATTTAGATCATGATTATTTTAAAATAAAACTTTTTAATAATGTTAAAATATTAACAATTTTATATTACACTTGTCACACAAAAACATTAGAAATAAAAATAAAATAAGAAACCCTGAAAACATTATACCTGTTTCCCCTTGGGGTATATCCTGCTGTTACTGTAAATGTGCTGTGTTAGTAAGGTTTTCCTACATTGCAGGCTGATTTAACATTTTAAAATTTACCTTCAAGATTATTCATTTTACTATTTATTTGCTGTTTTTCACATTGCCTATTCCTTTAATTGTCTGTTCCTGATACTCATGCTAAGGACATAGGAAGTGAAGGTCAGAAATGGTTGATCTTTGCCCTTCCGGTAAGGCTTATCAGCAAATACAAGAATCTTTAGCAAATTATTACCAACTAGAATTTTCCAATAGATGATTTTATTCCCAATGAAAAAAAAAGTAACAATGAATTTAAAGATGAGGGGTTTTTTTTGCGGTACCCGGGCCTCTCACTGTTGCGGCCTCTCCCGTTGCGGACCACAGGCTCCGGATGCACAGACCCAGCGGCCATGGCTCACAGGCCCAGCCACTCCGCGGCATGTGGGATCTTCCCAGACCGGGGCACGAACCCGTGTCTCCTGAAGCCCAAGATGAGGGTTTTAATTCCATCTTTTCCATTAATTCATTATGTGACATCAGGCAAAGCATTTAATTTCTTTGCCCCCTAGAGTTGGGGAGCTTGAAGTTCAAGCCTGTCTTCCCTGTCTTACAAGCTCTGTGATCTTGGACAAATTTTTGCTCTTCTGAGCAGCCTCCACCCCAGTTTTCTCATCTATAAAATGAGTGTAATAACAATTACATCCAGAGCTGACATAAGGATTAATGAGTTAAGTACTGAGATACAAATGAAAACAGATTGACCATAATGCTGGGGGCTCTCTGGAAGAGGAGACAGCCTTCTCCCAAGAGGCCACACAAGACAGTTTTGTTATCATAGCAGATGTGCCAAAATTGTTCTAGCCTCCAGCCTGACAGGTTCAGAACTGCATTTATCAGTACCTGTCTTTACGTTAGACTCATATAAACCAGGTTCAGGAATGTCAGTTTATAGCTTTAAATTGTCTCCATTGCTGGATCTTCCTCAATCTTCCTGACCTCTAATTGTTAGTGTGTCCAGGATTCTCAATCAAGCTTTACCCTTTTCTTTCTGGACATGTTCCCAGCTCCAAATACCATCTACAACTTAACTCTCAAATTTATATCTGTAGCCCTGTCTTCTCCCTTGATGTCAACTTTTATGTGTCTAGATTCCTACTTGGCATCTCCACTTAGAAATCTGATTGACATCTCGTCTGAAAAGTGGCGAACTTTGGGCTTCCCTGGTGGCGCAGTGGTTGAGAGTCCGCCTGACGATGCAGGGGACACGGGTTCGTGCCCCGGTCCGGGAAGATCCCACATGCCGCGGAGCAGCTGGGCCCGTGAGCCATGGCCGCTGAGCCTGGGCGTCCGGAGCCTATGCTCCGCAACGGGAGAGGCCACAACAGTGAGAGGCCCGGGGACCGCAAAAAAAAAAAAAAAGGGGCGAACTTTGTCAGCCCCTCCCGCCTCAGCATGTACTGCTTGCTTCCATCTTGACTGTCTCAGTTAATGACAACTCCATTCTTCCAGGTACTCAGTCACAAACACTCTAGAGTGTCCCTTGCAGCTTCTCTTTTTCTCACACCTCCTGAGCACATCCTGCAGTTTCAACCTTTAAATATATCCAGACTCAGACCTCCTCTTACCACCTGACCTGCTGCTGTCATCTCCATCAGCACTACTCCCCTGAAATTCCAGCAATGGCCTCTTCTTAACTCCATTTTGCCCCCCTAACTTCAATTCTTACGTAGCAATTGGAATGATTCTGTTAAAATGTAAGTCAGATTATGTTACTTCACTACCCAAATCCTTCTGATAGTTTACTTGGAGGAAAAGTCCAGATTCCCTTGGCATGGGCCACATAGCTCTGTGTGATCTGCTTCCCCTGCTGGGACCTCCTCCCCTATCTGCTCCCTCACCCCACCAGACTACTTGTTTACTCCACCCCAGCCTCACTGGCCTCCTCACTTTTTCTTCAATGCACCAGGGCTCTCAGTTTCCTCCCACTGAGTGTTCCCCCGTGTATTTGCATGCCTCACTCCCTGATCCATTGAAATCCCCTCCTCCTCCTGTTTGGAGAGCGTTTCTCTGGCGACAACCCCTATAAATGTCTGGTATGGTCACCTTCCCAACTCCAGTGGACCCCATACCTAAAATCTGGTTCAAATGTGGAGACTGATGATGATGCCACACATGTAGTAAGAGAATATGAATAGGTTTATCATTCCTATAATGGGGCTTTCTGGGGAGAGTAGGGCAGGGGCCCAAGCATGTCAAAAACTGGCTTGAGAAAGCAGGGGAAAGAGACAGGTTCAGCTTTTATTGTGATAAGAGGCTAGCACTAGGCTGAGGGGCCTTGTGCATGCAGGATTGCTCATGCGCTTTGAATTTCCTGTTGCTGCCAAAGGAAGGACCCCTGGGCTTTCTCAAGAGCTTGCCCAGATACAGGGCAGAAGAGGAAGGGGGATGGGGGTGGTTTGAAAGCTCTCAGCAGTCAAACATCAAGAATGGAGTCAGCTCTTTATTACAGTGTTTGTCTCTGAGTCCTCTTTCCC
>NW_006787415.1:579306-608682 GCF_000442215.2 Lipotes vexillifer
TTTCCCTGCTCTATTTTCCTCATAGAACTTATTACCCCATTACATATTTTATAGATAATTTTTATTTGTTGTCACTTAATCTCCCCACCCTATTATATAAGTTCCAGGAAAGCGGGGAGTTTATCATTTTCGTCTCTAGTTATATCCTCAGTACTCAGAATGGTGCCTGCCATAGCAGTGCTCAATAAAAATTTGTTGAATTATTTTAAAAATTAAAGTAACAAATGTAATGAGACCAGTTGCTGGGACACCTATGTGTTCATGATCGGCACAGTCTTTGCCTAGTCCAGACCTGAAAGGAAAGCTCAATTGTAATGAGAAAGTCAGAGTTCCTGGGGAGGACAGAGTTCAGGGAGAGACTTTGGAAAAATCAAAGTCAGCATCATTGCGTGCAGGGTGTCAGGCCATTGCTGCTTCCAGCTCACAGCAGAAATTATCCTTCACTTTTAATGGGCCCCTGAACTTTTCAGAACATTCATTAGTGACTTGTGGTAGTTGTGGCTCAGGTGATCTCTTTCTGGGTTTCCCGTGAAGATCATCCTCCCTTTACATCTGCACAGCCTTTTTTTAGGTGAGTGAAAACAGTTGGGTCAGAGGTGAGTCCTGCAGACTCCTGGAGCTGGTCTTTCTCTACAAGGCAACTGTGCAATGCCTCTGGTCTGAAGCATTGATTTCCTCCCATTTTCAGTTCTCACCAGTGCTGCCAGGGTAGAAAGCACCTGTGCAGAGTGAGTGGTCTGCAAATGGTAATCTCAATTAACTTATTTCTAGAAAATGAATTGGAAATAAGCCCACTATGTGGTACATCTTCCTGCTGTAACATTTGCAATCACAGAGGTCTTTTCTGGCTGTTATTTGTGACTTAAAATGGTTTGTTGAACTGATGACTGTTATCTCTGAAACTGTGGCCTGCCCATAACCAGACTGGAAAGGCAGCTACACCAAGACTCGGGCAGCTGAGCCCATGCTATCTTAGCCTTGGGGGCCTCTCCTTTTAAATCCTCTTATGTCCTTTCTCAGAAGAGTCCCCTGCCCCCTCCCCTCCACCATGGCTTTCCTGCTTCAGTATAAGAAACTGCTGTTTTGTGCCTATTTTCTTGTTAACAGGATTCTCTCATATCCTGTTTACATTTAAGGTTTCTTTGTCCCTGTTCTGTGATACCCACTGGGCTTGCTGCCTATATTTTTCCAGAGTGTAGTAGTAGAGTGTCCGTGAAAGAAGCAAACTGTTGGAATGTATAGTTATTCTTCTTATTACAGGGATGTGTGGTTGTGATACATGTGCGTATGTGATTATCACTGGGTGTCAGGGAAAAGAGGTCTTCTGTTAAATAGAATCATGATGGAAGAATCATAATCCCTAACACATGTTGTTAGTATGTTTTAGTAAAGGAATTAGACCATACTTTTGTTCTGTGCATTAAGCCGCTAGTTATCCAGGGCTGAAGGCAGAAATGATTTGTCCCTTTTTTTCCACTTTGAGTTTATGTTTCTCTTCTGTCTCTCCATCTATCAACCTCCTTTGTTTCCTGAGAAATCAGTGTTGATACACAAAATTACCTGTATTGAAACAGAGCCTCCAGAGTTTCACTTTTCACAGGCATACAAAGAAGCTCTTCAGCCTGGGTGTGTTATAGATTCACTGGGTAGGATTAAGCACATGGTCTGGAAGAAAGAGGTTTTGTTTCTGAGAGATGTTGTTAGAGACCTGCATATTTTGGCAAGTGAATAAATCTGTGACTGGGTAGGAGGTAACTGTAGTTCAACCACTGCCTCAAATATAGCAGCTCAACAGACACTCCTGGAAAACAGCTCTCAAAGGATGTTTTGAAGAAACAAGAGCCTTGGTACAAATTATCATGACTCCTTCCCTGCTATCCGCACATCATTGTGATGCGTGGTACTGAAAGCAAGAGGGACTGTCTACTGAAATCTATAACCTTGGGGTCTCTACATCAAAAGCTCTGACCCATTCAGCAAATTCTCTCTTAAATTTCAAATGGGATTTTAAAGGGCTGACAATAAAATGAGTCCTTTCTGTGTACTGTAAAATGGCTTACTCTGTGTGTGTGCCAGTGTATAAACATTTAAGCACTTACTGCTGAATTAGAAACCCAGGTCTCAATTGCTTCCTATTACTGAAATCATGTGGAAAGGCTTGGAAAAATAGAGCAGGGGCTGTTAAGGGTTTTTGAGCTGGTTTTCTCCCTCCGCCCCTTTTTCCTTCTTGCCTCTCATCCCTTGTTCCTTCCCTCCCTCTCTGCCCACAGAGCACTTAACACTTTGATGAGTTCAAATTCTATCTCTGTTTATTTGGTGTATGACTTTGGACCTGAGCTTCATTATCCCCACGTGAAAAATGGGGATAACGCTTCTTATTTCATGAGGTTGTCATGGTGATTAAAATGAGATAATATAATAACCTGGTCATGGAGGTACAGACATATTTCACTCCCTTGCTGCTTCTGATATGGCTGCAGACGTGTCTTTTGTACCCATCCCACTCTCTCTGGATTTCTGCTTTTCCCTCTTGGACTCTATTTGCCTTGATTTCTGTTTGTAAGTCTCTTTATTTGCATGTATCTCTTTCCGAGTGTCTCAATACTGATGTCTCTGTGAGCAGCTGTGTGTATCTATGTATGTGCCTCTCTGCCTTCTGGTATATGTGTCTAGTTTATATCATTTTTTTTTTTTTTTTTTGCTGTGTGTGTGTGAGAGAGAGAGTGACAGAATATCCCTCTGTGTGCATGCTTCTTTGTCACTGTCTTTCATTCTGTGTGTGTTGTGGATCTCTGTGCTGTGTGAATGTGTCTCACTTTGCATCTGTGTGTGTGTGTGTGTGTGTGTGTGTGTGTGTGTGTCCAGCTCTCTGAGTGTCTCTGTGTTTCTCTCACATGCGGTGGGTCTCTCTCTGCCTCTGCATATGTCACTCTGTTTCTATGTTTCTGTGTATCTCTATTTCACTCTGTCCCTTTCTCTGTTTTGTTCATATTCTCTCACTCTCTCTCTCTTTCACTTTCACTCTCTGCCTTTCCTGCTTTCTATCTGTCTTTTTGTCTCTCATGCACTCTCTCAGACTCTCCATCTCTGTCTCTCTGTGTCTTAGTCTCTGCCACTCTGTGTCTTTCTCTTGTGTATGTACATATGAAGGTGCTATGTGTTCATTAGTTCATTTAATCGTACTTGTATTTATGCATGCTCTTCTCATTCTGTCCCCAACACAGCTTAGATTTCCAGTGACAGTTAGGTAGAAACTTCATAACTCAGGAAGAAGTGAAAGGAATAGGAATTTTTTTCTAAAGAAGCCTTCAGGGACTTTCTTGGTGGCGCAGTGGTTAAGAATCCACCTGCCAATGCAGGGGACATGGGTTCGAGCCCTGGTCTGGGAAGATCCCACATGCCGCGGAGCAACTAAGCCCATGCGCCACAACTACTGAGCCCACGCACCACAACTACTGAAGCCTGTATGCCTAGAGCCTGTGCTCCGCAACAAGAGGAGACACCACAGTGAGAAACCCACACACTGCAACAAAGGATAGCCCCCGGTCGCCGCAACTAGAGAAAGCCCGCATGCAGTAACGAAGACTCAACACAGCCAAAAATAAATAAATTTATTAAAAAAATAAAAAATTAAAGAAGCCTTCAGGAGACTTATGGACAGAGAGGAGATTCTTTAAATTATAGATGGGCATTAGGAAGATTTGGCTGTATTTTACATGATTTACCACTAATTTCACAAATCACCTTCAAAATGGACGCATATAAGACCAAATATAATTAGCAACCTCAGACGCTCCTCTCAATTTCCATATACTCCAGGGTGACGTTTGAAGGCTCCCTTTGCCAATCTTGATGATTTTTATCTTCCATACATTTGTCTTTCTGCTGACCCTCCTTTTCCATTTCCCTGGCCATAATCTGGGTTCCTCCTCTAATCTTCTTTTATCTGGACCACTTTAGCTGCTATCTCTGACTCCTGCCAACCTCACAGTCCATCGTGCCAGTTGATGCTGGGTTAATGTTACTATTACTTCAGGCTCTGCTTGATCCCTTCCCTTGGCTTCCAGTCATCTTCCAGGGTTACCATTAGAGCTTCACAACATCACTACCTGGGTAGGATTTTTTAAAAGGCTCATCTGAACAATATTTTGCCCTCCTGTCAACATGCTCAATGAGTATAAGAAACTCTACACCTGCTTTACAAATAAAACCAACTCGCAGTTATTTCCAATGAGATAAAGCATTTCTTAAGAAGACATAGAATGAACTTAAATGGGAATCTGGATGAGGAAGCTTCACCAATTTGTAGCACCAGTGTGTTGTCCAGTTTACCTGGTGGTGCTTAACGTGTGTAAATATTGTTGATTTTTTTTTACTTTTTTTTTTATAATTTAGGGCAGAGGTCAGCAAGCTTTTTCTGTAAAGCACTAGATTAGTAAATATTTTAGGCTTTGAGGATCATGCTGTCTCTGTTACAACTACTTAATTCTACCTCTGTATTGCAAAAGCAGGGTAGACAATCCATGTAAATGGGTGTGACTCTGTCCTAATAAAACTTTATTTACAAAAACAGGAAGTAGGGACTTCCCTGGTGGCGCAGTGGGTAAGACTCTGCGCTCCCAATGCAGGGGGCCTGGGTTCGATCCCCGGTCAGGGAACTGGATCCCATATGCATGCCACAACTAAGAGTTCACATGCCACAGCTAAGGAGCCAGTGAGCTGCAACTAAGAAGCCCGTGAGCCGCAGCTAAGGAGCCCACCTGCCACAACTAAGACCCAGTGCAACCAAATAAATAAATATAAAAAAAAAAAAAGAAAACAGGAAGTAGGCTGGATTTAGCCCCTGCTAACCCTTGATAACATTTATGATAACACCTTATTGTATATTATATATCTTTTAGATAAAGTTTCCATTCCTGGGCAAACTAGTTTTTTTAAAACTTCTGTTTATCTCTCTCTCCATTATGTATATACATGTGATTGTGTGTGTGCCAAAAATAACTATAGGCATGTACTGTATGTGGAGCAGTGTACAGTGAAGCGGAGGCAGAGCGGCTCCGCGAGCTCCTCTCTCTCCACTTTGCCATAGAGAACCCCTGACTGGCGGCTGAGGGTGAGCCACACACATGCCGTCGCGCCCGGCAAACCCGTGAGGTCACTATCATATGACAAAGGCTTTGCTGCAGTTCATCTTCCTCCCTGTGTACTTGCCATTTGCCTTCCTGGAATTCTGCTGGATCACAGAAGCTGGAAGTTCTGATGTTCCATTGAAATCACAATGGAAAGTCTTGATTTGACCGGCTCTTCATACTGCAGCCAGGAGTCAGTGCTGTGCCTCTGAGGTGGGAGAGCCAACTTCAGGACACTGGTCCACAAGAGACCTCACAGTTCGATGTAATATCAAACGGCGAAAATCTCCCTGAGATCTCCATCTCAACACCAGCACCCAGCTTCACTCGACGACCAGCAAGCTACAGTGCTGGACACCCTATGCCAAGCAACTAGCAAGACAGGAACACAACCACACCCATTAGCAGAGAGGCTGCCTAAAATCATAATAAGTGCACAGACACCGCAAAACACACCACCAGATGTGGACCTGCCGACCAGAAAGAGAAGATCCAGCCTCATCCACCAGAACACAGGCACTAGTCCCCTCCACCAGGAAGCCTACACAACCCACTGAACCAACCTTAGCCACTGGGGACAAACACCAAAAACAACGGGAACTACAAACATGCAGCCTATAAAAAGGAGACCCCAAACACAGTACGATAAGCAAAATGAGAAGACAAAAAAACACACAGAAGATGAAGGAGCAAGAAAAACACCCACCACACCTAACAAATGAAGAGGAAATAGGCAGTCTACCTGAAAAAGAATTCAGAATAATGATAGTAAAGATGATCCAAAATCTTGGAAATAGAATACACAAAATGCAAGAAACATTTAACAAGGACCTAGAAGAACTAGAGATGCAACAAGCAACGATGAACAACACAATAAATGAAATTAAAAATACTCTAGATGGGATGAAGAGCAGAATAACTGAGACAGAAGAACGGATAAGTGACCTGGAAGATAAAATAGTGGAAATAACTACTGCAGAGCAGAATAAAGAAAAAGAATGAAAAGAACTGAGGACAGTCTCAGAGACCTCTGGGACAACATTAAATGCACCAACATTCGAATTATAGGGGTTCCAGAAGTAGAAGAGAAAAAGAAAGGGACTGAGAAAATATTTGAAGAGATTATAGTTGAAAACTTCCCTAATATGGGAAAGGAAATAGTTAATCAAGTCCTGGAAGCACAGAATCCCATACAGGACAAAACCAAGGAGAAACACTCCAAGACATATGAATCACACTGTCAAAAATTAAATACAAAGAAAACATATTAAAAGCAGCAAGGGAAAAACAACAAATAACACATAAGGGAATCCCCATAAGGTTAACAGCTAATCTTTCAGCGGAAACTCTGCAAGCCAGAAGGGACAGGCAGGACATATTTAAAGTGATGAAGGAGAAAAAGCTGCAACCAAGATTACTCTACCCAGCAAGGATCTCATTTAGATTTGATGGAGAAATTAAAACCTTTACAGACAAGCAAAAGCTGAGAGAGTTCAGCACCACCAAACCAGCTTTACAACAAATGCTAAAGGAACTTCTCTAGGCAAGACACACAAGAGAAGGAAAGACCTACAATAATGAACCCAAAACAATTAAGAAAATGGAAATAGGAACATACATATCGATAATTACCTTAAATGTAAATGGACTAAATGCTCCCACCAAAAGACACAGATTGGCTGAATGGATACAAAAACAAGACCCATATATATGCTATCTGCAAGAGACCCACTTCAGACCTAGAGACACATACAGAGTGAAAGTAAGGGGATGGAAAAAGATATTCCATGCAAATGGAAACCAAAAGAAAGCTGGAGTAGCAATTCTCATATTAGACAAAACAGACTTTAAAATAAAGACTATTAGAAGAGACAAAGAAGGACACTACATAATGATCAAGGGATCGATCCAAGAAGAAGATATAACAATTGTAAATATTTATGCACCCAACATAGGAGCACCTCAGTACATAAGGCAAATACTAATAGCCATATAAAGGGAAATTAACAGTAACACATTCATAGTAGAGGACTTTAACACCCCACTTTCACCAATGGACAGATCATCCAAAATGAAAATAAATAAGGAAACACAAGCTTTAAATGATACATTAAACAAGATGCATTTAATTGATATTTATAGGACATTCCATCCAAAAACAACAGAATACACATTTTTCTCAAGTGCTCATGGAACATTCTCCGGGATAGATCATTTCTTGGGTCACAAATCAAACCCTGGTAAATTTAAGAAAATTGAAATTGTATCAAGTATCTTTTCTGAGCACAGGGCTATGAGACTAGATATCAGTTACAGGAAAAGAGCTGTAAAAAATACAAACACATGGATGCTAAACAATACACTACTTGATAACGAAGTGATCACTGAAGAAATAAAAGAGGAAATCAAAAAATACCTAGAAACAAATGACAATGGAGACACGATGACCCAAAACCTATGGAATGCAATAAAAGCAGTTCTAAGAGGGAAGTTTATAGCTATACAAGCCTACCTTAAGAAACAGGAAACATCTCGAATAAACAACCTAACCTTGCACCTAAAGCAATTAGAGAAAGAAGAACAAAAAAACCCCAAATTTAGCAGAAGGAAAGAAATCATAAAAATCAGATCAGAAATAAATGAAAAAGAAATGAAGGAAACAATAGCAAAGATCAATAAAACTAAAAGCTGGTTCTTTGAGAAGATAAACAAGATTGATAAACCATTAGCCAGACTCATCAAGAAAAAAAGGGAGACGACTCAAATCAATAGAATTAGAAATGAAAAGGAGAAGTAACAACTGACACTGCAGAAATACAAAAGATCATGAGAGATTACTATGAGCAAATCTATGTCAATAAAATGGATAACCTGGAAGAAATGGACAAATTCTAAGAAATGTACAATCTGCCAAGACTGAATCAGGAAGAAATAGAAAATATGAACAGACCAATCACAAACACTGGAAATTGAAACTGTGATTAAAAATCTTCCAACAAACAAAAGCCCAGGACCAGATGGCTTCACAGGCGAATTCTATCAAACATTTAGAGAAGAGCTAACACCTATCCTTCTCAAACTCTTCCAAAATATAGCAGAGGGAGGAACACTCCCAAACTCATTCTACGAGGCCACCATCACCTTGATACCAAAACCAGACAAGGATGTCACAAAGAAAGAAAACTACAGGCCAATATCACTGATGAACATAGATGCAAAAATCCTCAACAAAATACTAGCAAACAGAATCCAACAGCACATTAAAAGGATCATACACCATGATCAAGTGGGGTTTATTCCAGGAATGCAAGGATTCTTCAATATACGCAAATCTATCAATGTGATTAACCATATTAACAAATTGAAGGAGAAAAACCATATGATCATCTCAATAGATGCAGAGAAAGCTTTTGACAAAATTCACCACACATTTATGATAAAAACCCTCCAGAAAGCAGGCATAGAGGGAACTTTCCTCAACATAATAAAGGCTATATATGACAAACCCACAGCCAACATCGTCCTCAATGATGAAAAACTGAAACCAGTCCCACTAAGATCAGGAACAAGACAAGGCTGTCCACTCTCACCACTATTATTCAACACAGTTTTGGAAGTCCTAGCCTCAGCAATCAGAGAAGAACAAGAAATAAAAGGAATCCAAATTGGAAAAGAAGTAAAGTTGTCATTGTTTGCAGATGACATGATATTATACATACAGAATCCTAAAGATGCTACCAGAGAACTACTGGAGCTAATCAATGAATGTGGTAAAGTAGCAGGATACAAAATTAATGCACAGAAATCTCTGGCAGTCCTATACACTAATAATGAAAAATCTGAATGTGAAATCAAGAAAACACTCCCATTTACCATTGCAACAAAAAGAATAATAAAATATCTAGGAATAAACCTACCTAAGGAGACAAAAGACCTGTATGCAGAAAATTATAAGACACTGATGAAAGAAATTAAAGATGATACAAACAGATGGAGAGATATACCATGTTCTTGGATTGGAAGAATCAACATTGTGAAAATGACTCTACTTCCCAAAGCAATCTATAGATTCAATGCAATCCCTATCAAACTACCACTGGCATTTTTCACAGAACTAGAACAAAAAATTTCACAATTTGTATGGAAACACAAAAGACCCCGAATAGCCAAAGCAATCTTGAGAACAAAAAATGGAGCTGGAGGAATCAGGCTGCCTGACTTCAGACTATACTACAAAGCTACAGTAATCAAGACAGTATGGTACTGGCACAAAAACAGAAAGATAGATCAATGGAATAGGATAGAAAGCCCAGAGATAAACCCATGCACATATGGTCACCTTATCTTTGATAAAGGTGGCAGGAATATACAGTGGAGAAAGGACAGCCTCTTCAATAAGTGGTGCTGGGAAAACTGGACAGGTACATGTAAAAGTATGAGATTAGATCACTCCCTAACACCATACACAAAAATAAGCTCAAAATGGATTAAAGACCTAAATGTAAGGCCAGAAACTATCAAACTCTTAGAGGAAAACATAGGCAGAACACTCTATGACATAAATCACAGCAAGATCCTTCTTGACCCATCTCCTAGAGTAATGGAGATAAAAACAAAAATAAACAAATGGGACCTAATGAAACTTCAAAGCTTTTGCACAGCAAAGGAAACCATAAACAAGACCAAAAGACAGCCCTCAGAATGGGAGAAAATATTTGCAAATGAATCAACTGACAAAGGATTAATCTCTAAAATTTACAGGCAGCTCATGCAGCTCAATAACAAAAAAATAAACAACCCAATCCAAAAATGGGCAGAAGACCTAAATAGACATTTCTCCAAAGAAGATATACAGACTGCCAACAAACACATGAAAGAATGCTCAACATCATTAATCATTAGAGAAATGCAAATCAAAACTACAATGAGATATCATCTCACACCAGTCAGAATGGCCATCATCAAAAAATCTAGAAACAATAAATGCTGGAGAGGGTGTGGAGAAAAGGGAACACTCTTGCACTGCTGGTGGGAATGTGAATTGGTTCAGCCACTATGGAGAACAGTATGGAGGTTCCTGAAAAAACTAAAACCAGAACTACCATATGACCCAGCAATCCCACTACTGGGCATATACCCTGAGAAAACCATAATTCAGAAAGAGTCATGTACCAAAATGTTCATTGCAGCTCTATTTACAATAGCCCGGAGATGGAAACAACCTAAGTGCCCGTCGTCGGATGAATGGATAAAGAAGATGTGGCACATATATACAATGGAATATTACTCAGCCATAAAAAGAAACGAAATTGAGCTATTTGTAATGAGGTGGATAGATCTAGAGTCTGTCATACAGAGTGAAGTAAGTCAGAAAGAGAAGGACAAATACCGTATGCTAACACATATATATGGAATTTAAGAAAAAAAAAATGTTATGAAGAACCTAGGGGTAAAACAGGAATAAAGACAGAGACCTACTGGAGAACAGACTTGAGGATATGGGGAGGGGGAAGGGTGAGGTGTGTTAGGGCGAGAGAGAGACATGGACATATATATACTCCAAACGTAAGGTAGATAGCTAGTGGGAAGCAGCCGCATAGCACAGGGAGATCAGCTCGGTGCTTTGTGATCGCCTGGAAGGGTGGGATAGGGAGGGTGGGAGGGGGGGAGACACAAGAGGGATGAGATATGGGAACATATGTATATGTTTAACTGATTCACTTTGTTATAAAGCAGAAACTAACACACCATTGTAGAGCAATTATACTCCAATAAAAATGTATAAAATAAAATAAAATTAAAAAACTATATATTTTGATCTTGCTACAGAGCTTCATATAATTTTTATATCATTATTATAGATAAAGGTATTATATTTTCATATATATATGTGTGTGTATATATATATATATATATATATTTCCATGCTCATGATTTTAATTAGGTAAACAAAAATCTGAATAATGTCACTGAAACTAGATATCTCAATAAACTGAAAATAACTAATTTATATCCCTTATATCAATTGTCATTTGTATTTTACTGTTTTAGGAGTGCATGCATATCAACAACAGCAGAAATATGCATTCTCTTTTTTCCCACAACACTAAATAATGAATCTGTTGATCTTTCTTCATACTCCTCAAAGCATGATATTCTGGGCTTTCTTTTAAATGAAAGGAAAATAGAATAAATATTTAAATACTTTAAATAAATACATATCTTGAGAGTTAAATACATGACTTTGAAATTTCTAGACAAAAGCCTTATCCTAGTTTTGATGATTTTATTTTCTATATCAGTTGAATGACTTTGGATGAATATAATTATTTAGTAAGCTTGTATAGCTATATATCCCACACAGGTTAAAGTCTATGGAATTTGGTTTGTAAACCACCTTCTTATTGGTTTTCCAGAGTGTACCAACTCATTTTATAATTAATACTTGCTAAATCCCATCTCTAACCTGAATAGCATCCAAGAGTCATGCCATATAAAAGATTGTTCTTTGGACTTCCCTGGTGGTGCACTGGTTAAGAATCTGCCTGCCAATGCAGGGTTTGATCCCTGGTCCAGGAAGATCCCACATGCTGTGGAGCAACTAAGCCCGTGCACCACAACTACTGAGCCTGTACTCTAGAGCCCGTGAGCCACAACTACTGAGCCCATGCTGCAACTACTGAAGCCAATGCACCTAGAGCCCATGCTCAGCAACAAGAGAAGCCACCGCAATGAGAAATGAGAAGCCGCAACAAAGAGTAGCCCCCGCTTGCCACAACTAGAGAAAGCCTGCGCGCAGCATTGAAGACCCAATGCAGCCAAAAAAAATTAATTAAAGAAATAATTAATAAAAATAAAAGATTGTTCTCTGTTAAAGCAGAGTAAATCCTTAGATGTTTTATATATGAAAATGGCAGTGAAAAATCCAAGAGCTAGTTCCATGCCAGGTCGGCAATACTGGACATGCCCATGGGAGTTGGAACCAGGACAGAATTGCTCCTGGTAGTATTTAGTGGTAGAAAATAATCCTCTGTCTTGGAAGTAGCTACTTTGATTGAGTGAGGTTTTTTGTTTGTTTGTTTTGTTTGTTTGTTTTTTTCTATCAGTAGAATATTTACCTTAAACCCTTAAGGGTTTAAGGGCCTAATGAAATCAGCAAATCAGATTCTGATGTATCCACACCTTGGCTCTTATTTTATTTTTTTAATTTAATTTTTATTTTATTAAATTAGTACTTTTACAATTCTGAAAAATCAAATAGTACTCTCAAGAAAACAATACTCCCTCCTATCAATACTTGACCTCTAGAGGTAAACATATTTAATTATTTTAAGATATTTTGGGTTTTATTTACTTCCATATTTCTTAATAAAACATGTATGTTACTATTTCTTGATTTTTCAGTCTTAACTATCATCTACCTGGCTTTTTACTCACATATTCACACACATATGTGTCTTCTCCCTCTATGGCACCAATCTACTTATGATCATTTTAAAATACTTTGATAATAAGATTTTCATTATAAAAATTATATATATTTTATTCATAGCTGACACATATTTAAAATATAATAACAATTTTTAACTTTTTATTACTGAAAATAATTGACTTTTAAAATTTTGCTTTCTAAATGCCTGTTCCTAATTCATCTCTCCATCATAGCCCAAATTTCTGAATATGATTTAACAACACTTCAAGTATTTTTAATCAATTTTATTTATTTTCTTCTTGAAGATATTCCCCCTGGTTGTCATCAAAATATCAGTCATTGTCCTACCAAATGTGAACAATATTCTGATTTCTACCTCTGTAGATTAGTTTGGCTCTGAGATCTCACCATTTAGTATTCAGGCTTGCATTGAACTTACTGTTTTCAGTAGATTCCTGCCCCTGAAATGGTATCAGGTTGGGCTTCTCCAGAGAGTGTCTCCAGTGTTTGACCAGTGTGCAGAGGTCAGACTCCCAGATGTATTATCTGAATCAGGGTGTCTAGGGGTGCAGATGCTTCTTAAACAAATTTCCAACCAAGTCTTCTGCCTTCCTTATTTTTTTGTTGTTTCCTTGACACTCTTAGGAGCATGTGTTGCGTTCCCAACTATGGGCTTAGATTTCAGAATTAACTACTGTGCTTAGTCTCATGCCTTTTATCTATTCACCTTTCAGTTTGTGAAATTACCTTTCTTTCACATTCTCTTTGTTCTTGAGAGTTAATAGATTAAAATCTCCTTTAAGACGGAGAAGGAACTAAGGTAAAGAATGTGTTCATTGGACCATTTTTAACTGTGTCAGGGACAATTGATTTCTCTATTATTGTTGTCTATTTATTGTTATTTCTTGTTATTTTGTATTACTTTTGTAAGATTGGAGGTACTTCAGAAGGAATCATGGATTTACCATGACTAAGCTGATATTATATTCTTACTCTAATTTTTTAATTGAGGTATAACTGACATAAAACATATAGTTTCAGGTGTACAATGTAATGATTCAATATACTGTATATATTGCAAATTGATCACCAATATAAGTCTAATTAACATTCAATACCATACATAGTTGCAAATTTTATTTTTCTTGTGATGAGAACTTTAAGATTTACAGTTGACCATTGAATAGCATGGGTTTGATCTGTGCATGTCCACTTATATGCAGATTTTTTTCAGTAGTAAATATCACAGTACTACATGAACTGCAGTTGGTTGAATCTGTGGATGTGGAACCGGTGATACTGAGAACCAACTAGAAATTACATTTGGATTTTCTACTTCATGGAGGGTCCTTGTCCCTAATCCCTGGTTGTTCAAGGGTCTACTCTCTTAGCAACTTTCAGATATGCAATTCAATATTGTTAATTATAGTCACCATGCTGTACAGTACATCCCCAGGACTTATTTATTTTATAATTAGAAACTTGTACCTTTTGACCCCCTTTACCCATTTTTGCCCGCTCCTCACCCTGCCCCTGGCAACCACCAATCTGTTCTCTGCTCAGGGTTTTGGGTTTTTGTTTTGGCTGTTTTATATATATATGTGTGTGTGTGAGATCATACAGAATTTGTCTTTCTTTGTCTGACTTATTTCACTTAGCATAATGCCCTCAAGGTCCATCCATGTTGTCACAAATGGTAAGATTTCATTCTTCTTTATGACTGAATAATATTCCGTTGTGTATATACCACATTTTTTTCATTCATCTATTGATGGACATTTAGGTTGCTTCCATGTCTTGGCTATTGTAAATAATGCCGCAATGAACATGGGGTGCAGTATCTTTTTGAATTAGAGTTTTTGTTTTCTTCAGATAAATACCCAGGAGTGGAATTGTTGGATCATATGGTAGTTCTACTTTTAATTTTTTGAGGAACCTCCATTCTGGTAAGGAAGAAAGCATATTTCAGGAAAAATAAGACTTCAGCATCTCAAATTTAGGAAGCGATTTTGCCAGATATAGGGAAATAAAGCTGTATTACTCTGGACCAGTGTTAGTTTCATTAGCTATTGGACTTAGTTCTGCCATGGACTTACATGATATTTTTTTTACTCCTTTGCATTATTGCACACATTCAACTTACTTCTGGATGGTTGCTATTTAAGTAATAGCAATGAAAGAAAAAATTGGGAACTGGAAATAATAAATTACTAGTAAAATCTTTTCTTCTAATAGAGAGAAGGAGAAAAGGATCATCGGGTACGTTTGGCAGTTGGAAATGGCATACGGAGTGACGTATGGAGAGAATTTTTAGACAGATTTGGAAATATTAAGATGTGTGAGCTTTATGGAGCTACTGAAGGAAACATTTGTTTCATGAATCACACTGGGAAAATTGGATCAGTTGGGAGAACGAATTTCCTTCACAAAGTAAGTAAAATATTTTCTTTACAAAAGAAATATATTGAGATCTGCTAACCTCTCCTCTAGACTTTGTGCTTGTAAATTATGCTAAATATTATCACCTTTTTTTAAATTTGAGAACTTCTATAAATAACATAGTGGCCTCTAGATGAACTGTGGTGCCATAGACTGTGAAAACCTCAATTATCTCCCATCTTTTCCCCCTGTCATATGGGAATAATGATAGTTCTTTTGTTCAGTTTTCAAATTTAATGATATAATGTATAAACAAGCATAGGTCCCGATATATATTAATTTGACTCCATTTTCTGTGTTTTCAATCCACTATTACTACTTTCCATTCATTTTTATATCACTCGAAAATTATATGTAGGCTTCTAATATATGGTTTCCTTAAAAACTATGTCAAGATATCACTAAAATTTTTAAAGTAGCCAAAAAATTACCTCCTTAGGAGTAAAAGACAGCTAATTTCTCAATAGCAACCATGGAAGACAACATATAGTGGACAGATATCTTCAACTTGTTTGGAGGAAATAATTATCAAAGTAGAATTTATATTCAACAATAATATTTTTAAATAATAAAAATGAAAATTTTAAAAAAGTATCAAAATGTATATAAACTCAAGGGGAAATAAACAAATCCAGAATCATAGTAGAATATTTTGTTTTAGCTCTTTACTATTTGATAGAACATACAAAAAGTTTTTTCAATGACATAGTGTATTAGAATAATACAATAACTAAACTATTTGAACTAATGAACATATATAGGACACTGCATTTAAAAACTGCAGAATATCCATTATTTTTAAGCGTTTATCACACATTCACAAAGATTACAGGACCACATAGGGAATTCCAGCAAATTTCATAGGCTTGAGTATATATGGATTATGTTCTCTGACCACAGTTTAATTAAGATAGAAATGTTTAAAATAACAGCTAGATCATCTCCTATATATTTGGAAATGAAACATCTCTAAATTTCTGAGTCAAAGAAAAAAATCATAATAGAAAAATAGAAATAGAAAATAATTTAAGCTGAATCATAATGAAAATGTTACATTTCAAAGCTCAGATAAGAATAGCTGAAAATTAGTGAGCTAAATATCCATTTCTGTAAGTTAATTTTAAAAAACAACTAAAATAAACTCAAAGAGTATAAAAGGAAGGAAGTAATAAAAAGCATAATTTAAAAAAGTAAAAAGAAACATTTAGTGAGGATTATCAAAAGAGATAAAAGTATAATTTTTAAAGAGTAAAGAAATAGATTCAAAGCTGGTATAAATTGCCCTAATGTTTGAAACTTAAAGAAGGTACAAACTATTTTTATAATGCGTTTTATGGGACTGTGAGGGTTTTGTTGACATTTCAGAAATACATGTGCATTGTGAACAAAAATAATTGGGGGAAAGTAAGTGCTGATATTACTGAGTATTATTACATTCTTTACAGTTAATTTTCTCAATGGATTGCACTGGTTCCGTTAAAAATTTGGTATTCATAATTAAAGCTTTTTGGTGAAGCTGAGTCATTCCTAAGTAATCATGTAATAGGAATACAATGAAGATTTATATTTTGTATTACTGGCTTGACCTCATTATAATTTTCTAATATCTTAAAGTCCCTGTCACACTGTTATAATGTCCATAATGCAGGAAGTTATGATTGTCTCCAATTTATTTGGGCAACTTCTGATTTTTTTTCTGTTTTTTTTTTTTCAGTTTGAAAATGAAAAAAAAGTACCCAATGTCATATGAATTCTAGTCTTTTATCATTTCATTTGCATGTTGTTTCATCACATAGCAGGTAATCAGAAAAAAATTGGACCAATAACTGTTTCATAACTATGTGAGGAGATTTAAATGCATCTCTCAAAAATTTAAACTTATTGGAGGTTTACACTTACCATCTGAGAGAGGAATCAGCCTCTAAATGGAGATAGGATGTTAAAACTGAAAGAAAAAGATGAAGCAGCAACAGAGTTCCTCTGACCCAAATGTCCTTCTTCTGTGCTATGCTTACTATTTAAATGCATGAAACTGAAGGGAGGTGTGTCCTATATACGCCCCCAAAGCAAATAATATAAAAAATTTAGTGACAGTGCATTTGAGAGACAAATCCAAGTAAAAATTGGGGACTGCCTTCTCCTTTTCTATGCCCAGTAATAATAATTGGGAAGGAACAAACATGATATTCATAGAGGAAATAAAACTTGAAAGAAAGAGAGAAAATGAATCTAAATAAAAAACAGCTAAAAATATGTGGATGAATATCAAAATAATAAGTCCCCCCAAATGGCCAGAAAATGTTTAGAAAAACAATTTCCCATAGGTTCAAAAAATTGTAATAATGTTCTCTTTAAACATAAGAGCTCAAAGGAAAATGCAAGGAAATCATAGATCAACAAATGGAGTTGGAAAGTAGGCATACTCAACCCAAAGGAAAAAGAATAAAAGGGAAAAATGAAAATATTACAGAGTTGAACACCACACTGAAGGACTTAAAAATAAACAAGACTGAAAACATTGTTAGCAAGATGGATGGGATTAAGGAGTCACACAGATGTAAAGAATAAGCCAATAATAATATAAAATAAATTAAAAAGGTAAATTTTGAAAGCATAGACAATGATCTGACATGTGGTTCGTTCATGTTCTGGTAGAAGAAAACAAATCAAAGTGAAAAAAACTATTTGAAACCTAATAGAAGAAAACTTCCTGAAAATAAAGATTTGAATCTTTAGCAAAAGAGCACATTCTGTTCCAGGGGGAAAAAATATGGTACAGAATGATCATCAGGAAGTATATATATTCTGGTGAAATTACTGAACGTAAATTGAAGAACCATAAGAAGATGCTAAGGCAGAAAAAGCAAAAGATGTACAAAGTATACGGTGAAGATGGGAAATGTCTCAGGGATCTTTCAAAACAAAAACATTACACTCAGTGCTCCCCCAAAAAGAACGTAATGTTTTCACCTAAGAATTTTAGTTCTAAAAACTTATCCTTCAAGTCCAAAAGCAACAAAGTAGTGTTCTCAAACTTTTAAGAAATCAGAGAATATAATTCCCATGTACTTACAGGAATATACTACTTCTTTATATTCACTGAATGAAAAATTCTAGTGAACATGAAGATAAAGCAGTTTAGAAATTGAAGGAACCACCTTCAGTTGAAAGGTTTGCTTGAATCCACTTAAATATAGAGGATTTTTGAAAAGCTCTGAATTATGTTTATAGATCGAATGGAAGTATAAATCCTGACAATATAAAAATACTTATAACTAACAAAAATGAGAATTGTGTGGGAGGAGAGAAGAAGGTATAAGTATTGATTATCTCATCTTTTATGATGGTAAATCCATAGATACAAAGTAAAGATAAAGTATGAGACTTAATAAACAGGCTCCTTTTGCTCACATTTGTATAAACTTTTTTTTATTGTCTTAAAGTAGGCATCTTTTAGAGACTAAGAAATTTAGCCAACTGTGAAGTTAGAAAACAGTTCACGTGGGACCACCTTCACATCTAACATCAGTTGCAGCTTGGGAGTCCCTAAGACTACCTTTAAGTTTGATAATTCACTGGAAGGAACACAAAACTCACCCAAAGCCATATAATAGTTACAGTTTATTACACCTAAAGGATATAGATTAACATCAGTCAAGGGAAGGAGCAGTAGGGTAGAATCCAGGAGGGTACCAAATGCAAGGCTTCCAGTTGTCCTCTCCTGTGAAGTCGGGAGGATATTCCTCTTCTGGAATTGATATGTGACAATACATGGATTATTGCCAACTCAGGAAGCTCACCCAGCCTTGATGTCCAGAGTCTTTTGTGGGGACTCAATCTTATAAATCTAGTTGGCTGCCACTGTGGTCAACCTCCATCTCCAGTCCCTCAGGAGGTCAAGCTGGGTGACCCAAAGCCCCAACCCTACATAACATTATTGGTGTGGCTCAGAGACCCACTCCCAATCATAGAGTTACTATCTGGTTGCCCAAGGTCCTTAGGCAAATAAAAAGTCCTGTCCCTCATGACATTGTGAGGGCTTTGAGATTATCTCCCAGAAGCTGAGAGCAAAGGCCAGGCCTCTAATTAAATTTGCGCCTAAAATTAAATTCTTTGACCCCATAGGGACTGGTATCTCTTATGCTAAAGACACATTTTAGTTTAACTTTGGTTCCATATTCTTTTGTTAAATTCAAGAAAATTTAAATTGATTGCATTTACTAGAATGGTGTGGTTTCATTTTTCATAAATTATTTTACTAATCAGTTTCATACCTTTCCCTCTATTGATTTAAATGCATTTGTAATGATGTTCATCAAATGCCTTCTTTATATATATTTATAATAAGTTTCCAGTATGCCCGACACAAGTGAGCACAGTGAACAAAAGGCACATAAATTCCTGCCCATGTGCAGGTCATGTTCTATTGAGGAAGACAGAAAACAGACAAGATCAATAAATAAAATACAGTCTATAGCACATACTCATTAGTGCAAAAGAGGAAAATTAAACAGGGAAAGGAGATTGTGTGTGTGTGCATATGTATTGGGAGGCGGTTTTTGAAATTTTAGGTAGAATGGCCAGGGATCACTTTGTATTGAGAATATATTACACCATGTTAAGAATGGTTTACTTTTGGTTAAAATTTGGGGAAATTTAACTTTTTCTTCTTTTTCTGTTTTACTTGATTTTTTTAAATGATTATTTTTTAAATACAAGTCTGCGAACCATTCAGAAAACTATGCTGTTGCATAACAGTGCATCCTAGAAATGAGTATTCATAATGTCCCAACTTTATATAATATTACATGTTACTATAGGTATATAAATGTATATTTATGATAGAGAGAGATGATAAGTTTATGAGTGTGTGTGTGTGTGTGTGTGTGTGTGTGTGTGTGTGTGTGTCCAGAGTCTTTTGTGGGGACTCAATCTTATAAATCTAGTTGGCTGCCACTGTGGTCAACCTCCATCTCCAGTCCCTCAGGAGGTCAAGCTGGGTGACCCAAAGCCCCAACCCTACATAACATTATTGGTGTGGCTCAGAGACCCACTCCCAATCATAGAGTTACTATCTGGTTGCCCAAGGTCCTTAGGCAAATAAAAAGTCCTGTCCCTCATGACATTGTGAGGGCTTTGAGATTATCTCCCAGAAGCTGAGAGCAAAGGCCAGGCCTCTAATTAAATTTGCGCCTAAAATTAAATTCTTTGACCCCATAGGGACTGGTATCTCTTATGCTAAAGACACATTTTAGTTTAACTTTGGTTCCATATTCTTTTGTTAAATTCAAGAAAATTTAAATTGATTGCATTTACTAGAATGGTGTGGTTTCATTTTTCATAAATTATTTTACTAATCAGTTTCATACCTTTCCCTCTATTGATTTAAATGCATTTGTAATGATGTTCATCAAATGCCTTCTTTATATATATTTATAATAAGTTTCCAGTATGCCCGACACAAGTGAGCACAGTGAACAAAAGGCACATAAATTCCTGCCCATGTGCAGGTCATGTTCTATTGAGGAAGACAGAAAACAGACAAGATCAATAAATAAAATACAGTCTATAGCACATACTCATTAGTGCAAAAGAGGAAAATTAAACAGGGAAAGGAGATTGTGTGTGTGTGCATATGTATTGGGAGGCGGTTTTTGAAATTTTAGGTAGAATGGCCAGGGATCACTTTGTATTGAGAATATATTACACCATGTTAAGAATGGTTTACTTTTGGTTAAAATTTGGGGAAATTTAACTTTTTCTTCTTTTTCTGTTTTACTTGATTTTTTTAAATGATTATTTTTTAAATACAAGTCTGCGAACCATTCAGAAAACTATGCTGTTGCATAACAGTGCATCCTAGAAATGAGTATTCATAATGTCCCAACTTTATATAATATTACATGTTACTATAGGTATATAAATGTATATTTATGATAGAGAGAGATGATAAGTTTATGAGTGTGTGTGTGTGTGTGTGTGTGTGTGTGTGTGTGTGTGTATCTTTTAAGGGTCTTCTGTTTAAGGAAACAGAGAAACCACCCTTTGTCTATGGTGTGGGATAAATGAGCCTGTACTGTATAGGTCAAAGCAATGTAGTATAACACTGAGGCAAAAAATCCTGAATTGGAATCACTGTACCTACGGCTCTAGTTCCAGCTCTGCCACTACTTGACTTTTTGACTTTGACAAGTCACTTTCTTCGGGATTCAAAGTCTACTCATTTATTTATAGAGGAAATAATTTTTGTGTTTCCTTTCTAACTTCTAAATTTACAAATCTCAATATGCAAAAGCGTACAGGTATGTGTGGGAACTGCAAGGGCCAGTGTGCACAGTCACATAGATGTATGCTGTACAGTTCTGGGGACCCATTTGTCTAGACTGTTACAAATGAGACCCCCTGCAGCTGTGTTCAGGCCATGTATACCTCTTGCTATACCTATACCTGTACATGTATGTATAGTATACATTTAGGAGATACTGAAGTGTGGCATCTATTTCTTTATTTGTGTTATTATAATATAACCATTTTTGTAACCTCATGGGTCCTCTTGAAGGAAGGAAAAAAAATAGAAATCCGTCTAGCTGAAACTTAATGTTCTGATCCAGGCTACTTCTAGAAGGTGCTGTGATATATTTAAATTTCATTTGTATTATAAAGTTACTCAATTTCTGACCATCAAGTCCCCTGTATCTGATAACAGGTGCAATGAACAGTGATTTGGTGTGGAATGAATCTTACCCATGCGTGTGGTTGCCAAATTAATCTAAAAGAAATCATGTTAAAGATGATATTACCAGTTGCTGGGCAAATTTTTCAAAATATAAAGCATGTTAAAACACGAGAGAGTAATAAACAGGACTCTGTTCTAGTTTGGCCAAAATGATAAATGCAGTTCTGGAACCTCTGGAATCTTTCTTTTGACCAGTCATTAGGCAAGTAGCCAATATCTTATTAGCCCAATTACAGACAAAGACCAACAAGATGCAAGCTTGCATTTTAATAAGAATCTTTATGTCAAGAGTAAAAATTTTTTTGCTTTGCTGTCTCTTTCATTGGCCCTCATCTTAAAATAGGATAATATTAATTTCTACCTTATAGGGTTTTTGATTATTAAATTAAAAGCTCTTAGCACAGTGACTGAGATACAGTAAGTACTCAATCAATATTAGTTGCTCTCAGACTTCCCTGGTGGCGCAGTGGTTAAGAATCTGCCCGTGAATATAGGGGACACGGGTTCAATTCCTGATCTGGGAAGATCCCACATGCCGCGGAGCAACTAAGCCCGTGTGCCACAACTACTGAGCCTGTGCTCTAGAGCCCACGAGCCACAACTACTGAAGCCTGAGAGCCTAGAGCCTGTGCTCCGCAGCAAGAGAAGCCATCTCAATGAGAAGCCCGCACACCACAACAAAGAGTAGCCCCCACTGCCCCAACTAGAGAAAGCCTACACGCAGCAACGAAGACCCAATACAGCCAAAAATAATAAATAAATAAGTAAATAAATAAATAAATTTATAATATATATATATATATTAGTTGCTCTCATTTGTATTTTAATTGAAACAATGAATTGTGATTGTAGTTACATGCTGACTTTCCTGAGATGTTTGTTTAGTCTTTGATAATAAATTATACTATTACATTTATCTCATTAATTTTATTCATATTTTCCCATTTGTTCTTTATTTGTTTCTCTCCTTCTCCTCATGCTCCTCCTTCTTCTCTCTTTCTCTCCTTTGTTTGTCCTTCCTAATTATTTTTTCTCACTTCATTTTATCACCTCCATTTTAGTTTACTACGTGCTGGTTCAGCTTAATAAGATTGCTTGTTTAATTGATTGGGAAAACCTCAATTTTCTTATGCATGAAATGAAGGAGTTGGATTGAACCAATCTGCAGTTCTCTCCCAGGGTCAGATTTTGAGGATCTGTGAATCTGCATGACATGGTAATATGAATGTTAAAATAGCAGAGGAGCTGGAAATATTGGGGGTCAAGGAGAGATGTCCGATTAGCTTGTTTCCCGATGGATGTTCCAACACATTTCCATCTTACACCACAACTGTGTACAGAAGTACTGAGGGTTAGTTTAAGGACATTAAGTTGAAAAGCCTGGGGAAAAGGTCTAAGTAAGTGACAAAAACAAGTACTTTTGAGGCATCTAATCCCTTTTCAAGGGATGGTAAGTTAAAATACACAACACAATCCTTGCATTCACATAGTTGACATTTTAGTTCTATTAAAACTTTCCATTTCAAGGGATGTTTGAAAGATTGCAAAAAAGAGAAGGCAAGAAAGTATCCTCTTAACTATAGTTAGCAGAGTATGTGATTTTGTGCAGGGATTGCTTCCTGGTACTCACATTAGGGGAGTTCCCTGGCTGTCCAGTGGTTAAGATTTTGATCCTGGTCGGGGAGCTAAGATCCCACATGCCTCGGGGCCAAAAAACCAAAACATAAAACAGAAGCAATATTGTAACAGATTCAATAAAGACTTTAAAAAATGGTGCACATCAAAAAAAAAAAAAACTTAAAAAGAAAAGATTAGAATTAGTAAGGCTTTTCTAAGGTAAGGTGCAACATATAAGAAGTGAAAGTAAATGCCAGTACATGAGCGCTGGTTACTAACACCTTCAGTTTTGATTTTTAAATATTTATTTAACTTTTTACCAGGAAAGCTTACTTGTTTTAATAAATCCACATTCTAATTCTGTATTTCAATTGACTGAGATTTAAATCTACTACCGGGAGATGTCATTGTACAAATAAATAACTAAATCTTGTTTTTGTTTCATTCTGTTTTTGCAGCTTTTTTTTACTTTTCACTTGATAAAGTATGATTTTCAGAAAGATGAACCCATTAGAAATGAACAGGGCTGGTGTAGTCACGTGAGAAAAGGTAAGATTCTTGTATTTGAAGATGTCTCCTCGGGCAAAGTTCTTGAATTTCTCTTTAATTACTGAATTTAGAAGAGAAAGAATGGTTATTTCTAATATGTGACTTATTTGGAATTTTAATGCAGGTAGAATGGTTTAATTATTAAAGTTAGAGGCCCCACGTGGGTCACTCAGATGGTAATTACGAAAATTTAAAAGTGATTACTGTGGGCTTATAGTTTTCTTAATCCACCACTCTTACAGTGGCATATGTCTGATGTCCTGTACCACCAAGGTATAATATAAAAATGAATGGCAATTTATGATTCTATGTATAGTGGAAATTGAGACAGACTTGGATTTAAATCTGGGCTCTCACACTTAGAAACTGTCCAACTTTGGGTAGGTCACTCAGCCTGTCTGAGTCTCATTTTCTTCACATGCAGAGTAGAGGTGGCAGTATTTCTTTGGGGAGGTGATTGTTGATAGTTTAATGAGATGATGTATGCAGAGCCCTCTGGAGGGCCTGTCATGTGGCCAGTTACCTCCCTCCCTTTCTCTTCCTCCCACTCCCCTTCCACCAGGCTAGTCTTTCTCATAGTTTTGGGTTAGAAATTTTAATGAAAGCAACTGCCCCAGTTAACATGCAGCTGCATATAATCAATCTAGAAAATTAAATGTAGAGATGTGCCCTTAGAATTGGTTTGAGATCCAGTCTGAAAGAATCAGGCCAAAGTTACTTTTTACTGCCTCAGAATATGTTTAAACTACATTTCAGAGATGACTTCAAATATGGAGATAAAGGTCACAGACCCGGGTTTCTTTGTTTTGGTTTTGGTGTTTTGGTTGTTTTCCTGGTAGCTGAAAGATTGGACAAAAATATAAGCCTTGTCTTTTAAGAAGCAAATTTCCCAATCCTCTGAATTTCAAGAACGTTTATCAAATATCTTTCTCTAATTCAACTCTATAGACAGCAGCTAAGAAAAAAGTCACTTCTAAGGAGATTGCAAAGAACTTTATTTAAGCACTCTTTTCTAGTGTGTTTTATTTATTACAATTACAATAATATCTGATATTGGAACTTGAATCTCAGAAATGCTTATGCAACCTCAGGGTTTTTCAAAAACAGATTGTCCCCAAATATCTGCTTTACAATTTTGTAATTCTCATTATGGGTTGCTCAATTTTATTTTACATTAAAGCATTGTGTCTTTCATAAAGTATGCCTGGGAGGGAGCACTCTGACCTTTATAAGCATTTGCAATAATTAATTTGTCAGTGAAGAAACTATCACCTGTGTCCTGAAGAAGAAAAATAAAGAACATAAATTTTAAGGGAAATATAAGAGGCTTAGAAAATTCTGAAATTTATATAGGGGATGTAGATGGATGGGATATGCGAGGGAGGAAGAGCCTTTGGAGTCAGATGGACCTGGTTAAAAATATTCCAACTTCAACATTTGGCAGCTGTGTAATATTGGGCAAATTACTTTTTCTTCCTCAATTTCACTTGTAAAATGAAGACAATATGAGGCCCTGTCTTACAGGTTTGTGATGAGGATGAGATGGGATACATATGTAAAGTGCTCAGAATAGTGACTGGTACCCAGAGAGTGCTCAATAAGTGTAACAATGGCAGTGATTATGCTAACGATGATAATGATGGTGTTGGTGATGACAGTGACAGTGAGGGGTCCCTGCTGAGTCAGGGCAGGCTAGTTTGGGCCAGTGATATGTGTGCCCTTGGAACCTATAATGTCCAGAGGAGTGGGAGCAATAAGAATTGAAAAAAGAGTGTTAAAATGACATAAATTGCTTTAGAGTTTGCTGGAATACAGCCTCATCTAACCCATCACATAGATGTTAGTTGTCTTCACAGTGGCCAAAACAAGTCAACAATGGCCTTGAAATCTTCTGGGGAAGTGATTACTGCTCCCCTTTGTCTTCTACTCTTAGTAGTTTTTTACCTTGTTGATTGCTGGGCAGTGTCTTGATTAACTTGAATAAGTCTGATTAAAAATTATTTTAAATAATGTGTCTAAATGTAATTAAAACTAATAAATTGCGTGCCTTATCTCCTGTCCATTGGGGATTTCCAGAGTAACATTCCAGAGGAATAAAACATATTCTTATCTTCTAATAACATATTTATTAAATCAGAGATAATATTGTACAGAAAAATCATAGGGACTTGAATTTGAGTTCTAGGTCCATTCCTTTTTATCTGTTGGACTTTGCTAACATACTTCCTTCTTCTGGACCCTAGTGCCTTCCCTGTGAAATAGGGATTATAATGATGAATTTCAAAGGATTTCTTTGAAAAATTAATAAGGTGACAGTTGCATTTCTCATGGGGCTTGCTCCATAGTAAGTGCCCAATAAATAAATATTGCTACCATCATAATCTTATTTAAAATTATTATTGTAGTTGTTATTTATATAATTGTCATTATTATCAGTGTTAGAATCTACATAATCAAAAAAAGTAGCCATGGCTGTATCCACCCAGGATGTAAAATAAATTTAATATTCATTTCTTTATATTCAATTTCCTTTTTGTTAGTTTTTCCAAAGTGATTTGTGCTTTGGCAGTCTGTGAAACGGTGTTAGATTTAGGCACCCAGAGTAATTGATGTCAAATATAATAAAAATAAGTTCAGAGGAAAGTAATATAAGCTACACTGGATGTGTTGGTCATATGTAACTTAGGTACATGCATGGTGTGTGTAATAATAGTTTTAATCAAATCACTGAAAATACCTCTCTCCCAGGGGAACCTGGACTTCTCATTTCTCCAGTGAATGCAAAGAATCCCTTCTTTGGCTATGCTGGAAATAGGAAGCAAACAGAAAAGAAATTGCTTTGTGATGTTTTTAAGATGGGAGATGTTTACTTTAACACTGGAGATTTAATGGTCCAAGACCAGGAGAATTTTCTTTATTTTTGGGACCGTATTGGAGACACTTTCAGGTATGAAATAGCGTCGGTTGCAAAGCATGCTCCGTGATTGTGAACCCTGCTCTGAGTGAGGCTCTGTGGAAACATTATACACCACCTGCTGCCTATCTTCAGGGAACGGAGAGCTTTTATCTCAATAATGTCTCCGAGTTTAAAAATTCACTGCCCATCTGTTTCTAGATTGAAACATAAGTTACATTTTGATGTCATTTTTGTAATTATCTTAACGAATCTTTTGGATCCAAATCAGTGAGCTCCTTTTTTTTAGCATATGATACAGGCAGGCTTATGTGAAGTCTAAATGGTAGGGTTAAAACAGAAAACCAATTTAGTCAAATATGGTCTAATTCTTGACCTAATGGCAAAAATAGTGAAACAGCAAAATTTCCCTTTCTTATATTTGCTTTTTTAATTCCTTGGGGTTATTTTAGGCTTATGAATTTATTTTGCTTTACTAATCAATGACTGTAGAACAGTAGAGGACAGACAGTAGACAGTACAAAAACGTTGAATGAATAAATGAATTATATTTCCTCACCTTCTTTGTGTCATGTTAGGAGGTCACGTTATGTAAAATCTTTTTTTTTTTTTTTTTTTTTGCCGTACGCGGGCCTCTCACTGTTGTGGCCTCTCCCGTTGCGGAGCACAGGCTCCGGACGCGCAAGCTCAGCAGCCATGGCTCACGGACCCAGCCACTCCATGGCATGTGGGATCTTCCCGGACCGGGGCTCGAACCCGTGTCCCCTGCATAGGCAGGCGGACTCTCAACCACTGCGCCACCAGGGAAGCCTGTCAAATCATTTTAATTAAAACATTCATATGCATTAAAAGAGCCAAAGGGGTTAATTCCTAGAAATTAAAGGGGGTCAGTACACCAAAAGACAACTATAGCTTTCCTTTCAGTTTTTTCTATCATTAGAGATAGAGAATGCTTTCTTTGTACTTCACTGTTATTATATTACAAAACAAAGAGGGATTCGTTGTTATCTTATTTTTTATGACATATTAAAAAAAAACCTTTTACAGTAGCAGTTGATACCAATGAGACACAGATAATGTAATTTTAAATAAAAAACAGATACTGACTTTGTTGACTTCTCAAAAAAGTTCTTCCTTAGAAATGTTTTTCATTTTGAAAACTGCCATTATTTTTTATTATTAGGTGCTTGCACAGAGCCAAATGCAAGACACTAAAACTTAAAGCTGGGCACCTCATTCTTCAAGTATAGGTAACTAACTGGAACTTGTTTTTTGTTTAGATGGAAAGGGGAAAATATTGCAACCACAGAGGTTGCTGATATTGTTGGAATGTTGGATTTCATACAGGACACAAATGTCTATGGTGTGGCTGTACCAGGTATGAATATGTTTCAGGTTTGGAAATGGTTCTCAGAATGTGCCACTTTCCTTTCACTTTGCAACAATTTTATTAACTCAGCATTTCATTTTTCACATATTAAAATAAATATCTTAGTTTTGGCTTGGCAAGTAATGCCCTAGACCAAGCTAGCAAACTTCATGGTCACACCAGGGGAAAGGTACCCACTGCATTTTAATGTATGTGTGTATTTCTAAGCAGATCTTGAAAACTCTGATCAGTGACTCACTGCTAGAATATTTACAGCTTTTCAATGGTCTATTATTTTTCTCTTGAATGACTAGAGTTTATACATACCACTAAATAGGAACATGTTCTAATTTAAATGTTTAATAACACTGACTTGTAGTTAAGTTGAATCTTTTTCAGAAATTATTTTAAAATGTGATTGGCCTCATTTATCATTATAAATATGCCTATGAGGATTGTCTCACGTTGGTGAAAATGGCAAAGAAAGGTAACCAACTTGAAATCACAGGACATCTATTCCCCTTTACTGCCTTTTTTTTTTTTTTAAACAAATGACAGTATTTTCCAATTAATGTTTGTAGGTGCAGGGGGCACTGAGTGTGGGAATGTTTGGATAGGGGGGCAAAGAAAGAGGATGTTAACTCTAATAGACAGGCACTGGGTGCTGGGAAAATGCTACAAGAGATTCCAAAGCCCTGGAAAAAAGGTGGCATGATAAACAGTAAGCGATCTGTGGAATTACTTGTGGAAATACCTGCCTCTAGTTTCTTAACTTGAATATATTGAATAATACCCTTTATTTTTTACATTGATGCTTAACATGGACATTTCTCTAAAATATATTTCCCTTTAAAAAAATGTTTCCTCTTAATATTTTATAATAATAGTGGCAGGATGCATATTATGGGTCACTTATGGTGTTTTCTATTCCATCTATTTCGTTTCTGTAGTGTAAACAATTAAACATAGACTGTACTTCCTTTCTCCTAAATCATTTCTAGGGAGTAAATTATATGCTCGGAAAGACCCGCTCATTTATGCTACTGTTGCATTGTTATTGCTGCAATAGATGTAATGTCTATATTTGTAATGATTAGTGTGTAATTAACTGGATTTTTTAAAAAGTTCACCTACCACTTGTAAAACTGATGCTATTACAAACTTTTTTTTTCAGATTATGAAGGAAAAGCA
>NW_006787415.1:608692-669886 GCF_000442215.2 Lipotes vexillifer
GGAATGGCTTCTATAACTTTAAAACCAAATACGTCTTTAGACTTGGAAAAAGTTTATGAACAAGTTGTAACATTTTTACCGGCTTATGCCTGCCCACAATTTTTAAGAATTCAGGTAATTTTACCTACCCATAAAATTTAAGACCAGGAATCTGGAGATGGTTTAGTTATAAAATAATATTTACCGCTTAGATAATAGGTGCATTTTATTTTTGTTAGAAAATTTCAAAAACAATGAAAAGCATTGGGATGCTAGTTTATGCCATATTTGGAGCCTAATTATAGAAGGGAGGATAATCGTTGTCCTCCTTGTTGCTCTCCTCCCCTTCAGTCAGATAGATGAGGGTCCCAGTGATGGTGGCAAGCCAAACCCGAATCTTACACATGCCTTCATGCTTTGTGAAGACATTTGGTGCTGTGTACCTAAAATTAGGTTCCACCAAGCTGACATCAAAGTGTCTGCAGGATGTGTGTAGACCCTCAGGGCAATTGGCTTTAAGTAATTTTGCCTTTAATTTTTTGTTTCTTTGTTTTTGGGTTTTTTTGTTTGTTTTTGCGGTACGCGGGCCTCTCACTGTTGTGGCCTCTCCCGTTGCGGAGCACAGGCTCCGGACGCGCAGGCTCAGCGGCCATGGCTCACGGGCCCAGCCGCTCCGCGGCTTGTGGGACCTTCCCGGACCGGGGCACGAACCCGTGTCCCCTGCATCGGCAGGCGGACTCTCAACCCCTGCGCCACCAGGGAAGCCCCTGCCTTTAATTTTTTATCTTCATTCTGTCCAGTCTCCTTTGGGGACCTTATATTTTGCAGGAATTCTGAACTCACTGGTTTTGAGAGGTGGGCTTTCTCTTCTTAGGCTGCTGGAGTAAAGTCCAATAAAAAGGAAACAAAATTTCTCAGCTCCTGGGTAACTTTGCCTGCTCATTTATCCAGCCATTTATTCGTTTAATATTGTGCCTCAAATATAATCTCCCAAAGCTAGTCCTCATCATCTCTTAACATCCAATCACATAGAACTTTTCTGGATATGTTTGTCATAGGAATGGCTTCTATAACTTTAAAACCAAATACGTCTTTAGACTTGGAAAAAGTTTATGAACAAGTTGTAACATTTTTACCGGCTTATGCCTGCCCACAATTTTTAAGAATTCAGGTAATTTTACCTACCCATAAAATTTAAGACCAGGAATCTGGAGATGGTTTAGTTATAAAATAATATTTACCGCTTAGATAATAGGTGCATTTTATTTTTGTTAGAAAATTTCAAAAACAATGAAAAGCATTGGGATGCTAGTTTATGCCATATTTGGAGCCTAATTATAGAAGGGAGGATAATCGTTGTCCTCCTTGTTGCTCTCCTCCCCTTCAGTCAGATAGATGAGGGTCCCAGTGATGGTGGCAAGCCAAACCCGAATCTTACACATGCCTTCATGCTTTGTGAAGACATTTGGTGCTGTGTACCTAAAATTAGGTTCCACCAAGCTGACATCAAAGTGTCTGCAGGATGTGTGTAGACCCTCAGGGCAATTGGCTTTAAGTAATTTTGCCTTTAATTTTTTGTTTCTTTGTTTTTGGGTTTTTTTGTTTGTTTTTGCGGTACGCGGGCCTCTCACTGTTGTGGCCTCTCCCGTTGCGGAGCACAGGCTCCGGACGCGCAGGCTCAGCGGCCATGGCTCACGGGCCCAGCCGCTCCGCGGCTTGTGGGACCTTCCCGGACCGGGGCACGAACCCGTGTCCCCTGCATCGGCAGGCGGACTCTCAACCCCTGCGCCACCAGGGAAGCCCCTGCCTTTAATTTTTTATCTTCATTCTGTCCAGTCTCCTTTGGGGACCTTATATTTTGCAGGAATTCTGAACTCACTGGTTTTGAGAGGTGGGCTTTCTCTTCTTAGGCTGCTGGAGTAAAGTCCAATAAAAAGGAAACAAAATTTCTCAGCTCCTGGGTAACTTTGCCTGCTCATTTATCCAGCCATTTATTCGTTTAATATTGTGCCTCAAATATAATCTCCCAAAGCTAGTCCTCATCATCTCTTAACATCCAATCACATAGAACTTTTCTGGATATGTTTGTCATATCACTGTTACATCCCTGATAGAGCAATAGCTGACTTAATATTCTTTTTAAAAGCACTTGCTGGGTAATCCTTGTGGCCAAGTCACTGCTTGGCCAATGAGACACATCATCTAAACTGTCATAAATACATATTCCATTTACATAATATTTTAAGAGCTTTTACATATATTGTCTCATTATTTTCATAGCAGTCCTCTGAAATAATAAAGGTAGCTAAATATGAAAAAGAAGTAACATGGTTTTAATTGAAATTTTTGAAATAATTGTAGATTCACATGCATTTGTAAGAAATAATACAGAGAGATCCTGTGTAAATGATTACAACCAGGATATTGACATTGATACAATCCACTCATCTTATTAAAATTTCCTCTGTTTTACTTGTACTCATTTGTGTGTATGTGTGTATTAAACTCTATACATTTTTTATTACCTGTGTCGCTTCATGTATCAATGACCATAGTCAAGATATGGACAATTCCACCACCACAAGGCTCCCTCACATTACCCTTTTATAACCAAACCCAGCTCCCTCCTGCCCCTCCCATCTTGCCCCAGAAAGAATGGATTTTAATTCTTAGTAGAGTAGAAAGTTGATGGATCAAATAATATTTTAAACATTTTCCTCCAAGGGCAACTTAAAATTCACTGTCATTAAGCAGAAGAAATATTTTGTCATAGGACTCCTCTGTAAGATTAAATCAGTCTTGTACAAATTTAGAAAATATTTTAGGATCATTAAACACCTAAAAGAACTTGGCCCATGAGTGTTAACGTTTATTACAGTATTTACTATAGTTAGCACTATGAATGACACTTAGTTGGCACTAAAATTATTTAATAAGTCATAATAAATGATCTGATATAAGCAATGCAAACATATAAGTTACTTCTGACAAAATGAATAAGACAACTATCTTATTAAAAATCTGTTTAGCACAAATTTAAAAAGGATTCTTTTCAGCAATAAATTTACAAAAAATTTTTAAATGTGATATTACTCAGTATGTCTGAGATGAAATTAAACTGGTCCTTTCATTTTGCTTCTGGGAACACAAATTGTTATCATCTCTCTTGAAAATAATTTGGTAAATATGTGATCACGCTCTTAGAATCTGCATATATTTTGATTTAGTAATTTCATTTCCAGAAATTTACCCTTAGGACATAATTAAAGATGCACAAATGTTATATATAAAATGTTATTATTTATGTAGTAAAATTTTTTAATATTCTCTATATAAGTTCAAGAATAAGAATAAGGTTAATTAACATATTATAATTAGATGAGATCCTATGAAACCATTAAAAAGTGCCATTTTTGATGAAAATTACCTAACCTGGAGAAACATACCATGTTAATCTTTTTTTTTAAAGAAGGCAGACTGTCAAATTGTATCATGTGAACTAATTTTTTTAAAAAGAGAAAAGAATATGTGTTTTTACACAGTTACATCTCATTCTGTAATGACAGTGTTGGGTAGAGGATGAGATCAGGGAAGAACGTTCAAAGAAAAGTTGACTTAGTTGCATTCGTTCAGAAGGATGCATAAAAATGGCCAAACTACTCATAGAACCTTGTATGGACCCTGCATGTCATCTGACTTAAAATGAGGTTGCTTCCCTATGCCTGAAACTACCACAGAGATAATATCCTTGTCTCCTTTAAATTCCTTAAAGCAAAGATTCTTAAACTTTCTCGAGTCATAACATCTTTAGTGTCTTAGTAATTAATTCATGGCACTCTTGGGCCAAAACAAATACCTAAACATTCATTTATTCAGTACTTAGGGCAAAGCAAAATAACTCTTTAGGTCTAATAAATTAGTTGCTGTTTGAAAAAATAATGCATATAAATGGAAAGAAAAATGCTTTTATTTCATATTTAAATAACCACATGTATTAAGGAGATGTAAGTTGGGAATTGCACAGCTCCTCAAATGTTGGAATTAGATTGTGCTGAACAGGGCCAGACTAATTCCATATTCCAGCTTGATTTTTGGTTATACTTGCTTTTTATAATAGCAACCACCAAAAACCCTGTTTCTCAAAGATATGACATCATTGAAAAGAATGTATCATAAACTAATATTGAAACTGAACTACCTTGACCAAGTTGTTGGTAATGTGACAACAGATGTCACTGGGTTTACCTTGAAAATTTAAAATATCCTATGGGGACTCTGACAATTCACTGAGGTACTATGAGGCATCTCAGTGCATAGTTTGGGAACCCAAGTTTTAGATCATTCCTTACCCCCTCTGGTTCTTGCAGTATTCTGCCTTATGGAATAGATTGCTGTCTTTTGTACTTTTATCTTCTTGCTGTCTAGTAGCATTCTTTGTACATAATATTGCCTTGACATTGGACTGAAGAGAGAAACCTATATGTTTTAGACATATTTGTAATCAGTTATTAACTATATTCATAATTCTTATATGTTGAATGAAGCTCACAGGAAAATCAAGGTAAAGATTTAAGTGTTCTAAAGAGCATTTTAAAATTTCTAATGTTAAATTATTAGTAGTGAAAATAGAGATGGTCACTGGATATAAAAATGTTATAATTAAATATTACAATCTATATTGTTGAATATTTTATTTGTATATTATACATAATATTGACTGACTCCACTAATCCTGGTCACTGTCTTATAGGAAAAGATGGAAACAACAGGAACATTCAAATTACAGAAATTTCGGTTGGTGGAAGAAGGATTTAGTCCATTGAAAATTTCTGATCCACTTTACTTCATGGATAAGTTGAAAAAATCATACATTCCATTGACCAAAGAAATTTATGATCAGATAATATTAGGGAAGATTAAACTTTAAGCTTTTTTTATATATGGGATTTTCCTTTGCTGCTTAGGAGAAGTGAAAGGAGAGTATGTGATTCTTTAATATAATATGAAATGGGGAGAGGGAACTGGCATTAAGCATGTGCTATATTTCCTTAACATGCAACAATTTTTCTTTAATTAAGTACTAACTTTAATTTGTTTTAATTGATAACAAACTTTGGGTGATTATTCTTTTTACCTATTTGGGATTCAGTGCATAAGTAAATATCTGCCTTAAAGTTTTAAAATAATTAATAAGTGGTTAACAATTTAGACATCTGCTAAAAATTTACTTATTAATATTTAAAATTTCTAGTTTTGAGTAAAGGGTTAAATTTTAATCAAATATTTGATTTTTATGTGCCCTGTCCTATAACTCAATAAAACCATCTTTATTAATATGAGTTTTGAAGTTTTGTTTTGATGTTGTTAATTGTAAATATTCATTCAAAGGAAGGTAACTAACTAAATATATGTGCTCCTGTCTCCCTTATCCTAAACTCACATTAAGATGCTAGAAGAAATGTAAAAATATGAAACAACAAAGCACGAAAACTGGTAAGCCCAAAGCGTTTAGGAATTTTGGGAAGATATATAAATGGGATCAAATTGATGCTAAAATCCAACAGAGCTGTAGGAACCACTAATAATACAGGGAAAGAATAGACTAGACTAGGACCCATGTGTTAACACTAAGATCAGAGGCATAAAGGCTTTGAGTGTGAACAGGTTTTTGAGTAGTTAACTGGGAAATGTATCATAAGGATAGTGTAATAAGCACAATGGTACTTATCTCCATGTGGAAGCACCAGCCTCCAGTGTTTGCCTCAAGCCAAAAACATATAAGAGACTCCCTTACCAAAGTGAGCTAACTTCCATGGGAGGGGGTGGTGGAGCTGGACTAAGAAGCAGAGTAGGGGACAATGGCGACTGCATCAGCCTAAGCGGGCCTCCATTTTCAAGTGGTTTCTGGACGTTGCTGTGGGAGCCGCAGTCGTCTCAGACCGATCGGTGGCGGCAGCTCGTGTGTGTGCTCCTGCTGTGTTCTGGATCGAGTGGCGGCAGCAAGACCTGACAGGGTGAACCAGCATCAGCTTGGCCTCTTCGCTCGCCTGGACCCTGCCCCTGGGCTAAGTTGGCAACATGAGCGGCAACAGCTTGGTTGCGAATGACGAATTTGATGAGCAGTTGCAAATGCAAGAATTGTACGGAGACACCAAGGACTGTGATACCCAGAAAGATCCCAGTGGAGAAACCGATTCTTTTGGGCAGTAGCCGACTGATGCCCCGTATGAATGGGACCTGGACAAGAAGGCTTGGTTCCCCAAGATCACTGAAGATTTTATTGCTACATATCAGGCCAATTATGGATTTTCTAATGATGGTGCATCTAGTTCTACTGCAAGTGTCCAAGATGTCAGTGCTAGGACTACAGAAGAACCTCCACAAAGAAAAACTCCCAAACCCAGTTATCCCAAAAAGAGGGGATAAAAGAGAAAGGCTGAATCAGGATGGTTTCATGTTGAAGAAGACAGAAATACAAATGTATTTGTATCTGATTTGCCTCCAGACATTACAGTGGATGAATTTATACAGCTCATGTCCAAGTTTTGCATTATTATGAGAGATCTTCAAACAAGAATTTAAGGTCAAGCTTTACAAAGATAATCAAGGGAATCTTAAAGGAGATGGACTTTGCTGTTATTTGAAGAGAGAATCTGTGGATCTCACATTAAAACTTTTGGATGAAAATGAAATTAGAGACTATAAATTACATATGGAGGTGGCAAAGTTTCAACTGAAAGGGGAATACGACACCTCAAAGAAGAAGAAGAAGTGCAAAGACTACAAGAAAAAGTTGTCTATGCGACAAAAGCAGTTGGACTTTGGAGACCTGAGAGAAGAGCTGGCCCAGCCTGAATACACCACGAGCAAGTTGTCATCATCAAAAATATGTTTCATCATATGGATTTTGAGGATAATCCACTGGTGCCAAATGAGATCAGAGAAGACCTTCAAGTAGAGTTTTCAAAGTTTGGACAAATTAGGAAGCTCCTTCTCTTTGATAGGCACCCTCATGGTGTGGCCTCTGTGTCCTTTAGGGACCCAGAGGAAGCTGGTTATTGTATTCAAACCCTCAATGGAATGTGGTTTGGTGGCCATCAAATCACTGCCCAAGTGTGTGATGGGACTACAGATTTTCAGGTGGAGGAGACCACAAGAGAAAGGGAGGAAAGGCTGAGAGGATGGGAGGCTTTCCTCAACCCTCCCGAGGCCAACAGAGGCCTTCAGCTTTCAAATTCCATCTGTGCTCCAGAAGGGTGGGGCCTTCTAGAGTTAGGCATTTTTCAGAGCACCCTGGCACATCTCAAATGAATGTTCAAGGAGCCACAACTGAAATGGCATTTGAAGAACTTATAGATGAAAAGAAGTTTGAAAAAACGGAAGATAGGGGAGAAGATGAAGAAGCTGCTTCTGAAAAAGATGCTAAAAGAAGTGGCCCTGAAAAAGAGGCTGAAGAAGGCTGTCCCCAAAAAAAATCTGAAGAGAGCTGCCTCAAAAGAGACTTTGAGGAAGGCTGTCCCAAAAGAGAACATGAAGAAGACTTCTCCGACGGAGAGTCCAGAGAAGGCAGCCCCGAGATGTAGCATGAAGAGGGTAGTCCTAAAAAAGAGTCGAAAGAGAATGGCCCTGAATGAGAGTCCAAAAAGAAGAGACCCAAAACGATCCTGATGAGAATGGCCTTGAACAGGAGTCTGAGGAGGAGGCCAGCCCCCAAAAGGCAGCTGAAGACAGCAGCTCAGAACAAGGGTCTGAAGAGTGCTCGGAAAAGCAGTTTGAAGATGACTCCGAAAAAAGAATTAAAAGAGAATGGCCTTGAGAAAGGTTTTGAGGAAGAGGGCTCTGAAAAGGAATTTAATGAAAACGTTTCTGAAGAAGAGTTAGAAGAGAATGACTCCAAAAAATCAGAATTCAAAGATGACAGCTCCAGGAAGGTGTTTGATGAAGAAGGCTCTGAGAAGGAATTTGACGAAGAGTCAGATGAGAAGGAAGAAACATATGAAAAAGTATTTGACGATGAGTTGGATGAAAAAGAGGATGAAGAAGATGCAGAAGAAAAGGGGCTGGGAGATGCAAATGAAAAGAATGAAGAAGACGATGCAGCTGAAAAGGTGTTTGAAGATTCAGATGGAAAAGAAGATGGGGAAGATGTAGATGTAAAGGAAGATGAAGACATAGATGAAAAGGTGTTCAAAGATGAAGATTCCAACGAGAAGTTGTTTGATGACAATTCCAGTGACAAGTTGTTTGAAGATTCTGATGAGAAAGGGACTGCAGGTAGTTTAGGGAATGTTAAGGAGGAAGGGCCCCTGTCCACAGGCAGCAGCTTTGTCCTCAGTAGTGATTACGATGATGACGGTGCTGTTTAATCCCTTAAACTTGCTTTGTAGGGCAGTTCCTCTATCTCCATTTTGCCTCTGCTCTGGAGTTATTACTAGTAGTGTTACATGAACGTGTGCCTAGAGGTAGGATGCCATCAGATTAATGCAGTGAAGTGTTCATGGTTACCTGTACTTAACAATTTTAAATATATGTGAATTGGCTGTTCAGTTTAAACTTCATAGCATAATACAAGTCAACTGGATCCTTGCCCTTTGTCAAATTTGTTAAGCGCATGCAGAATAATATTTTTTTTTTCCTTGCGTTATGCGGGCCTCTCACTGTTGTGGCCTCTCCCATTTGCGGAGCACAGGCTCCGGACGCGCAGGCTCAGCGGCCATGGCTCACGGGCCCAGCCGCTCCGCGGCATGTGGGATCTTCCCGAAACGGGGCACGAACCCGCGTCTCCTGCATCAGCAGGCGGACTCTCAAGCACTGCGCCACCAGGGAAGCCCCAGAATAATATTTTTTAAAGTATTCTGATTGAAGTTTGTGATGTTCAAAAATAAAAAATAAGTTGTTAATATGAAAAAAAAAAGGAAGGAGTAGAGTAGGACCTAGCAGCAAACTCCTTTGCCCATAAACCTAATTCTCTGTACAACCAGAAGGAAAGTTGACTTTGCCTCATGTTGCCTCCACATGCTAAACAGTTTATCTTGGTGGGAAGAGAAGTTGCAGATAGTTCCTTTTTGTCATTGTTAGGAAAACATGTGTTATAAAGTTAAAACATTTTTTAAATGTAAAGATTAACCATAAGTAGCATAGAAATAAAAGGTCACGCTTTCAAATGAAAAAAAAAATGAAAGAGAAGTAATATCAGTTTTGCAAAAATCCATAATTGTAAGAGAAAGAAATTTTTTAAATGAATAGAAATAGAAAAAGTTAAATAAATCTAAGGATATCCATGTTACCACTATATAAATGAGAATGGATTAATTGTCTTTATTAAAAAAGTATTAAGTAAATGAAGAAATTGGCATTTAAGTTTTATATTGATGATATGGCTGTTCTTTACCTTTCCCATTAAAAAACTGTTTTGCCTTTATATTTTAAATTTAGATTAAAATGCTATAAATCTGAATGAACTTTTTAAACTAATTCATAGCTCTTTAAAATCTCTGGGGCTTCCCTGGTGGCGCAGTGGTTGAGAGTCCGCCTGCCGATGCAGGGGACACGGGTTCGTGCCCCGGTCTGGGAAGATCCCACATGCCGTGGAGCGGCCGGGCCCGTGAGCCATGGCCGCTGAGCCTGCGTGTCCGGAGCCTGTGCTCCACAATGGGAGAGGCCACAACAGTGAGAGGCCCGCGTACCGGAAAAAAAAAAAAAAAAAATTTAAAATCTCTGGAGACTAGATTGGGAGACAAGATTGTGGAGTAGAAGGACACGAGCTCACCTCTTCTTGCAGAAACACCAAAATCAAAATTAACTGCTGAAAACCATCAACAAAAAACACTGGAACCTACCAAAAAAAGATATCCTACATCTAAAGACAAAGAAAAAACCACAATGAGACTGTAAGAGGGGTGCAATCACGATAAAATCAAATTCCATACATGCCAGGTGGATGACCCACAAACTGGAAAATAATTATACCACAGAAGTTCTCCCACAGGAGTAAAAGTTCTGAGCTGCATGTCAGGCTCCCCAGCCTGGGAGTCTGGCAATTGGAGGAGGAACCCCCAGAGAATCTGGCTTTGAAGTTCAGCAGGGTTTGATCACAGGAATTCCACAAGACTGGGGGAAAAAAAAACTCCACTCTTAGAGGGGTCCACACAGGGTCTCATATGCACCAAAACCCAGGGGAAAAAGCAGTGAACTCATAAGAGACAGGGCCAGACCTACCTGGTAGTACTGGAGGGTCTCCTGTGGAGGTGGGGGGGGTGGCTGTGGTTAGCTGCAGGGACAAGGACACTGGCAGCAGTAATTCTGGGGAATACTCACTGGTGTGAGCCCTCTCGGAGGCCACCATTTTCTCAACAAGACCTAGCCCAACACAATAGCCTGTAGGCTCCAGTGTTGGGACACCTCAGGCCAAACAACCAATAGGGCAAGAACACAGCCCCACCCATCAGCAGACAGGCTGCTTAAAGTGTTCCTGAGCACACAGCTGCCTGATAAACACACTTCATGACTCGGCCCTGCCCACCAGAGGGATAAGACCCAACTCTACCTACCAGTGGGCAGGAACCAGTCCCTCCCAAATGGAAGCCTGCACCAGCCTCTTAGACAACCTCATCCACCAGGGGAAGACAGCAGAAGTAAGACAAACTACAACCTTGCAGCCTGCATAATGGAAACCACAATCACAGAAAGCCAGACAAAATGAAACAGCAGAGGAATATATCCCAGATGAAGGAACAAGATAAAACTCCAGAAGAACAACTAAGTGAAGTGGAGATAGGCAATCTACTGGAAAAAGAATACAAAGTAATGATACTGAAGATGATCCAAGATCTCAGAAAAAGAGGCACAGATAGAGAAAATACAAGAAATGTTTAACAAAGACCTAAAACAACTAAAGAAAAAACAAACAGATGAACAGTACAATAACTGAAATGAAAAATGCACTAGAAGGAATCAAAAGCAGAGTAACTGAGGCAGAAGAACGGATAAGTGAGCTGGAAGACAGAATGGTGGAATTCACTGCCATGGAACAGAATAAAGCAAAAAGAATGAAATGGAGACAGTCTAAGAGATATCTGGGATAAAATTAAACACACCAACAATTGCATGATAGGGGTCCCAGAAGGAGAAGAGTGGGAGGAAGGACCTGAGAAAATATTTGAAGAGATAATAGCTGAAAACTTCCCTAACATGGGAAACGAAACAGTCACCCAAGTCCAGAGAGAGTCCCAGGCAGGATAAACCCAAGGAGGAACACACTGAGACACATAGTAATCGAATTGACAAAAAATAAAGACAAAGAAAAAATATTGAAAGCAACAAGGGAAAAGCAAAAATAACATACAAGGGAACTCCCATAAGGTCATTGGCTAATTTCTCAGCAGAAACTCTGCATGCCAGAAGGGAATGGCACAATATAAAGTGATGAAGGGGTAGAATCTACAACCAAGAATACTCTACCCAGCAAGTCTCTCATTCAGATTTGATGGAGAAATCAAAAGTTTTACAGACAAGCAAAAGCTAACAGAATTCAGCACCACCAGACCAGTTTTGCAACAAATACTATAGGAAATTCTCTACGTAAAAAAGGAAAGGCCACAGCTAGAAACAAGAAAATTATGAATAGAAAAGCTCACTGGTAAAGCCAACCATACAATAAAGGTAGGAAATCATTCACACACAAATATGATATCAAAACAAGCAATTGTGAGATGAGGAAAGCACAACACAGGATATTGGAAGTGCATTTGAAATTAAAAGACCAGCAACTGAAAACAATCTTGTTTATATATAGATGGCCACATCAAAGCCTCATGGTAACTGCAAACCAAAAATCTATAATAGATGCACACACACAAAAAAAAGGGAATCCAAACACAACACTAAAGTTAGGCATCAAATCACAAGAGAAGAGAACAAAAGAGGAAGGGAAGAAAAAAGACCTATAAAAACACATCCAAAACAATTAACAAAATGGCAATAAGAACATACATATCGATAATTACCTTAAATATACACAGATTAAATGCTCCAACCAAGAGACATAGACTGGCTGAATGGATACAAAATATAAGACCTGTCTTATTTTGTACACTGTCTACAAGAGAACCACTTTAGATCTAGGGGCACATACAAACTGAAAGTGAGGGGATGGAGAAAGGTCTTCCATGCAAATGGAAACCAAGAGAAAGCTGGAATAGCAATACTCATATCAGACAAAATAGATTTTAAAATAAAGACTGTTACAAGAGACAAAGAAGGAAATTACATAATGATCAAGGGATCAATCCAAGAAGAAGATATAACAATTGTTAATATATAGGCACCCAACATAAGAGTGCCTCAATACATAAGGCAGATACTAACAGCCATAAAAGGACAAAGCGACAGTAACACAATAATAGTGGGGGAGTTTTAACACCCCAGTTAAATCAATGGACATCTCATCCAGACAGAAAATCAATAAGGAAACACGGCCTTAAATGACACTTTAGACCAAATGGAATTAATTGATATTTAAAGAGCATTCCATCCAAAACAGAATACATATTCTGCTTGAGTGCGTATGGAATATTCTCCAGGATTGATCAAATGCTGGTCCACAAAGCAAGCCTCAGTAAATTTAAGAAAACTGAATTCATATCAAGCATCTTTTCCTACCATAATGCTATGAGATTAGAAATCAACTACAAGAAAAAAAAAACTAAAAAACACATACATGTGGAGGCTAAACAATATGCTACTAAACAACCAATGGATCACTGAAGAAATCAAAGAGGAAATCAAAAAATACCTAGAGACAGTTGAAAAAGAAGGCACAATGATCCAAAACCTATGGGATGCAGCAAATCAGTTCTAAGAGGGAAGTTTATAGCAGTATAGTCTTACCTCAGGAAACAAGAAAAATCTCAAATAACCTAACCTTACACCTAAAGCAAATAGAGAAAGAAGAACAAACAAAACTCATAGCTAGTAGAAGGAAAGAAATCATAAAGATCAGAGCAGAAATAAATGAAATACAGATGAAGAAAATAATAGAAAAGAAAAATGAAACTAAAAGCTGGTTCTTTGAAAAGATAAACAAAATTGATAAACCTTTAGCCAGACTCATCAAGAGGATCATAAGAGACTACTACAAGCAACTATATGCCAATAAAATGGACAACCTAGAAGAAATGGACAAATTCTTAGAAAGGTACAATCTTCCAAGACTGAACCATGTAGAAATAGAAAATGTGAACAGGCCAATCACAAGTACTGAAATTGAAACTGTGATTTAAAAACTTGCAATAAAAAAAGTCCGAGACCAGATGGCTTCACAGGCAAATTCTATCAAACAATCAGAGAAAAGTTAACACATAGACTTCTGAAACTATTCCAAAAAATTGCAGAGGAGCACTCTCAAACTCGTTCTATGAGGTCACCATCACCCTGATACCAAAACCAGAAAAAGATATCACAAAAAAAGAAAATTATAGACCAATATCACTGATGAACATAGATACAAAAACCCTGAACAAAATACTAGCAAACAGAATCCAACAACATATTAAAAGGATCATACACCATGATGAAGTGGGATGTATCCCAGGAATGCAAGCATTCTTTAATATACACAAATCAATCAATGTGATACACCATATTAACAAATTGAAGAATAAAAACCATATGATCGGGCTTCCCTGGTGGCGCAATGGTTGAGCGTCCGCCTGCCAATGCAGGGGACGCGGGTTCGTGCCCCGGTCCGGGAAGATCCCATGTGCCGCAGAGCGGCTGGGCCCGTGAGCCATGGCCGCTGAGCCTGCGCGTCCGGAGCCTGTGCTCCGCAACAGGAGAGGCCACAGCCGTGAGAGGCCCGCGTACCACAAAAAAAAAAAAAAAAAAAAAACCATATGATCTTCTCAATAGATGCAGAAAAAGCTTTCGACAAAATTCAACACCCATTTATGGTAAAAACTCTCCTGAAAGTGGGCATAGAGGGAACCTACCTCAACATAATAAACGCCATATACGACAAACCCACAGCAAACATCATACTCAATGGTGAAAAACTGAAAGCATTTCCACTAAGATCAGGAAGTAGACAAGGATGTCCACTCTTGCCACTCTTATTCAACATAGTTTTGGAAGTCCTAGCCACGGCAATCAGAGAAGGAAAAGAAATAAAAGAATCCAAATCAGAAAAGAAGAAGTAAAACTGTCACTGTTCGCAGATGACCTGATACTATACATAGAAAATCCTAAAGATGCTACCAGAAAAGTAATAGAGCTCATCAATGAATTCAGTAAAGTTGCAGGATACAAAATAAATACACAGAAATCTGTTGCATTTCTATACACTAACAACGAAAGATCAGAAAGAGAAATTAAAGAAACAATCCCATTTATTATCACATCAAAAAAATAAAATACCTAGGAATAAACCTACCTAAGGAGGCAAAAGACCTGTACTCTGAAAACTGTAAGATGCTGATGAAAGAAATAGAAGATGACACAAACAGATGGAAAGAAATACCATGTTCTTGGATTGGAAGAATCAATATTGTTAAAATGACTATACTACCCAAAGCAATCTACAGATTCAATGCAATCCCTATCAAATTACCAATGGCATTTTTCACAGAAATAGAACAACAACAACATAAAATCTTAAAACCTGTATGGCAACACAGAAGACCCCAAATAGCCAAAACAATCTTGAGAAAGAAAAACAGCTGGAGGTATCAGGCTCCCTGACTTCAGACTATACTACAAAGCTACCATCACCAAAACAGTATGGTACTGGCACAAAAACAGAAATATAGATCAATGGAACAGGATAGAAAGCCCAGAAATAAACCCACACACCTATGGTCAATTAACCTACAACAAAGGAGGCAAGACTATAAAATGGAGAAAAGACAGCCTTTTCAATAAATGGTGCTGGAAAAACTGGACAGCTACATATTAAAAAATTAGAACATTCTTTAACACCATACACAAAAAGTAAACACAAAATGGATTAAAGACCTAAATGGAAGACTGAACACTATAAAACTCTTAGAGGAAAACATAGGAAGAACACTCTTTGACACAAATCAGAGCAAGATCTTTTTTGACCCACCTCCTAGGGTAATGGAAATGAAAACAAAAATATACAAATGGGACCTAATTAAACTCAAAAGCTTTTGCACAGCAAAGGAAACCATAAACAAAACGAAAAGACAACCCACAGAATGGGAGGAAATATTTGCAAACAATCTGACCGACAAGGGATTAATCTCCAAAATTTACAAATAACTCATGTGGCTCAATATCACAAAAAAATACCCAATCAAAAAATTTGGGGCTTCCCTGGTGGCGCAGTGTTGAGAGTCCACCTGCTGATGCAGGGGACACGGGTTCGTGTCCCAGTCCGGGAAGATCCCACATGCACGGAGCGGCTGGGCCTGTGAGCCATGGCTGCTGAGCCTGCGTGTCCAGAGCCTGTGCTCCGCAACGGGAGAGGCCACAACTGTGAGAGGCCCGCGTAACACACACACACACACACACACACACACACACACACACAAATTTGCAGAAGATCCAAATAGACTTTTCTCCAAAGATGACATACAGATGGCCAAGAGGCACATGAAAAGATGCTGAACATCACTAATTGTTAGAGAAATGCAAACCAAAATGACAATGAGATACTCCAATAAAATGTTTAAAAAAATAAATAAGACAATGAGATATCACCTCACACCAGTCAGAATGGCCATCATTAAAAAGTCTGCAAACAGGGCTTCCCTGGTGGTGCAGTGGTTGGGAGTCCGCCTGCTGATGCTGGGGACATGGGTTCGTGCCCCAGTTCGGGAGGATCCCACATGCTGCGGAGTGGCTGGGCCCGTGAGCCATGGCCACTGAGCCTGCGTGTCCGGAGCCTGTGCTCCACAACGGGAGAGGCCACGGCAGTGAGAGACCCACGTACCGAAAAAAAAAAAAAGTCTGCAAACAGTAAATGCTGGAGAGGGTGTGGAGAAAGGGACCCCTCCTACACTTGGTGGGAATGTAAAGTGATACAGCCACTATGGAGAACAGTATGGGGGTTCCTTAAGAAACTAAAATAGAGCTACCATATGATCCAGCAATCCCACTCCTGGGTATATATCCAGAGAAAACCATTGTTCAGAAGTATACATGCACCCCAATGTTCATTTCAGCGTTGTTTACAATAGCCAAGACATGGAAGCAACTTAAATGTCCATCAACAGATGAATCAATAAAGAAGATGCGGTACTTATATACAATGGAATATTAGCCATTAAGAAGAATGAAATAGTGCCATTTGCAGCAACATGGATGAACCTGGAGATTATCATACTAAGTTAAGTATATCAGACAGAGAAAGACAAATAACATACGATATCATTTATATGCAGAATCTAAAAAAATGATACAAATTGAACTTATTTACAAAACAGAAACAGACTCACAAATTTAGACAACAAATTTATGGTTATGGGAGGGGAGATTGGGCGTTTTGGGTTGACATGTACAAACTGCTATGTTTAAAATAGATAACCAACAGGGACCTACTGTACAGCACAGGTTTGAGGGTTTGAGGGTTATTTTTTGAAAGCAATCTTGGCAATAGACATAAAATTTTTTCAGTATACCAGAAGCTCAGCAAACCTCAAACTGGAAAAATACAAAAAAAACCATACCTAGGCACATTATGATCACACTGCTGGAAACTACAGACAAAGAGAAATTCTTGACAGTAGTTAGAGAATAAAAAAGCATGTTACATTAAAAGTAATAATAAAGGACTTCCCTGGTGGCACAGTGGTTAAGAATTCTCCTGCCAATGCAGGGGACATGGGTTTGATCCCTGGTCTGGGAAGATCCCACATGCCATGGAGCAAGGAAACCCGTGCACCACAGCTACTGAGCCTGCACTCTAGAACCTGCGAGCCACAACTACTGAGCCCATGTGCCACAACTACTAAAGCCCATGCACCTAGAGCCCATGCTCCACAACAAGAGAAGCCACCGCAATGAGCAGTCACCACAATGAGAAGCTCGTGCACCACAACGAAGAGTAGCCCCCCTCTCTGCAACTAGAAAAAGCCCATGCACAACAGCAAAGACTCAACACAGCCAAAACTAAAGAAATAAAAATTAAAAAAATAATAATAGAATAAACCACCAGTTTGAATTATGGCTGACTCCTCATTGAAACTATGAAAGACAGAAGAAAATGGAATAATATTTTTTAAATGATAAATAACTGAAGCCAGAATTCTATATGCTGGAAATGTATTCTTTAAGGATGAAAATGAAATAAAAGAAGTTTCAGATAAAAAAATTTATAGCCAGGAATCACGTATTAGAATAAATACGACGGTAGCTTCTATAGACCAAGGAAAAATAAGAGCAAGTAGAAACTCCTGTCTTCAGGAAGGAATGAAGAATATTGAAAATGGTTAATATGTGGGTAAATATAAAAGATTATGTTATTTCTTTGTTTAAAGCATAATTTGTAATACTGTTTTGGGGGCTTATACTCTGTGTAGAAGTAATGCAAATAATAATTATAGCATAGAGAATGTGAAATTCAATGGAAAAATTATAGATGTGTATGAAGCACTGGGGAAAGAAATCTTAAGATTCATTACAAATTAGGAAACTGTAACTTAAAATAAGGATGAGACACTTTTTACCAATGAGATTTGAACAATTAAAAAGATTGGATCTGTCTAGCACTGGCAACATACTAAAAATAGAACTCTTATAGGCATTGTTGGTGGGCCTATAAATGGGTTCAACTTTCTGGAGGATAGTACCTGTCAGAATATAAAATGCATGTAACTTTGACCCAACAATTCTACTTCTAGGAATAAAAAGTTATTGATAGTGAGCCAGTATTTATGTCAGATTATATTCAGTTCAGGGCAACATTATTAATTAAAGAATTGAAGACAACCTAAAATATAGAAAAGTAAAATAAATATTGGTAGAATCCATATTTTGTGTTGCTCTGCAATGATTACAAAGAGTGACTGAAAAGTCAGCATGTGCTGACATGGAATAATTTCCATGTTATATCAGTAAGAATGGAGGTTATTTATTTAAAGGGTATTTATCATTCGTTAAAAATACATTGAGAAGTATAAATATTTACAAGGACAGTTTCAGATAGTCTAATTAATTAAGTATAGAATTGGATGGGGAATGGGTGGGCTTTTACTTTTTACTTTTTACCCTCTGTGTCATTTGAAGTGAAAACTGCGATACACTGCTTATGTATGCTTTTAAGACAATTTTAAAGTTAAGTGTCTTGGCATCTTTAAGGAAAGCATAAGACAGATAGCAGAGAATTGAATTAAGTGTTATTACGGGGGGGAATTTAAGATACTCAACTTTTCTCAGTAGAAATAATTTTTAGGTTGTCATTTTCTCTCTCAATAAAATTCACTTTCCTGTAGATTCTACCACTTCTTGACATATTTAAGATGAATTAAGACAGTTCAAGAGAAGAGGAAAAAGCATCTGATACTTTTTATAAACTTCATACATGAGTGTTATCTTCTTGAGGAAGAACACTGGCTGTTAATTCTGCCTATATATCAGTAAATTTGTAAGTAAATTTTTTAATGTGTAACAAAAATCAAGTTTGAACCACATTCTTGATGATCTTTCATTGTTTGTTACATCTGAATTTTTACTAGTGAAAGGATTTATTATTGAGACTGTGGTTTTCAGACCAGAAAGCTCTGGGCAATGTCTTCACCAAATTAAAAGTCAAAATTAAAATGCAGTACTAAAACTGTTTATGGAGTTTACTAACCTCTTGCAGTGCTTTCATTGTCTTTTCCTTAGTCAGAATTTTGGTCTCTTGATTTAATCTGACATTTAGTCTATGTAAACTATTTGACTCACATCCTTCTGGAGACAGGGGCATAGCTGTATGATTACCATACAGCTGTGTACTCTGTCACATTTCAGCAGTGAGGTGAGAGAGTGAAAGTATGATTGCGTTTCTCAGTCAACACAACCTGACCTTGTGAAGAGTGATGCTTCCTCCTCTTCATCAAACTACTGCAGGAAGCTCTTATTGCCACAGTCCCCAGCCTCCAAGAAGAGACATGGTTCTCAAGGCCAGAGTGAGTAACAATCATTTTTGCATCTTTTAATATTCAGATTCTCAGGTGCTACTCAACTCTACTGAATCAGACACTCTGTTGGTATAGGTCCTGGGAACTTGCATTTTAACAACTCCCCTAAGATTCTGAGCTCTGGCTATGTATTGTGTTCCATTTCTTTATTTTCATTCTCTAACTCTCCCTGCTGCCCAGAGTTTCCTCTAGGCCCTCTTAGAACCCAGATCTGTGCATACCAAATCCCCTATAAACCCTCAATGTCTTATCAAACCCAACCTTCCAACTATTTGCCTTATTGGAAATGTGGCTTTCCCTGGAGGGTACCATTTCCCTTTGGTCCACTAAAGTTGAGGTTGTAAGTACTCATATACCCCAAATGTTGTGGCCCAGAAGTTATGCTCTGTGTACCTCATGGTCCCTTCTGGACTATTATGATTCCTGGTCCTGTGAGGACCCTGCAATCTTGCTATAACATCCTCATGTTTTGGTACAGCCACCTCATCCTCTGAAAACTTCATCAACGGGCTCACAGCCTTCTTCTCTCTCTATTTCATGTCATCAGTCAATCCCAATCTTCATTAAACCAATTTGTTTCTCATGTTTTCTTCACCATATAATACTTCCTCATGCTTTCCCAGTCTTCCATTCCTCATCCACCCCACTCCATTCAGCTGATAGCTCCCCTGACACTTAATTGAGAATACATAAGTCACCATATGGGAACACCATCATTTTCATAGCATTCAAAAAATGTAAGTCTATATGCCAATTACTTTCATTTTTCTAGCCATGAAATGAATGTTCCTTTTACTATCAAAAGCCATTCTTATTATATATGTTCTGGAACTCATCTTCTCTGCCCCACTTAAGAATTCTTCCTGATTATCTCCCTTTCTCCTCTGAATTTAACCTCTCCTCTCTATTTGATTATTTTCCTCAGTATATAAGTATGTTCTGCTATTTTCCATATTTAAAAAGACTTCCCTTTTCTAGAGCTAGACAAGGTGATTTTAAAGTAAGGGTGGAAAAATATCTAAGATAATTTTGAAAAAAGAAGAGCCATGAGGGTTAATGAGTCATATCTCATATTAAAACATATTATAAGGGCTTCCCTGGTGGTGCAATGGTTAAGAATCCATCTATCAATGCAGGGGACATGGGTTCAATCCCTTGTCCAGGAAGATCCCACATGCCATGGAGCAACTAAGTCCATGTGCCACAATTACTGAGCCTATGCTCTAGAGCCCATGAGCCACAACTACTGAAGCCAGCGAGCCACAACTACTGAAGCCAGTGAGCCACAACTACTGAAGCCCACACACTTAGAGCCCGTGCTCCACAACGAGAGAAGCCACCACAATGAGAATCCCGCATGCATCAACAAAGACCCAATGCAGCCAAAAATAAATAAATAAATTTTAAAAATAAATAAGTAAAACATATTATAAACTCTCAGCAATTAAAGCAGTGTGTCCCTGGTTCATGAATAGACAGGTAGGCCAATGGAAAATGATCAAAAGTTTGAAACAAAGACAGGAATTTAGTACACAGTATGACAGCAATAGGACAAAGATGAAATTTTAAATAAATCTTCTTGAAACAACAAGATTGTCATCTGGAAAAGATAAATTCATACCACACACTGTATATGAGGATAACCTCTAAGCACTTGAAATATTTAAATGTGAAACACTGAAAGAAAATATGGACCAATTCCTTTATAACACTGGAGAGACAAAGGCCTTTCCAACTATAACTCAAAATTTGCAAATCAAAATGGAAAGATAAAGATATTTGACTATATAAAAGGAAGGACAGGAAAGAGAAGAGACTGAAAGGGGTGGGAGAGAGTGACGAGGAAACATGAAAGAGAGAGAAGAAGAGAAGGAGGAGAAAGAGGAGGCAGAGAAAGAAAAAAAAAGAAAAGAAAACAAGAGAAATTTCTGCTTGGGAAAAAAACATCACAAAATCAAATGACAAATGAAAAACTGGGGGAATATCTGCAACTTGTATCACAGATAAGAGATAATCTCTTAAATAAAGATCTCTTGGAAAAGATAAGTAACACAGTTAAAAAAAAAAAACAAAAAACAACAACAAAAAACAAAGGTTATGAACATAAGCAGTTCAGAGAAAGTAAGTGTGTAAAAAATGTTCAACCTTATTCATAATAAGGGAAACATGTACTGGAAATACACTTTGCTTCTATTTTTCACTTATCACATTGGCAAAATTCAAAAGTTTCACAACAGTTGGCAAGGGAATAAGGAAACGCCCTCATATATTGCCAATGCAAGTGTAAAGTTATATAACCCCATAGAAATCAGTTTAGCAATATCTATTAACATTTTAAAACATGTATCTTTGGTCTGGTGATCTCATTTCTGGGAATTTATTCAAATAGATGCACCTGGCTGTATGCAGAAAGAAGTATTTTCAAGGTCATTGACTTGGGCATTGTCTGTAGTAACACGGTACTGGGAACAATCCAAGAGTGCATGTCCCCACCAGTCTAGAGCTCAGTGGGTGGTCTGAGTTACAGATAAAATTTTGGAATTGCCACATAAATGTAAATGTTAAGGAGCTCAAGGACATCTTCTAGTAGCAGAATGAAAGATGACCCAAGACCAAGCCCAGAGAGCCTAGGACCAACGTATAAGGAGAACCAACAGTTAGAGCTCAGATGGAAGTGGAAACACCGGAGTGATCAGAGAAGTAAGAGGTAAGTGAGTGCTACAGTGTCACAGACCTAACAAGGTAATAGTCAATAGTGTAGAATGGTACAGATTGATCTAGAAAGACAGGGCTAGAAAGAAAACTGTTACATGGGTTTGGCAAAATACGTACCATTAATGACTTCAGCAAGAGTACTGGTGGGGAGGCAATAAGACAGGTTCAAATAGGTTGAAGAGTGAATGGTAGGTGAGAAAGTGGAGATAATTTTATGAAATTTTGCATTAAATGGGGACAGAGAAATAAAGAGCTTGAAGTGTATGTGGAGTCAAGAGAGAATTTAAATATTTTATTTGTATTTTCTTTTAAATAGACCATCTGGTTTTAAATAAAACAATACATAAAGCAAGATGAAAAGATACATTGATAAGTCTTGATTCCATCCTGACTTGTCTCCTGCCCTTAGTAGAGAACCATTTTTATTCATTTCTTGTGAAAACTTTCAGTGTGTCTTTATGAAGATATAATAAGTATAAATACATATTCTTATCTGTGCCCATTTCAAGCATATAAAATACTATTCTGTACCTCAAGTTTTCCATTTAATAATGTATATGGGAGATCTTTCCAAATTAGTATACAAAGAGCTTTCTCACTTTTTACAGTAGTTTTTGATGCCTATATCATACTTTATTTAAGCAGCCCCAATGCCCCCCTCCTCCCCAAGTATCCTTAGCACACTCTCAAAAGCTTAAGACCCAATGTCAAGAGAAATGACAGATGGAAGAGAAGCCAAAATTGCCCGAAATTAAGTGCTGCAATCTTGCCTTTTCAAATGGAAATTAGGTTAATTCTGGCTTGAACTTAAAGTTAAATTCCCTAACTTTTAATTCTTGACAGAATTACAAAGAAGCCTCTCTACCAATAGATACTCAGAGGACTGTTCATTGACTATGCTTCTTGGGGTCTTCTAGGATGATTCACAATTGACAGCTATTTTACTTCTTTCTAGTTGTTTGTGAATTATGGCTGGAATAGGAAGAGCAGCCAAGCAATTACTATGGCTTCATTGTGCACGATGAATGAGAACAAGGAATGCGTTATCAGTAATGGGTGGGTCAAAGATAAGCTTGTGCTCACCCTGAGCTGCCAGATGTGGGAATGGAAATAGGTAACGCATTTGCTATCTTTTTATATTGTGGCTCTTTGTGCTATTTCTTGAATGTACTATTATCTCTAACTGGATATCTGAGACCCAAAAATACCATTTTCTATAGATATACGCTTTATAAATTGTCAAAAACTTAATGGAAAATTGGAGCAATTCTCCATATATTAAGAGCTGCAGTATTGAGACCAGATATTATATTCTCATGAAGACAAGCTAAAAATATTGAAGATGATACATGAAAGCTTATGCCAAAAAGGCAATAACATAATGAACAAATTTCTGTCAGACTGAGGTAAGTAAACAAAAAGGCAATTCTTTTTTGATGGTACCAAGAAAACCAGTAAGGGAGAAATATGAACTAATTGGTTTATATCAAAGCTAATGATCAAACCTATGCCTGTAAATCCTGTGTCAGTCAAATATTTTGGTGATTGGTAAGCAAGCCAAACTATTAAGCTTAAAGAGGAAGTCTATGAATGGTCAATTGTCTTTGATCTGCATCAAAATACCTGATTTAGCTATTTAATTACCTTCATAAACTATTTAAATCCCAAAAGAGAATGTTATTTGAAGCTATTATGATCTAATTTTGTGCTGTATGAAAACATGAAAGATGTTTAGATCAAATGGAGTTTTGTAGTAAAATGAATCATTTTTTTACAGGACATGTGGGAAAGTTCTCTATATGAGAAGAGCAAAGCAATAATACAGATTTCTCATATGCTTTCCTTAGATGTTAGTTATTGACACTGGACTAAAAAAAGACAATATGTAGGCAATAACCTATAGACAACCCCTGTCTTATCATGAAAAAGAAATCAGACAAATCCCAGTTAAGAACATTCTACAAAATACCTGTCTTGTATTCTTTAAAGCTATCAAGGTCAGTAAAAACAAGGAGTTTAATTAAATAGCAATTAAATGAATGAATAGTATATAGTGTATTTATTTACTTTTATTTAGCAGACCCCCAAGGAGAGAGAATGTGCTTGATGGGGAAGGCTTGCAGGAGGGGCATGAGAAGGAAAGATTTGGATATAACAAATTTAGAAAAAGCCTGCTTGAAGCTGCATGCTTAGGGAATAGGTCCCTGGAGTGTAACTGTCAAGATGCAGGGGTGGGGGTCTCTAGTAGAAAAAATAAGTCCATAAATGACCAGTATGTTTAATTTCCTAAACCTATCTGAAATGCTGATTATAGTGATGGTGATGATAATGATGATGATGGATTTTCTCCTTCCATTTATAAGATTTGTATAATGATTTCATGGGCTAGAAGTGGTTGGTCTTGCTATTGCCTTTACCAGTGACTTGTTAAGAATAGAAATGAGCCTCATAGTGTAATTAATGAGACACCAGGGCAGGTTTTCTGAGAAAGTCCTTCCTTACCTTTAATCGACAGCAATGGAAAGCCAGACTTTCCAGCCGGATGTGAATGAGGACGCAGGTTGCCATAATTATTGATGGCAGTTCTGTTACAATGATAAGGGGAATCAAGCTAAAAAAAACCCCAAAAAACCAAAAAAAAAAAAAACCTGACACATACCTGTGGAAGCGCAGAGTTGACACCTGCAGAGAAATGGAGCAAAGGCCCTAATTGGACCACTCTACAATTTGTTCTTCATCTGGACTTTTATTTACGGGAGGCAATAAAGTCCCTTTAGTTAGCTGTCATTGAAAATATCCTGAGAGGGGCTTCCCTGGTGGTGCAGTGGTTAAGAATCTGCCTGCTAATGCAGGGGACATGGGTTCGAGCCCTGGTCTGGGAAGATCCCGCATGCCACGGAGCAACTAAGCCCATGCGCCACAACTACTGAGCCTGTGCTCTAGAGCCTACATGCCACAACTACTGAACCCATGTGCCTAGAGCCCGTGCTCCATGGAAAGAGAAGCCACCGCAATGAGAAAGCCTGCACACAGCAATGAAGACCCAATGCAATCAAAAATAAATAAATAAAATAAATTTATTTTTAAAAAAAAGCATCCTGAGAACCCTTCTGTACTGTTGGTGGAAATGTAAATTGGTGTAACCACTATGGAGAACAGTATAGAGGATCGTTAAGAAACTAAAAATAAATCTACCATATGATCCTGCAATCCCGCTCCTGGGCATGTACCTGAAGAAAAATATGGTCCAAAAGGATACATGCACCATGTTCATTGGAGGGCTGTTTACAATAGCTAGACATGGAAGCAACCTAAATGTCCATCAGCAGAAGAATGGATAAAGAAGATATGGTATGATAAAGAAGATATACAATGGAATATTCCTCAGCCATTAAAAAGAATGAAATAGGGGCTTCCCTGGTGGTGCAGTGGTTGAGAGTCCACCTGCTGATGCAGGGGACACAGGTTCGTGCCCCGGTCCAGGAAGATCCCCCATGCCGTGGAGTGGCTGGACTCGTGAGCCATGGCCATTGAGCCTGCGCATCCGGAGCCTGTGCTCCACAACGGGAGAGGCCACAACAGTGAGAGGCCCACATACTGCAAAAAAAAAATAAGAATGAAATAATGCCATTTGCAGCAACATGGATGGACCTAGAGATTGTCATACTGAGTGAAGTAAGTCAGACAGAGAAACAGAAATATTGTATGATATCGCTTGTATGCAGAATCTAAAAACATGATACAAATAAACTTATTTACAAAACAGAAACAGACTCACAGACTTAGAGAGCAAACTTATGCTTACCGGGGTGGGAAGGGTGCAGGTAGGGATAGTTAGGGAGTTTGGGATCGACTTGTTCACACTGCTATGTTTAAAATGGATAACCAACAAGGGCCTACTGTATAGCACAGGGAACTCCGCTCAATATTCTATAACAACCTAATGGGGAAAAGAATTTGGAAAAGAATAGATACATGTATACGTATAACTGAATCATTTTGTGGTACACCTGAAACTAACACCACATTATTAATCAACTGTACTCCAATATAAAATAAAAAGTTAAAAAAAGAAAGTATCCTGAGGTGCTCACTATCTATCAATACTAGGAAACACATCAGGGACTTTCAGGAGAGCAGCTAAGTCAGGTTCACATGTAAGTCAAGCACAAAGTCTGATAGTATTAGCAGCAGTAATAAACCATAAACAGAAGGAAAAATGGCGAATGAAATTAGAAGTGGCCATTATTGTGCAAAAATCAGTTATAAGAACATATTTTGCCACATATTACCTTGCATAAATGGTACTTTCAAAGATGGATGAAATAAACTTTCAAATGCCAAAATAGATAACCTGAGTAAAGATATCGGTATACTGCTTTGCTGCTCCCTGCTGTCATTAGCTGGCACCCTGGTTCCTGAGTGCCCAGTAATGGCTGGGGTTGGCCTGTGTGGCCCAGGCAAGCATGCCTAGGTTGCCAGTTTCAGACTGTTCCCTTTATGGAATTGTAGCTTTACATTCTCCATAGAGCTAAGCAGATTGTGTACTTATACCAGGAGGCTATAATGCTTTTATGGACTGGTGTCTGAATTCTTTTCCCATTCCTGTGTAAAATAAAATTTACATTGTCATTTGAAAAATACAATCGTCTAGCAAGAACACAAGTATTACTTTAGTAACAATACAAAAATATACATTTAAGAAAAAGAGAAAGAGAACCCCATCCCATAATATTTGGTAGCATCTGAGATTTAGGATTGAATGTCTTCAATAAGAAGGGGAAAGGATGTTGAGGATGAGATCTCTGTATTTTTTTTTTTCAATTTTTCCTGAGTTAAATTTTGTTATCACCATGTCACCAGAAGAGAACAGGCTATAAAAATGAGTGAATTTTCTGCTCCAGCACATTCCATTTCTCATAGCATTTAAAAAACTTAAATTTTAACTTATTTCAAGAAAAATTACAATTAGTAAAATTATACACATATTGAAAAACTAACTAATTAACTAGCACTTTTCTCTCTCTTCCCTGAACAGATAAAATTCTTTCCTAGCCTGGATTTAACTCTAATCCCATTCCCTTTCAAGTAGACCCATTTACACTTCACAACTCTTCTAATATCGATAATTCCACGTAATTGAAGGGCTTCCTCTCCAAACATCCACTCACATAGTTGTCCTTTTCCTAGTCTATATGAGTTTGAGACTAAGACTGCACTATGAATCCACCTCCTCGTTATCCAAGAACCACCCTTTCACCTCTCTCCCTTCCCTCTTCACCACCCTCTTAAAGAGCTAGGGCAAGAGACACCTGTTCCATCAAAGTGGGCCTATTAATTATAGCAGAACACGGAACAAAGAAGTCAGTACTTAGCTTCTGCGCTTCAGAATTGCAAGCTGCAAAGTCAGTCAGAGCCACTGTTTCTTGTCTCTGGAGATAATATTCGAGTTTGCTAGACTGGAAAGGGGATGGGCAGTTACAAAAGGGTTGGATATTGGTGTGATTCCCAGAGAATGGGCTCTGTGCCTTGGCTGATGTCTGAGGCCAAGTACCAGGGAAGTGAAGAACAATAGAAACCCTAATTAGAACAGTGGGGGATCTGAACCCCAGTTCAAGTAAAGCCCCGGGAGGCAGCAAGACATCAAGAGCCCCTTTATCCAACCTGGTGTGGTGTGGGTAGGAATTACCTGTTGCACGTTTAGGCAGAAATGGTCTGAGATAGCATGGGAGAATTTCTTCTTGTGCCAGCATGGCTTGGGAGCACAGCAAAGTATTTTCCCAAGCTTTTAAGAGGGTCATGATAGTAATGAAAGAATTGGAATAAAAAGCTATGAAGTTGGGGAGAAGGACGACTCAGCTGCCACTGATATGCCACTGGTCTGATCTGCAGACCAGATGGGCTAATGGAATGATGGACAACTCAGCAGGTGAAGTGAAGTGAAGTGAAGTGATCAAAATTAACCAGAACTAGTTTCACTTCCTGTGCACCTGAGTTTGTGACCTGATACATTCACCAGTCACTGCTCATGTTTTCCCATCTTCTTCTGTGTTTACTTTACTGAAGGAGAGGAATTAATTACTTATTTGTCATAAAACTTTTAACACAAATAGCATCTGCTCACTTACGTATCAATTTAGAATTTTAAGAATATGTGTATATCTGAAATATAATAATAAGACAGAGATTTGAGTCTCTGGAAAAAGTTGAGACAATTTAGAGTGTCACCTACATAATCATTTGCTTAAAAATTATCTTTTATTTTAAAATATCTCCTTTACTACTCTTATTGCAGCATAAAATTGCAATATATTAAAAGTTTAGTTAAAAATAATAGAATTAGGGCTTCCCTGGTGGCACAGTGGTTGAGAGTCCACCTGCCAATGCAGGGGACGTGGGTTCGTGCCCCGGTCCGGGAAGATCCCACATGCCGCGGAGCGGCTGGGCCCGTGAGCCATGGCCGCTGAGCCTGAGCGTCCGGAACCTGTGCTCCGCAACGGGAGAGGCCACAACAGTGAGAGGCCCACGTACCGCAAAAAAAAAAAGAATAATAATAATAGAATTAAAATTCTATAAATGATTACAGTTCATGGTGAGAGATATTTGGGAGGAATATAAGCAAAATTAAAACAAAAAGGAAACAATTTTCAAACTGTTGATGATGTTTGAACATTTTGAAAAACAGATGGTTTAAAATCATAATATTGCATTATGTAGATGATAATAAACATTTTAAAGTGCATTTTTGCTAATAAATCTTTATGATCAGTTGTAATAATTCAGAAAAAATTGTTGCACAAAGATTTTATTGAGTTTAAAGTTTAAGTGTTTTCCTATAATGGTAATGTCATTTTTTTATCCAGGTTATATTAACCTAACTTTTTCTTTTTTTTTTAGTGAAGACAGAGTAGCAGTACAAAGTGGAGAGTATCTCCATTGTCTAGCATAGTACTTGGCACATAGATGCTTTCAAAATGATCTTTTATGAATGAATGAGTGTTATCCCCTTTTCTAAATATAGTACTATTAATGCAGCTTAAAATTGCATTATCTTAAAAAAACTCATATTGATCACGGAGTTAGCTAAAAAAACTATAACAGTTTATTTTTGACAATATTTCTGTGAAGTCATGTCTTTCTCATTGCATGTTCATGGTGTTTTTTACACTTTAAGTGCAAGAGCTTTGATTGATTACATTGTACTTTTAAGATAAGCTGCCCACTACTTTGTTCTTTTTCTTTTTTTTTTAATAAATTTATTTATTAAAATAAATTTTTATTTATTTTATTTTATTTTTGGCTGCCTTGGGTCTTCGTTGCTGAATGTGGGCTTTTCTCTGGTTGCAGTGAACGGGGGCTACTCTTCGTTGTGGTGTGCAGGCTTCTCATTGTGGTGGCTTCTCTGGTTGGGAGCACGGGCTCTAGGTGTGTGGGCTTCAGTAGTTGTGGCACATGGACTCAAGAGCACAGGCTCAGTAGTTGTGGCGCACAGGGTTAGTTGCTCCGCGGCATGTGGTATCTTCCCAGACCAGGGATTGAACCTATGTCTCCTGCATTGTCAGGTAGATTCTTAACCACTGTGCCACCAGGGAAGCCCCTACTTTGTTCTTTTTCTATATTTTCTCAATTGATCTCAAAATATAGGATCATTAGACCATGTTTCCATAGTGTACAGGTTTTACATTAGAGAATTAGAAGCAAAATTATTAACTTGTGGCTACCAGCATATAATTTTAGAAGTTTTTCACAATTCATTGGAGAGGCTGTTGTTAGAAGTAATAACTTCTACTAAGTACTGTTAGAACTTCTAACTTCTACCAAATGTTAGAAGTAAGTTTAAGATATTAACTGAAATCCACAGTTAATATTCATTTTATTTGACTGGTCTTGAAAGTAAAGGTAATCAAACAAGAGCTAGTGCATGTTAGAAAGATGTGAATGAAATGAATGCTGGGGCGGAGAGAATAATGTCTCCCCCACATACACCCTAAGATGTCTATGTCCTAATTTCCAGAATGTGTGAATATGCTACCTTAAATACAAAAGGGACTTTACAGATACAATTTAAAGATATTGAGATGGGAAGTGTAGCCTAGCTTATCCGGGTGGGCTCAGTGTAATCACAGGAGGCCTTATAAAGGAAGAGAGGAAAGCAGAGGAATCAGAATGAAAGCCAGAGGCAGGAAGATGAAAGCAAAGAGATTTGAAGATGCTAAACTGTTGTCTTTGAGGATGGAGGCCCATGCCATAGACCAAAGAATGCTAGTGGTGTCTAGCAAGAATCTGGAAAAGGCAAGAAAACAGGTTCTCCGAGAACCTCCAGAAGGAAGGAAGCCCTGCCAACACTCTGATTTTAGGACTTTGGACTTCCAGAGGTATAAGATAAATCTGTGTTGTTTTAGGCCACAAAGTTCATGGTGTTTTGTTCCAACAGCTGAAACTAATATAGATGCTGAGTTCTAGGACAAAAGAGGATTGAGTTAAAAACAGAGACTGTCTGGTCAGTAGGCGCCTGCCTTCTGATTTTGAAATCTTCTCAGATGTAGCCCGTAGGATTGCGAGACTGCTCGTTCATCAGGAAGGGATCAACCTAAAGCACTGAGAGCCAGAGGTTCTGAATTTGGAAAACATAGATCCCGCAGGAGATCTCTGTTTCCCCAACGAATTGGATGCACCGACCTGGGAAAAGGGACCATAGCTTTCCTCAGTTTCTCAAAGTAAGTCTGGAACCCCCCCAAAAATTTAAGAAGCACTAAATTAGAACGGTGGTTTACTGTTTAATTTTATTAAGTAGTCTTTAAAATCGCCAATTATCATTAAAATTGCAGTCGTACGAGGATGTGAAATAACTATCGCTTCAGTGACTGCCCACAAGTTCTTTCTGGCCTGCTGAGATGTCCGAGCTGTGCATGCTTAACACAGGATGCTCTCATTTACGCTATTTGTCTCCTACAGGCATTGTGTTGGTAACAATGGACTTTTGGATTTGTGATCAGGCAGCTTGGTAGCCATTTAACTTAACATGTTCTAATTTAATTCTTACAAGAGCATCCTGAGGGTCACAAAGAGTCTCCTGAAGCGCATGGCTAATTGGGAGTGATCTGGGATTTCAATGCACACCTGAATTTTCATTGACTCTAAGAAGCCATGTGGTGGGGGGAAAATGAATGGGGATTTCTCAAGTACCACACAAGGAAGAGGGTATTTTGTGTAGCTACCTAGAACTAGGCAGTGGTTCTCAGGTGTGGTTCTGGGGCAGCAGCAGCAGCCCCTGGGAACTTTAGAAATGCAATTATCTGGCTCTTCTCCAAACCTATTGAATCAAACTCTGAAGGCAGGCCCAGCAATGTGTTTTAACAGGTGTTTACAGTGTGAAAGTTGGCAAATCATTGAGCTAAAGCATAAAATCCCTTACCTGCTTACTGAATACTTTGCATTGATTTTTGTATTCAAGAAACAATATTCAAATTATAAGTTAGTTTTCTAGGATGGGGAGGGAGATGGGTAAGGAAAAGAAGGAAGGCAATGCAAGTTAACAGAAGAGGAGGAGTTAATTTGATCTTTCTTTTCTTTTTTCCTCCCTTTTCTCTCCTTAAAAAAAAAAATGTTAATACAATCCTTTCCTGATCACTTGTGGTGGCAAATAATTACTTCTTTCTAGGGCACTGGCTCTTAACCTAGGAGACCCTGAGAAAACTTCCAGGGATTTATGAGCCTCTTAGGCATTTTTCCTGAGATCAGATTTTTACCATCAGGTCAGTAGTTCAGCCTTAGCTACTTTCCTATAGTCTGAGCAGCTAAATTTATAATACCAAGCATAACAAGGTCAAATTAGATTAAAGCAAACTGCATTGGCTAGGAGTGGCTTAGGACAAACTCCAACAGGCATGGCCATCTGATTTAAATTTCTTGGCTCTCGTAACTTGGCATATTCACTCAACTCCAGTGTGACCTTTCTTAGTTTTAACATTCAGCTAGGTGTGCCTAAATCTAGGCTCTCCATATGACAAATGCTGAATAGAAAAGGAGGCTGGGACAACACTTGTAGATCAGGCAAACAAGGATGTGTGATCTCTATCTAAATAGCAAGGGCTAATATAAATAAAAGATTACTAGGTGCAGTGAGTTATAGTGAAAGCTTCAAAACCCCTTTTCTGAGCTCTTATGTTGTACCCTATCTTTAGGCATGTCCTCTTCTTTGATTTCTGCCGTCTCATATATTCGCTGTATCTTGACAACTGGCATTTTCTTTAGTTGACGGACTGGATGTCCTTGAAGTCTCAGGGTAGCCTAACTGATGAGAATGTAACCTTTGTGGAACATTAGCAACTCCCTTATATCCCATAATGGTCGTTCAACTTCAGTCTTGCATGCAAGATTTTTATGAAAATCTATTATTGGATTTGTTCGCCATATAATTTATCTTATTTAGAGACTTCATTATGTGGATGACTATTACAAATTGTCATTCCTCATAATTATAACATTTATATTAAAATCAACTGAGTTTTCAGAGTGCAGCTTAATCAATGTGTCTTGCTTGGTTTAGCGTCTGATCATGCATCATCTACACAACTAATCTACAAACATGTTCACGTCTTCATCTTCATTAAGCAGTTTCGCCTATCCTTAATTGTTAAAAATGTCCTCTCCTTTTTATGGCCAACTACTTTCTATTACTTCCCATCAAGACTCCTCTTTCTCACTTGGTATTTTCTCCATCAGTCATGAACTTTTTATCTTATATTTATCCTGTCACTCCCTTGGGTCTTTCTCAGTCTCTAAGTTTATTGCTTCTGGAGAAAAAAAAACAAACAAACCCTCCATCAATCTTGCACCTCTTTACAGCTACCATCCCGTCTCACTATAACTAAGATAAAGTCTTGAAAGTCTACTCTGACCATGTTATTTCCAGTTACTTACTTCCTTTGCATCTTAACTCAGTGATATCTTATTTTTGATGCCAAAATTTCTCTGTAAAAGTACTTAATCATCAACTTATTGTTAAATCCAATATCTATTTATTATTTATTGGATAACAGTAAACAAAATTTATTGTTAAATTTTTTCTTTAGATATATAGGGTTTATTTGACATATTTGAGTGCTTATTTCGTCTTGAAACTCTCGAATCTCTTGGCTTCTAATACACTACTTTCTCTGGGTTTTTTTTGTTTTGGGGTTTTTTTTTGCGGTACGCGGGCCTCTCACTGTTGTGGCCTCTCCCGTTGTGGAGCACAGGCTCCGGACGCGCAGGCTCAGCGGCCATGGCTCACGGGCCCAGCTGCTCTGCGGCATGTGGGATCTTCCCGGACCGGGGCACGAACCCGTGTCCCCTAGCATTGGCAGGCGGACTCTCAACCACTGCACCACCAGGGAAGACCTCTCTGGGTTTTCTATGTTATCTCAAAGCGCTTTGCTCCTCTTTCTCAACTCAGTTCTTAAATATGGATGCGTCTCAGGATTTCAATCTACTGCATTTCTGATAACAGTAAACGGTACCATTATCCACCCACCCAGTTACTCAAGTCAGAAACTTTTGTCTTTTTAGAGTCAGAAATTGCTCCTTTGGTTCTCACATAATGAGATCTTAAAATATATCTCTTAAATGTCTCCCTGCATCGATTGCCCTTCCCCCATGCCCTTTTCAACCTTTCTAATTCATACTCATTATTCAACAGTCATCAGAGACTTTGTCTTAACCAAGAAATCTTCCCTACTCCATAAGCAGTTTCTGAACAAATCTGCATTAAGCAAAACTTGAAGTATTAAAGTAACTGAGTCCACCTCTTGCCAACTGACTGCACATTGCTCATTCACACTAAGAAAAGCAACTGAAAGCCTTTGAGTTATTTAAGACTAACTTCTATTTATTTAAGTTCTGGTAGCTGTCTCATCCAGCCTGTTAACTGGCCATACAATCTGGCCTTGTTTTCATTATCAAGAATAACCAAGCATAAAGCTGTGAAACTGAGATGGGAGAAGGATTCATATGAGTCCACAGTTCAACATTATTTGCATACTAGGAGAACTGCCAGCTATTCTAGAACAGCTTCAAAGAGCCATAGTAGATCCTAGGAAGACTGAGAGAAAGTGGAATTTTTCTTCTGCACATATCCACCTTTATTTCAATCCTTTCTTTCAGCTTCATGGTACTTCTATCTCTCGTGTGTCTTCTAAGCTATAAATATTTTGAGTCTACTTTCCCCATATCCGTAATATTATATCTATGTTCACTATGTTTTTCCTTAGAGTTAGCTAAGGTAAAGGAAATTGATGTTAAATGTGCTTGCATGAAACTTATGCCCATTTTAATATTGATAGACTTGGGTACGGGGCATTGTATACCATGAATCTGTTCAACCCTTGGCTTATAAATATTAAATATAATATTAATGATTGAATTCTGAGATTCTGACTTTCAATGGATCTTGCTATTCTATTAAAACTCTTATTTTTAATAAGTTTAAGAAATGAAGAAACCATTTTAACTAGATTAGAAAGAGATGAAATGACATGTAAAAAAAAAAAAAGGGGAATTATCTTTACTGATAGTAGCAAACTAGGTAATTAAAACCACTCTTCTCACTGAGAACAGCTAGAAAACTTGCATAAAATTTGTTGTAAAACATTTACTTGAAGTGATCACTGTCCTAACAAGACAGTAAAAAATTAATGGATGAGAAGACAGAAATGCAGAGAATTAAATCTTGACACAAATGCAGAGAAATGCAGCATCCCTTTGGGGCTGCTTTGGCCCAGAGGTCTTTGGTCAACCCTGAAGTGGTGGTGGAGAAGCTGAGCAACACTATTGAAGAAATTAGGGGATATGGGAACAAAAGTTATCCTCCAGAGCCCACCAATTGTGGGGACCCTTATAAACACCCAATGCCATAGGTTAATGCTCAAAAAATTGCATTCTAGGGGTTAGCATAAACTGGGAATGAATCAGCTCTTGCAAAGACTATAGAACAGCTTTAAGGCATCTGAGACGTTCTGAAAAATCCCAATCCTAGCACTTAGTGATTTACATTTAATGTAACTAGTACTTAAAATTATAACCAGTATCAATAGTATTTGAGTTAAAATTTACAATCTTGCTACTTGCTTTCTACATAGTCTATCTCTTTGCTTTTCCTTTCTCTACTTTTGTGACTTCTTTAACCATCTTCCTATTTATCTGTCACTAACTTAAATTTTATCTTGATTCGAATTTGAGTTTCTTGAATCTAACGATTGAAGTCTTCCATTAGTTTTAGGAAATTCTTAGTTGTTATCTCTTCAAATACTCCTTCTGTCCCATTCTTTCTTTCTCTCTTTTTTCTTTCTGTAACTTTAGCTAAATGTATGTTAGACATTCAGAAAAATACAACTTACTTAAACTGATACAAAAGAAGATAGTAAATCTGAATATTCTATTAAGTAAATTCAATCTTTAATTAAAGATCTATCATACAGTTAAAATACTTAATATATTATCATAGCATCACAAACAGAAAAATAAAAGAAAAAAGAAAATACGGAAACCATTAACATACCTGTGTACATATAGACATTTGACTTATGAAAAAAGTAGCACTAGAGAGTGGTGGGAAAATTACATTGATTTCAAAATATTATGCTGTGAAAATTGGATATCCATGTGGGAAAATAATGAAGCCTGTTTCAGCATCATGCCACAAGCAAAAATCAATACAAATTGATTGCAAATCTCAATGTGAAAACAAAAACAATAAAGTTTTTAGATAATGAGAGAATATGAACTCGGGAGGTGAAAAATTTGAAACAGAGTCAAAACAGTAGCTATGAAGAAGGCTAATATCTCTAATTCAATTCAAATTAAGACTTTATGTTTTTCTAAATCTATCATTAAGAAGATGAAAATTCCAGCCACAGATTATGAGAGAACATGTACACACACAGAGAAAACTCACTTTTTATTGAAAAGAATATATAACATTAGGTATATGGCTAGAATAGCAAAAATCTATAATCCTACATTAAAACAAACTTATTTTTGCCTTTTTCATTTTACCCTCTATGTGCACAAATATTCTTATATTGTAATCATGGAATACAAAATTTTGGATTACTTTGGAATAAATATGTTTTAATTTTCTATATTCCCTATTTTTAAAGCCTTCATAGATGTAAATAATAAGGTATTATGCATAATAAAAGCTGGTGCTGATGTATATTTACATTTTAAAGCAAAGGAACTTTACTCATAAAAAACAGTGTGGCATAAGTGGATAACACATGGAAAATATTAAATTAGTTTTATCACTTTATGTTTTATGGTTTTCCTTATAAAAATTAAATAGATTAAAATAAATCAAGTATAAGAAAGCTTTCAGATTTAAAACTTTGTGATAACATTTAGTAAAATTTAAATTTCCCTGAGATAAAGCCTTAACATTCAAATTAAATTTAACCCATCGTATTTAGAAAGCAGAAGAGTAGCCCATAGTCATAAAATAACAAATATTAGAAATATATGATTATAAATAATGACAAATATTTTTAAACTGAAGATGAAATTTTTATTTATTAGTTTAATATTCCAGAAGAACATGACCATAAAACCAAGCCATTCAAGCTGTAACTTGATTCTTGTTTGAAATTCATCATGGAATACTACTGTAATTAACCTTAATTAAAATAGTTAAGCCTCAAAATTATTAGCTATAATGTAAGATTATGATCAGGGGAACTAGATCCTATTCCACATTCTGCCCCTTATATGTGATGTATACACTTATCAATCTCTGTGTCCAAGTATCCTTTATTGTTTTTTAATAATTGTTTATTTGGCCGCATTGGGTCTTCGTTGCTGCGCACGCGTTTTCTCTAGTTGCGGTGAGCTGGGGCTACTCTTCGTTGCAGTGCGCGGGCTTCTCGTTGCAGTGGCTTCTCTTGTTGTGGAGTGCGGGCTCTAGGCACGCAGGCTTCAGTAGTTGTGGATCGCGGGCTCTAGAGCACAGGCTCAGTAGTTGTGGTGCACAGGCTTAGTTGCTCCGCGGCATGTGAGATCTTCCTGGACCAGGGCTCGAACCCGTGTCCCCTGCATTGGCAGGTGGATTCTTAATCACTGTGCCACCAGGGAAGTCCCAAGTATCCTTTATTATATAAAAATACTTAGTGACAAAGGTTATACTTTTATTTTATTATTATTATTTTTTAAATTTTATTTTATTTATTTTTTTATACAGCAAGTACTTATTAGTCACCCATTTTATACACATCAGTGTATACACGTAAATTCCAATCGTCTGATTCATCACACCACCACCCCACCCCCCCGGATATACTTTTAAATTTATATAACAATTTTACATATTTGTATACATGATTTATGTATGTGTACATGGACAGGAATATGTAAATATACAAATGGTAAGAAATTCCTCTACTTAAAATTGTTTTTCAGATTTTATGTTATTGCTTAGCCATCCACATATACTTTATCTCAGCAATTATATTCTACACAGGAAAAGAAATACTTCTAGTCCAAAAGGGGTAGTTTGATCTTAATAATAAATAGTCACTGATAACCAACTAGTTGTCAGGCATTGTGTTCGATGCTGCTTTCTGAAGGCAAGAATATATGAACAATTATATTTTTTCATTTTAATAACTTTTAATAATTATAATCTAGATGAGTACCAACATTGACACACACATGAATCACCAGATGATGAGGTTAAAATGCAGATTCTGATTCTGTAAGTTTCAGGACCCAAGATTATGCATTTCTAACATATTCCCAGATTATCCCCATGTTGCTAGTGCAAAGGTCATGCTTTGACAGCAAGGGCAAGCCTCCTTCACTGACTTCTGTTTAAAAGTTCCCCAGGTTTTTTTCTTTTCAATTGTTTATTCCCCTTGGTGTTTGGCATTCTGTACTTGTTACAAGGTTATTTCCTTACTTTCTGGTGTTACTCCTCTTGAAGTATAATCTACATATTAAAGGATACCCCATACTTTCTCATTTATTTTTCAGCCAACTGTGCCATCAGTTAATGAAAACAGTTGCTCTGTGAAAGTTCCCCATCCCTGTGAAAAATATTCCCTCTCTTTTTATAGATCTATCTTCTGTAGGGGAAAACTCAGTTGGGACCAAACAAACTAGATGCCAGAAGCACAGATACAACACTTCAGTCCAAATGAGCTCAGGGGCTGTAGACAGCACAGGCAGGACAGACGGGAAGAAAATGAAGTAGAAATAGATGAGAAACGCATTTGCTAAAGGAGTCCTGGAGTTTAAATTTAGTTAGCCCACAAGGGAATTTAATTTTGCAGACCTAGAAACTGACAGACATCCCTGGGATAAAAGTAAATTGTGTCATATCCTGCTGCCTATCTATCTTTATACAGGCTACATAGGGTTGTTTTTTTTTTTTTTTTTTTTTTTTTGTGATATGGGGCCCTCTCACTGGCGTGGCCTCTCCCGTTGCCGGACGCACAAGCTCAGCGGCCATGGCTCACGGACCCAGCCGCTCCGCGGCATGTGGGATCCCCCCGGACCGGGGCACGAACCCGTATCCCCTGCATCGGCAGGCGGACTCTCAACCACTGCGCCACCAGGGAGGCCCCATAGGGTTTTAACTTCATCATATTAACTGGCAAAGCATTAGAAACTCCTTGTGTCTATCTTTTCCAGGTATCACCTTAGGCCTAGTTTAGCATGAATAAAATGCCAGACTGCTTCCTGATCCTGCTCATTGATAAAAGTCACAGAAAAATCACTAAACTAGTATTTTTCAGCAGTTCTTAACTTCCTGAACTGTCCTCCTATTGCTTCCAGCATTAGCCTATGTACACCCTAATGTATGGGTGTGTGTGTGTGTGTGTGTGTGTGTGTGTGTGTTGGAATTTAACTTGTTTTAGTTGGCAGGTCTCCATTTCTAGAGTAGCCACATCCAAATTTGAGGTAGAGACTGATGAATGTAATGCAGAGAGCCAAGGTATTGAGCTTAATGCCATGACAGAGTGGGATTTTTTTTTTTTTTTTTGGCTGTGCCATGTGGCATGGGGAATCCTTAGAACCTGACCAGGGATCAAACCCACACCCCCTGCAGTGAAAGCTCACAGTCTTAACCACTGGACTGCCAGGGAAGTCCCATGAGTGGGATTTTTGGACTGTCTTTCTTGGAGTAGGGGTAGATGTATTCTCTTTGTGGGACAGAGAGTGAAGCAGTTGAACCACATTTGATAAACAGAATGATGGTTTTATATAGTCACTATGCTGTTTATCAAATATTTCCAATTTCTTTCCAGGCATATCATGGAAAGTCTATCAGTTCCCGTTGAAGTTATAGGTGGCCATGAGATTTGCTAGGGACAGCCAAGTGTGGTCAGAAACGATATATATCAATTTGGAGAGAAAGCTCTGATGATCACAGAAGATTTTACCTCCCAGATAATTACATTGGTCAGAGCCTTCTCTAACCCATGCTGAATATGTAATGTACTTAAGGAAAAATTATTTATTGGGTTAAGTCATTATATTAGGGTTTGTCTGTTACTGTAGCATAAACTACCACCTATTCTGACTAAAGTAGACTTAATTTGCTCAATCTCTGTTCTAATCTTTTCTGACTCTTCTTTCTCTCATCTCTCCCCTACCTCTCTCAAACTCTAGAGTTTCTTTCAGTCTGTACCTCATAATCTGTGATGAAGGAGTAGGCTTTTTCAGAGTCTCCCAATAGTCAACACACAAGGAGCCACAAATATCTACTTTTACGGTCAAGCCTGGGAGATGCCACAGTACTCAAGCGGAATTCATAGGGACAATATAAATGATCTCTTTATCATCTGGAAATGACTCACATTAGCTAATGTCTGGCCTTCCAAGTACTGGCCATATGTTTTTGTTGTAAATACTATTAACTGGTGGACTGTAGCCATTATCTCAATTAGTAGATATTTAAGCCTGGATGAGCAGCACGAAAATCCTTGACAGTTGGCAGCATGTTTAGATTCTGTTGTGTTTAGCTACAGAGAAGGTGAACTGTAAGTTCAGTGCTTGTCTTTCTTTGATCTGTGTGGAATCTATGTCCTAAGAAATCCCTTTAGTGAACTACATGTATTAATGACAATAAAAACAACTTGAAAATAATTATAATTTCCCACTAGAGTTAGCAAATATCAGTTTGACTTTTAGGTTAATTTGTCAAGCAATATATCAGACCACAAAATCAGCAATGACATTTGGGATGCTTATATTTTAAAATGAGTTGAGTTGAGTTTTGAGAATATATATATATATATATATATACACACACACACACACACACATATATACATATAGAATGCTGGAAATCAATTAGTAAAAAATAAACACAAATGGCAAAGAATTAAAATAGGCAGTCATTAGATGAAATCTAAATGTCTAACAAAAATATAAGAATGTTTAACCTTATAATTAATCAATGAAAGGAAAATTAAAACCACAGAAGTATCATTAAATGCTGTAAGACTGGCAAAAATAGAGAAAGAGTCAAAGAATTGGCCAAAAGGTATGGAAAATTGAACCTCATATTTTCCTAGTAGAATATGAACTCAATAAGAAACCAATTTGGCCATATTTAATAAACCTCCATATGATCCTAACCTGTGACCAACAAATGTCATTTCTGATAATATATTCTAGGGAATCTATCACAAGTTCACAAGGAGCATATAAAAGAATGTTCACTGCAATATTTCTTTGGAATAGCAAAATATTGCAGACCCCTAAATATCAATATATAGTGAATGAATGAAGGGATTGTATTATATTCATTCAATGAAACACTATGGAAGTGTTGCAATAAATGAACTAGAGCTGTAGAATAAATGTGGATATATATTGAATAGATAATGTTACATGGAAAATAAATAAAAAATGGATACCATTCAAGTAATTTTAAAAATTCCAGTAATCGTAGATTTTTATTCAAACATACTTGCATACCCAGAGTAAAATACTTGGTCAGGAAGAATATGCACCAACTCCAGAAAAGGTTTTCTCTGGGGTGAGGAGAGGGTTCTCAGGAGACATTGTAAAGGGATTTCAACTACATCTGTCATATTTTATTACTTAAAGGAACCTTTATGATAAGCAGACAAAAAAACCAAAGGAAAAGCGGTAAAATAATCACTAAAAATTTAAAATATAAAAAGTCAAAACAAAGTGAAAAATCATAGATAATATCAGTTAAAATTTTATTGCATTAAAAATTTTTCTATAGATAAGAGTATTTTAACCTAATTAAATTTATACTCTCTACAAATGTCTCTTGCTCTTAAATTTTTATATTTTAAATATGTTTTCATATTGTATTGTATAGACTTTGCATCACTTTTACTAGTGGAAGGTGGGGGAAAGTGATGTCTGTCACTTCTGGATTAAGGCTTTAAGTGAATATAGCTTCCCTGTGCTCTCTTGTCTCTTCTCTTTTCCAGGTGCAGATGATGACACAGGGGATGGCAATGCTTTAGAAAGAAGCCTCCTCATCTTTAAATCAGGATGTCTAGGAAAGTCACCCTACCAGGGCTGTCACATGAGTGAGAAATAAACCTCTTTTTTTTTTTTTTTTTTTTTTTTTTTTTTGTGGTACGCGGGCCTCTCACTGTTGTGGCCTCTCCTGTTGCGGGGCACAGGCTCTGGACGCACAGGCTCAGCAGCCATGGCTCACGGGCCCAGCTGCTCTGCAGCATGTGGGATCTTCCCGGACCAGGGCACGAACCTGTGTCCCCTGCATCGGCAGGTGGACTCTCAACCACTGTGCCACCAGGGAAACCCCGAAACCTCTTTTGTGTTTAAACCAGTTTACATGTTTGGAAGCAGTTACAGCACCTTAACCTACAGCAATTTACACAATAAAATTCTTAGATCAAAGATCATTAATATGTTCAAGGTTTTTGATACATGATGTCAAGTTGTTTTTTAAAAGGATTATATTAATTTACATGCTGACCGGAAATATATGAAGGATTGTCTTATTCCACCTACCAACATATAATATTTAAAAAAATATTTTTATATGATGTGGTATTATTCTTTGAATACATTTTTCCAGTATTTTGTAGAATAGCAATACCTGTGGTGTCTCAGAACTGGTGGGACAGCTTAAGGCTATACACTGAAGTGCATGTGAGCTCTTGTGCTAGTTTGGTCAAAGGAGAATGAGATTCTGCGGAAGGAAGATGTGGCCTTTGGGCCAAGTGACCTGACCCTAAGAGCGTGGTGATGTGAAGAACTATGAAATTTGCTTTGGTGAAACTGGGTGTATGGGGGAGAGAAATAGAAAATGATTTGGTTTAAATGATGCTATAAAGAATGTAGACTTGGGAAAGGATATAAATACAGAGCTTCCTGGAAGAGAAAAGCTGATTGGTTAAAATAGCCTCACCTGAGCAAGAAAAGCAGCGATAGGTAGGTCAAAGACTTCAAAGGGCAAAGGCTATAGGTCTCCATAGCCCAAAGTTTACAGGATTGTCTACTAGAAGTGTGATAGATTTGATGCCATGGGATGTTTAGTCTAGAAAACCCTTCCCTGGGATCTATGGGTTACGGAAGAAGATTTAGGGCTGAAATATTGGGAGTACAGGGGTCTAGAAAGCTTTTCCAGAAGGGTCTGTCTTAAAAAATTTTTAATGATAAGGAGTATCTAGCTTATTTACTGCTTATTGCCAACAATGGTGTTCCTTTGATAGATTGGTTGAAAGTCCATTCAGCAAATACTTCAGCTGGGTACAATTTATATAGCATACTTTTCTCACATTATTCTAAAAACCCTGCACTTAAAGTGATTTTGTGTATATAAGATGATAAAGTACACAATAGAACAAAGAGTCCTGCCAAAGATGAGAAAGTGGGGAAATTCCATAACCTAGGATTACTGCCTTTAAAGGAGAAACTTCTTTTCATTTGATTTCTATCTTGGCACATCAGTCTGGAGAATTCTTCTATAGGAATGATGGCACCTGGATTCAAATCCAGATACTGACATTTAATGACTATTTGATCTTGGATGAGTTGTATAATCTCTCTCTGTCTCAATTTCCTCACCAGTAAATGGAGATAATAACTATATTTCTCTCAATCGCTGTGTGATTAAGTGAATTATATGTGTAATGTGCTGTAGTGGTCTGAATCATGGCTCCCAAAGATATCTGGTCCTAATCCCTGGAACCTGTAAATGTCTCTTTATATGGTAAAAAGTGTCTTTGTAGGTGTGATTAAGTAAAGGATCTTGAGATGCCGAGATTATCCAGGTGGACACTAGAAGTGATCACATGTATATAAATGTATCACAGGTATATATAAGAGGGAGGAAGATTTGACCACAGACAGACATAGAAAAAGGTGATGTGAAGATGGAGGTGGAGATTGGAATGATGTGACCACAAGCCAAGGGATGCCAGTACCCACCAGAATCTGGAAGAGGAAAGAAGCAGATCCTTCTCCAGAGTCTCCAGAGAGAGCATGGCCTTGGTGACATTTTAATTTCAGCCCAATGATACTGAGTTTGGACATCTGGCCTCTAGGACTGTGACACAATATATTTCTGTTGTTTTGAGTCACCTAGTTTATGGTAATTTGATAAAGGCCACAGGAAACTAATATGAATGCTTAGACCCATGCTTGTAACATACTAAGGATTATAAAAGTATATGCTATTAGTATTCTAAGAAAATGGCCATAAGGTCACACTCTGAAGTACAGAACTGGACAGCTCAAAGACCATTAACTGTGTATTTTCAAGGAACTTATTTGTGTCTGTTTGGGTACAAAAGTGAATTCAAGAAAGAAGCGAATTCTGATGTGGGAAGTGAATAGAACATTCCATGTGGCTCCTTCCACCAGAAGACCTTTCAATCAGGTGCAGCAAGGAAGAGGGACCTGTGGAGCCTTAGAGGGAGAGACAGTGGCCATACTGCAATGCCCTCTCCTTCTGCTCAACTAAGAAGATATCCCATTTGTATTCCAGGCAGCAAAATCACCTGGGAGGTATGTGAAGGATTTTTCAAAGCCTTGAAAACTGTGGCCCTGGACAGTATCTTGAGCTAAAATTTGCTTCCCAAATAACAATGCGAAACCCATTCAAGAGAAGGTGGTCTAGTGCAGTGATTAAGAGCCTTTAAAGTGAAACTGACCTCTGACTGAACCCCTAATCTGTACTTACAAATTACATGACCCCATACAGCTGTCTCTCCTCTCTGGACCTCCATTTTCTCTGTAAACTTGGGGTTGGGGTGGGGGACTAAGGGAGAGGAAGACAACATTGCCTCATCGGATTATTATAGGAATCAAATTAAATAATGCAAGTAAAGTGCTTAGTCTTGGACTGGTAAACAGTAAATATTCAATAAATAGTCTCCAGAAAAGGTGAGGCCAAAGCAGTAATTCATTCAGAAACATGGAGGATTAAGTAGACAACTAAGTTCAATAAGGCTAAGGGATTGTAAAAAGTTTGTGCACAAAAAGTTCCAATAGGTTTTTTCTTTATTTGTTTTAGCCCCATATATATATTTTTTAACGTTTATCAGAGTATAATTGCTTTACAAGGGTGTGTCAGTTTCTGCTTTATAACAAAGTGAATCAGTTATACATATGCATATGTCCCCATATCTCTTCCCTCTTGCATCTCCCTCCCTCCCACCCTCCCAAACCCACCCCTCTAGGCGGTCACAAAGCACCTAGCTGATCTCCCTTTGCTATGTGGCTGCTTCCCACTAGCTATCTATTTTATGTTTGGTAGTGTATATATGTCCATGCCACTCTCTCACTTTGTCCCAGCTTACCCTTCCCCCTCCCCGTATCCTCAAGTCCATTCTCTAGTAGGTCTGCATCTTTATTCCTGTCTTTCCTCTAGGTTCTTCTGACCATTTTCTTTTCTTTTTTTTTTTTTTAGAGTCCATATATATGTATTAGCATACGGTATTTGTTTTTCTCTTTTTGACTTACTTCACTCTGTATGACAGTCTGTAGGTCCATCCACCTCACTACAAATAACTCAGTTTCATTCCTTTTTATGGCTGAGTAATATTCCATTGTATATATGTGCCACATCTTCTTTATCCATTCATCTGTTGATGGACATTTAGGTTGCTTCCATGTCCTGGCTATTGTAAATAGAGCTGCAATGAACATTTTGGTACATGACTCTTTTTGAATTATGGTTTCCTCAGGGTATATGCCCAGTAGTGAGATTGCTGGGTCATATGATAGTTCTATTTGTAGTTTTTTAAGGAACCTCCATACTGTTCTCCATATTGGCTGTATCAATTTACATTTCCACCAACAGTGCAAGAGGATTCCCTTACTCCACACCCTCTCCAGCATTTACTATTTGTAGATTTTTTCATGATGGCCATTCTGACTGGTGTGAGGTGATACCTCATTGTAGCTTTGATTTGCATTTCTCTAATGATTAATGATGTTGAGCATTCTTTCATGTGTTTGTTGGCGATCTGTATATCTTCTTTGGAGAAATGTGTATTTAGGTCTTCTGCCCATTTTTGTATTGGGTTGTTTGTTTTTTGATATTCACCTGCATGAGTTGCTTGTATGTTTTGGAGATTAATCATCTGTCAGTTGCTTCATTTGCAAATATTTTCTCCCATTCTGAGGATTGTCTTTTTGTCTTGCTTATGGTTTCCTCTGCTGTGCAAAAGCTTTTAAATTTCATTAGGTCCCATTTGTTTATTTTTGTTTTTATTTCCATTTTTCTAGGAGGTGGGTCAAAAAGGATCTTTTTGTGATTTATGTCATAGAGTGTTCTGCCTATGTTTTCCTCTAAGAGTTTGATGGTGTCTGGCCTTACATTTAAGTCTTTAATCCATTTTGAGTTTATTTTTGTGTATGTTGTTAGGGAGTGTTCTAATTTCATTCTTTTACATGTAGCTGTCCAGTTTTCCCAGCACCACTTATTGAAGAGGCTGTCTTTTCTCCACTATATATTCTTGCCTCCTTTATCAAAGATACGTTGACCATATGTGCGTGGGTTTATCTCTAGGCTTTCTATCCTGTTCCATTGATCTATATTTCTGTTTTTGTGCCAGTACCATACTGTCTTGATTACTGTAGCTTTGTAGTATAGTCTGAAGTCAGGGAGCCTGATTCCTCCAGCTCCGTTTTTCTTTCTTGAGATTGCTTTGGCTATTTGGGGTCTTTTGTGTTTCCATACAAATTGTGAAATTTTTTGTCCTAGTTCTGTGAAAAATGCCATTGGGAGTTTGATAGGGATTGCATTGAATCTGTAGATTGCTTTGGGTAGTAGAGTGATTTTCACAATGTTGATTCTTCCAATCCAAGAACATGGTATATCTCTCCATCTATTTGTATCATCTTTAATTTCTTTCATCAGTGTCTTATGATTTTCTACATACAGGTCTTTTGTCTCCTTAGGTAGGTTTATTCCTAGATATTTTTTTCTTTTGGTTGCAGTGGTAAATGGGATTTCACTTTCAGATTTTTCATCATTAGTGTATAGGAACGCAAGAGATCTCTGTGCATTCATTTTGTATCCTGCTATTTTACCAAATTCATTGATTAGCTCCAGTAGTTTTCTGGTAGCATCTTTAGGATTCTCTGTGTATAGTATCATGTCATGTGCAAACAATGACAACTTTACTTCTTTTCCAGTTTGGATTCCTTTTATTTCTTGTTCTTCTCTGATTGCTGGGGCTAGGACTTCCAAAACTGTGTTGAATAATAGTGGCAAGAGTGGACATCCTTGTCTTCTTCCTGATCTTAGTGGAACTGGTTTCAGTTTTTCACCGTTGAGGATGATGTTGGCTGTGGGTTTGTCATATATAGCCTTTATTATGTTGAGAAGAGTTCCCTCTGTGCCTGCTTTCTGGAGGGTTTATATCATAAATGGGTGCTGAATTTTGTCAAAAGCTTTCTCTGCATCTATTGAGATGATCCTATGGTTTTTCTCCTTCAATTTGTTAATATGGTGTATCACGTTGATTGATTTGCATATATTGAAGACTCCTTGCCTTCCTGGCATAAACCCCACTTGATCATAATGTATGATCCTTTTAATGTGCTGTTGGATTCTGTTTGCTAGTATTTCGTTGAGGATTTTTGCATCTATATTCATCACTGATATTAGCCTGTAGTTTTCTTTCTTTGTGACATCTTTGTCTGGTTTTGGTATCAGAGTGATGGTGGCCTCATAGAGTGAGTTTGGGAGTGTTCCTCCCTCTGCTATATTTTGGAAGAGTTTGAGAAGGATAGGTGTTAGCTCTTCTCTAAATGTTTGATAGAATTCACCTGTTAAGCCATCTGGTCCTGGGCTTTTGTTTGTTAGAAGATTTTTAATCACAGTTTCAATTTCAGTGCTCGTGATTGGTCTCTTCATATTTTCTCTTTCTTCCTGGTTCAATCTCAGAAGGTTGTGCATTTCTAAGAATTTGTCCATTTCTTCCAGGTTGTCTATTTTATTGGCATAGTGTTGCTTGTAGTAATCTCTCATGATCTTTTGTATTTCTGCAGTGTCAGTTGTTACTTCTCCTTTTTCATTTCTAATTCTATTGATTTGAGTGTTCTCCCTTTTCTTCTTGATGAGTCTGGCTAATGGTTTATCAATTTTGTTTATCTTCTCAAAGAACCAGCTTTTAGTTTTATTGATCTTTGCTATCGTTTCCTTCATTTGTTTTTCATTTATTTCTGATCTGATTTTTATGATTTCTTTCCTTCTGCTAATTTTGGGGCTTTTTTGTTCTTCTTTCTCTAATTGCTTTAGATGTAAGGTTAGGTTGTTTATTTGAGATGTTTCTTGTTTCTTAAGGTAGGCTTGTATAGCTATAAACTTCCCTCTTAGAACTGCTTTTGCTGCAACCCATAGGTTTTGGGTCATTGTGTTTTCATTGCCATTTGTTTCTAGCTATTTTTGATTTCCTCTTTGATTTCTTCAGTGATCTCTTGGTTATTAAGTAGTGTGTTGTTTAGCCTCCATGTGTTTGTATTTCTTACAGATTTTTTCCTGTAATTGATATCTAGTCTCAGCATTGTGGTTGGAAAAGATACTTGATACGATTTCAATTTTCTTAAATTTACCAAGGTTTGATTTGTGACCTAAGATATGATCTATCCCGGAGAATGTTCCATGAGCACTTGAGAAGAATGTGTATTCTGTTGTTTTTGGATGAAATGTCCTATAAATACCAATTATGTCCATCTTGTTTAACGTATCATTTAAAGCTTGTGTTTCCTTATTTATTTTCATTTTGGATGATGTGTCCATTGGTGAAAGTGGGGTGTTAAAGTCCCCTACTAGGACTGTGTTACTGTCAATTTCCCCTTTTATGGCTCTTAGTATTTGCCCTATGTATTGAGGTGCTCCTATGTTGGGTGCATAAATATTTACAATTGTTATATCTTCTTCTTGGATCGATCCCTTGATCATTATGTAGTGTCCTTCTTTGTCTCTTCTAATAGTCTTTGTTTTAAAGTCTATTTTGTCTGATATGCCAATTGCTACTCCAGCTTTCTTTTGATTTCCATTTGCATGGAATATCTTTTTCCATCCCCTCATTTTCAGTCTGTATGTGTCCCTAGGTCTGAAGTGGGTGTCTTGTAGTCAGCATATATACTGGTCTTGTTTTTGTATCCATTCGGCCAGTCTATGTCTTTTGGTTGGAGCATTTAATCCATTTACACTTAAGGTAATTATCAATATGTATGTTCCTATTACCATTTTCTTAATTGTTTTGGGTTTATTATTATAGGTCTTTTCCTTCTCTTGTGTTTCCTGCCTAGAGAAGTTCCTTTAGCATTTGTTGTAAAGCTGGTTTGGAATTGGTGAATTCTTTTAGCTTTTGCTTGTCTGTACACTTTTAATTTCTCTGTCAAATCTGAATGAGATCCTTGCTGCGTAGAGTAATCTTGGCTGTAGGTTTTTCTCTTTCATCACTTTAAATATGTCCTGCCACTCCCTTCTGGTTTGCAGGGTTTCTGCTGAAACGTCAGCTGTTAACCTTATGGGGATTCCCTTATGTGTTACTTGTTGTTTTTCCCTTGCTGCTTTTAATATTTGTTCTTTGTATTTAATTTTTGATAGTTTGATTAGTGTGCATCTTGGCATGTTTCTCCTTGGATTTATCCTGTATGCGAATCTCTGTGCTTCCTGTACTTGATTAACTATTTCCTTTCCCATATTAGGGACATTTTCAACTATAATCTCTTCAAGTATTTTCTCAGTCCCTTTCTTTTTCTCTTCTTTTTCTGAAACCCCTATAATTCAAATGTTGGTGCATTTAATGTTGTCCCAGAGGTCTCTGAGACTGTCCTCAATTCTTTTCATTCTTTTTTCTTTATTCTGCTCTGCAGTAGTTATTTCTACTATTTTATCTTCCAGGTCACTTATCTGTTCCTCTGCCTCAGTTATTCTGCTACTGATGCCTTCTAGAGAATTTTTAATTTCATTTATTGTGTTTTTCATCTCTGTGTGTTTGCTCTTTAGTTCTTCTAGGTCCTTGTTAAATGTTTCTTGCATTTTCTCCATTCTATTTCCAAGATTTTATATCATCTTTACTGTCATTATTCTGAAGTGTTTTTCATGTAGACTGCCTATTTCCTCTTCATTTTAGGTCTGGTGGGTTTTCACCTTGCTTCTTCATCTGTGGCTGTTTCTCTGTCTTCTCATCTTGCTTAACTTACTGTGTTTGGGGTTTCTTTTCACAGGCTGCACGTTCGTAGTTTCTCTTGTTTTTGGTGTCTGTCCCCAGTGACTAAGGTCGGTTCAGTGGGTTGTGCAGGCTTCCTGGTGGAGGGGACTAGTGCCTGTGTTCTGGTGGATGAGGCTGGATCTTGTCTTTCTTGTGGGCAGGTCCATTTCTAGTGGTGTGTTTTGGGGTGTCTGTGGCCTTATTATGATTTTAGGCTGCCTCTGTGCTAATGGATGGGGTTGTGTTCCTGTGTTGCTAGTTGTTTGGCATAGGCTGTCCTCCTGTGTTGCTAGTTGTTTGGCATAGGCTGTCCTGCACTTTAGCTTGCTGGTAGTTTAGTTGAGCTGGGTCTTGGCATTGAGATGGAGATCTCTGGGAGATTTTTGCCGTTTGATATTACGTGGAGCTGGGAGGTGTCTTGTGGACCAGTGTCCTGAACTTGGCTCTCCCACCTCAGTGGCACAGCCATGATGCCTGGCTAGCACACCAAGAACGTGTTCTCCACACTAGCCCCATATATTGTTTTCTTCACTCCTAAAGCTTACAAATCCAGTAGCACAATATCTGGGGGTATCAGAATAGGATTGGAGAGGTTGTTCCTGAAAAGGAAAGTAATAGGAAATAGTCCAATCTTTTAGTAAGCTTAAATTGGGGGAAAGGGACTTCCATGGTGGTGCAATGGTTAAGAATCCACCTGCCAATGCAGGGGACACAGGTTGGAGCCCTGGTCCGGGAAGAAGAGCCCACATGCTGCGGAGCAACTAAGCCCGTGCACCACAACTACTGAGCCGGTGTGCCTGGAACCCATGCTCTGCAACAAGAGAAGCCACCACAATGAGAAGCCCACGCACCACAATGAAGAGTAGCCCCTGCTCGCAGCAACTAGAGAAAACCCACGCGCAGCAACGAAGACCCAATGTAGCTAAAAAATAAATAAATATATTTTTTAAAAAATTGGGGGAAAATCCTGCCTATGAAAGTAGATGCTGGCTTCAAAGCAATATTAATTATAGAAATTCTATTTTTGCCAACTTTTAGCTCCAGAAAGGAAGTTATGAGAAATCACTTTAACTCTTCATAGTTTGATTTTAAAATTTAAGGAGATGACAGAATCAACAATTTAAAATGGCCACAGAGCCCACATTTATTACCACAGTGAAGAAAGCACAAGGCCTCCCTGTCTGCTTCAATCACAGTGCTCATGTGTTGAAAACATTGCAGGTTTGCAAGTAGAGTAATGGAGTGGAACCTGGGGCAATTGCCATCTGCCGCCTTTGCTAAGCAAAGCCAAAAAGGGAAGGCTGAAATTTGGCTAAACTTGTGATAGTTTATAGCCCTTATTCTTTACTGTCTGCGAGAAGCTATTCCCTCCTTCCTCCTTAGTACCAAAATACCTACTTTTATTTCTACAGGTGGTTATGTGCCCCACTTCTGGCCAATGGCATGCCAGCACAAGTTTGCTGAGGGGTTTCTGGAAAATAATTTTTCCTTCAGTAGTGGCAAGGGAGTGACAGAAAGCTGTCTCTGCCTTGAGTTGCTCTTGCTTCCAGGCACTGAATATAATTGTGTGATGCTTGGAACTGCAGCGCCTACCATGGGACCAGGAGAGCAAAGGTGAGAGAATTAGATGCCAACCTTAAACTAGACATCACTGCAGCCACAAGCCTCCTCTGGACTTCTAGTTGCATGCAAAATGTAAACTCTTTGCTAGGAATTCTATTTCTTGCAAGTAAAATGTATACAATACATGTAAATAAATTCAGATTGTCAATAATTTAGGTTCAGAGGCCTTGGAGCACACTATGATATAACTATATTACAACATCTTTGGGGAGAGAATGGGAAATGACTTTGAATTACTCAACCAGAGAACAGAAAGGAATGTTAAGGAGAATAGAAAAGAGTGTTAAGGAGAAAGACTAATCAATTAAATTTAGTTATTCCTTAGTTTGTTCGAGTATTTATTGAGTTGTATTTGACTGGTACTGTGCTACTGAGAATAATTTGATGAAAGAGGTGAACAAAGTATCTGCCTTTGTGTAGTGTGTACACTTCATAAATAGACTTATGGAAAAGTTGAATACTGGATGGCAAGTGCTTAAAAGAAAAACAAAGATAATAATATGATGAGCGAGGGGGTTCCACTGCCAGAATCTCCTCTAGATGGAACTGAAGGATGAGAAGGAGCCCAGCATGGTAAAATCTTGGGAAACAACCTTGCAAGCAGAGTAAGTACAAAGCTTTGAAGCAGGAAAATTCCTAGAGAATTCAGTGTGGCTGGGGCAGTGTGATATAAGCACAGACATGAGGTGAGCACAGAGAGGAAGCGCCTACATCAGACTTTGTGAGCCCTAGCAGACCAAGGTGAGGAAGTAGATTTTATCTCACTTTAAATTGGAAGCTAATGAGGGTTTTTAAGGAGAGAAGTAGGATGTTCTCGTTTATGTTTTCAACAGTTCACTTTGTCTGGAGCAGGGGCTAGGGGGCAAGAGTCGAATCAGGGAAACCACTTGGCAGTAATCCAATAAGAGCTGATGTGCTTCAACTAGGAGTGTTGCAACCTGAGAGTCAATAGTTGGTAGAAGCAATGGACTTTGCTCGTGAAATGAATGTTGTCGTGCTGGAGGGGGATAAGTCAAGAAGGACTCACATGTTTCTAGCTTGATCACTGTGAGGCAGTCTCACTTTCTGAGATAGTGCCACTTTCTAAGATGGGGAAGACTTTGAAAAAAACTATTTACAGAATGAAAATTAAAAGTTCTGCTTTGACCGTGGTATGTTTGAGAAGTCCTGGAGACATGGGTGGAGAGGTCAAGCCGGCAGTTTGACACATGAGTCTGAAGGTCAAGGAGGAGTCGGCACTGGAGAAATAAATTTGGTTTTTGTAACATCTGGATGGCATGAAAATGATGGGAATAGATCATAATCATTTGAGGAAAGTGTGCAGAGAAGAAGAGAGGATCCAGGACTGAGGCCTGCTGTGTGCTGACATTTAAAAGTCAGATAATGAAAGAACATTAAAAAAAAAAAAAAAAGGCTGGTGAAAGCAGTCAGCAAGAAGGAAAATTAGGGGAATATAAAGTAATGGCAGCTACAACCTAAAAATGTTTCAAAAAGCAGAGAGTGATCAGAGATGTGTTGAATATATTTGAAAAGTCTGGTAAGTTCAGGGCACAGATACGGTCCTTAGCCATAGGCATGGTCACAGGATTTGGCAAAAAGATCACTGATGACCTGACAAGAGCAGTGGACTGAGGAAGGTAGAAGCCATAGCGGGGTGAGTTAAGGAGTAAATGGAAAGAGAATCGGAATTACCTCTTCCAAGAAGTTTTTCTATGGAGAGCAGAGAAATAGGTTCATATTTATAGGAGAAGAGGAAAAGAGTTAATTCATTATCACCTCACTTCATGTCTAATGAGAGAGATCAGTAGAGAGGGAGAAATTTTTCATGTAGAACAGCAGTGGGGATAATTGAAGAACAAAGTCTCTGAGAGATGGAAGATCCAGAGCCCAAGTGGAGCACTTGGTAGGAGCAAGGGTGCTTCCTTCAGCTTCTGAGGAGGGAAGATGTGGATGGTAAATGCTGTGCTGACCTGAAAAGCTCTGCGTACTATGCCGTCTTACATAAGGGACTTCAGCATCCACAGATTTTGGTATCTGAGGTGGGGAGTGTCTTGGAACTATTCCCCCATGGATACCATGGGACAACTGTACTAACTTTTGTCAAAGAATGGCAAATCACAAAATTGCATTTGCCAAGCATGACACAGCCATCTGCAGCAGAGCAGTGAAGACAAGCAACAATGTGATTAAGGATTCCAAACCAGCCATAACCGAACTTGAGGAAATTAAAGCCATGCAAATTGTGATTAAAATTAATTGGGATTAGTGAGATGTTGCTAAACTGTCTTAGGTTGATGATTTCAAGATCTTAAGATAAATTTTGGACACAATAGGAGTTCTGGATTTAGGAAAGAGTTTATAATTCTGCTTTTTACTTTCTACTCTAGGAACCCCTTTATTGAAAAATGAGCCAGACTCAGCAATGCACAGAAACTTTCTGATGAGATTTGTGGACATTCTAAAATACAAAGTAGAATAAATTATAAACACCTTTCTGTCTTCAAAATATGATCATGGTAAGGTGAATGTCTTAAAATAGAAATGTGACTCTGAAAGTATGTTCTTTGAAAAGAAAATAAGGAAAGACAGCGTTAGGAATACCTGACCAGGCCAAAATTATGACTGCCTTTAATATAGTAATATATATCTAAATTATACCAAGAAATAAGGATAATAGACATTTAAGACCTTGTTGTAAATAATACAAAAGAAAATATAATTAAGCAACTCCCTCATTTTCTTATTCCAAAATTATTAACCTGCCTGTATGTTTAACCAAATTTCATTCTCAATAGAACAACTGTCTCTGATCCTACAAGAAGCCCGAACTCCCTTCAGTCTTATTCACTGATTGAATAAATTGATGAATTGATGAAAAATTCAAACAATTCAATTTTATATTAATGTGAGTTTGAATAAGATTATGAGTGACACAGCTGGATGCACCAGCAATTAACTGTAAGATCTTTGGTGATGTTGTAATCAAATAATAATAATAAATCCTAGCAATAAGGTTCTGCTAGATGTCTCTACTAAGTGATCTCTAAGGTCTCCTCTGGTCCTAAAATTTATCCTTTAGCTCTTCAAATCATTTGACTGTACCATAATCTATCTATGTATAAAATGACATCTTGACACGCTTCCCATTCCTTTGCAGAAAATTGTCAGAATTCTCCAGAGAGGAGAGTATAAAAGCTGTTTTGATATTTGACTTTCTTTGCTTTCCTTACCACAAACTTTCCAGAAAACACAAATGGAGTCAGGTAATCTTGTTTGGAGCCTGCTGAGAAATCCAATAATCCAATAATAGTTGTCTCAGGATTCATTTACGATGCAGACAGAGCAGTCACCTAGAAACAAATCCCCTTTGACTAAATATACCTTGGATTTGAAGTATGGTAAGCTTGAAGACAAATTCAGTGTAACAACCTTTCACCAAATATTTGTAGAGAGCCTACTGTGTGCTGGGTTGTGATACAGCATGGAACAACACAAGCAAGTCTCTGCTCTCACAATCTATGCAAATGGTGATAAGTGTTAAGAAAGAGAAGAAAAAAATGAAGTAGGAAATGGGTATAGATTGTGATCACAGTAAGTGATCTATTTTATATAAGATAGCAAGGGTAGATGGCTTTGATATGAGGTCCTTATTTGAACACAGAACTAAATTAAATGAGGGAGCAAAAACTCATATAGACTCATATAAAGCTCAGCAAGTGTGGCTGTCTGGGAGAATAGTTTTCAGGCAGAAAGAGCAGCAAGTACAAAGATTGAGACTGACAGGGGGTCAATGGGGCTGGAGAAGGGGGTGAGTGACAGAAATTAGAATCAGAGAAATAAGACATTGAACTGTACTTTTTATTTTTAATTATTTTAAGATAAAAATTCCCATACAATAAAATGCACAGATCTTAAGTACACAGATAAAATACAGAATATTTCCATTATCCCAGAAAATACTGTCACCCCTTCCAATCATTCCACTTCTTCCCACAGGGAATCGTTGTTCTGACTTCTATCACCAGAGATTAATTTTATCTCTTTCTGAACTTCATTTGAATGGAATCACACAACACACACTTTTTGGTGTCTGGCTTCCTGGTTTTGTTTTTTTGTTTTTGTTTTTAGATTCAACCACATTCTTAGGGTATCAGATATTCATTCTTTTTTTTTTTCCTGTGTAGTATTCCATTGTATAAATATATCACCATCTGTTTCTCAGATCTCATTGATATCTGGGTTATTTCTAGTTTGGGGAAATTGTGAATGGAGCTTCCATGAATGTTGATGTATAAGCCCTTTTGTAGATATACGTTGTCATGTCTTTTGCATAAATAGTGAGGGTTGAGATTTTGTGATTAAAGGCCAGGTACATATTTACCTGTGTAAAAAGCTTCCTTAGCAATTTTTCCAAAATGGCTGTGCCATTTACATACCCACTAGAGTGTATAAAAATTTTAGCTCTATATTGTTGTCATTGTCTTTTTAATTTTAGCTATTTTAGTGTGGTGAAGTAGTATTTTTTGTTGTTGTTGATTTAATGTTTACTTGCGTTACAACTTGTGACATTAAGCACTTTTTCATGTACTTTTTGGACATTTATCTTTTTTTATGAAGGCTCTGTTCCAGTTTTTTTCTCCCATTTTACTTGGGCTGTCTTTTTATCATTGATTAATAGGAATCCTTTAAATATTCTGGTTGTCTACCTGGTGGGATAGTATGTCTCTTCTAGAGGCTGCTCTTAGTGAGCATTACCGTACAATATGAAAATTGTCACACTTGATGCTTATTCCCATACGAACACATTCATGTGTCTATCCCAGATCTCTTTGTTCCTGATTTTCCAATCTGTCTTCTTCCAGGTTCCTGACTAGCTTGCCAAGCCATTTGCACTGCCCATGATTCTCTGTTTTTTCTAAGCTCAGCTCAGGCAACTTCTCTTTCCATGCAAAGTAGATGCCCAGCTTGCTGCTCAAAGTTTTGCCCACTGGGAGGATTTCCCCTCATTCCTGACTTCCAAGGCTTATACCAACATACTAAGCCAATCCATTTGTGAACCAAGCTCAAACTTTTTATACCCCATCAGCTAGTGATAATGAATTCCCTATCTGACCTGAGGGACAGGCACTGGTTAAACAGTGGTAGATGACGTGGGTGTTTAGACTCGCTGCTCATGTAGTTCAGTTGTTCTGTCCATTCTTGCTTATTATTGTTCCCATAAAAATCACTTCCAGCTTTCTATGGGTTTCCTCTTGGCTTTCTTAACCTTAGGTTTTGGTGGATCTGACAGAAATCAACTCAGGATGGGCGGTTCCATCTGCATGGTTACTTTATGTCCTATCAGACTATAATTTTCTGCTGCAGGTGGCATGGCTTTGTTCCAAAACTTATGGTGTCTGCATTGTGATTCTTGCACTGGGGTTTACCATAAATCTAATAGCATCCTTTTGTACCATTAGTATGTCCAGTAACATAGGATTTGTCAGGTTGTATGGTCTGAGAGGCAGGGCTGCTTGTACCACTGCTGGGACCTACTGCAAAGCCATTTCTACTACTCTCGGCCCCACTCAAAGCTGGCAGCATTTCATGTTGTGCAGCATGAGTCTTGGCTTATGCTCAGTTGTGGAATGTGCTGTCTCTATGATATACTAAAGAGGTCTCCTAGGCTGTGTGCTTCCCTCTTCACGGTGGGACTAGCAAGTGCAAGAAGCAGTAATTTGTCCTGGACTTTGATGGGGGTGTCTTAGAATGCCCTAGATACTGGACCCTAAAATTTTACGAATGTGATTGGTCCTTGAAATTTCTGAGAGTTTCTCTCTCCCCTCTGGAGCTCTTTAGTCTCACCAAACCCTGCCATGAATAATTACTTTTTCCTTATCTTCTCCAATTAGCGTGATGTTATCTATATAGTGGATGAGTGTGATGTTCTGCAGGATGTCCAGCCACTTTATATCTCTTCAGAGGGAAAGACAGCTACCATAGTTTTGGACTGAGAAATGTAAATGTGTGGTCCACGTAGGAGCTGCCCTAGAAGCACTGTGTCTGGTCTATTTCCCAAAAGCTTTACGAGGGTGTTAAGTTCTGTATGCTGGAAGTTTCTTGATTGATAAACTTATGCTCCACCTCCTTTGATCATGCACCCTCATACTCCAGTGCCATGCATGGTCTCAGCTCCTGCTGGTTAGATTCTACAATTCCTTTGAGATATCATTCCTTTCCTTCCTTATCAGGCCCAGTACATCTATGGCCTGGTTTTGCTGTTGCTTAAGCCTATGTATGGGCCTAGGTACCAGGAGGGAAGGTGGAGGGAAAATCCTGGGAGAGTTCATGTCTTGCTGAGGAAAAGCCTCTGCACTGTCTTCAAAATATTGGGGAATGCTAGTCATTAAGGAATTTGAGGACTCATGATTTTTGGTGTTATCAGTCCCATCCTGTGTGTCATGGTTCCATTTCTCAACCAGAGCCCTGAACTTGGCATAGAAAATATGTATTGTTAAAGAGTTTAATGTTTTTTGGAGCTCTGCTACTCTTGATATTAAGTCCTAGTCCTTGCCCTCAGCATTCTCTATCTGCTCACTGTAGGAACAGAGAGCCTCTTTCAATGCTACCAAGAAAGGCTTTCTGGATTTCACACTTATCTTTTAATTGGCAATTATCTTTCTATCATCTTCTTCTAGAGCATCAATAAAGACTGGTAACTGTCACAAGTTTTCTTTATCTCTATAATTATTATTCCTATATCTCTATAATTATTATTTCCCCCATATTTTTCAAATGGTTGATAAAGCTAAGGCATTTCTTTCCACTGGAATATGATCCAAGTTCACTCTTGGTGAAGTTTTAACAGTTGCCAGGACAGTTGCCAGGAACTGTCTGTGTTCCACTCTCTGGAAATGGTAAGGTATTCATTACTAGCTTGACAGCTTTCAAATCCCATTCATGGTGACTTTCTTGAATTATTCCTCACACCAAATGTCACACGTGGGTTTCCTTGATACCAAACTGTGAGATAAATGTTAGCATGCTGAGGACTTAATAAGAAGTGCTATTTTGGGCCAATATTTCATCAGATATTCTTTCTGTCCCACTATGTCTTGATTCTCCTTCTTGGACTCCAATTACACATACATTAGACCACTTGATAGTGTCCTACAGATCTCTAAGGCTATCTTCATATTTTAAAAATCTCCTTGTGTTCTTCACCTTGGATAAACTCTATAAATCTTTTTTGCAATTTCACTAATCATTTCTTCTGTAACTTATAATCTGATGTTTAGACTATCCAGTGAATTTTTTCCCAAATATTGTACTTTTTAGTGTTAAAACATACATTTGTTTATTTTTTGTCATTTTCATTTCTCTGCTGATATGCAGCAATATCTGTTGATATTCTCTGTTCATTCTTATAAATATCCTTTACATTCTTAAATATAGTTATATAATAACTACCTTAAAAGCTCTTTTCTCTTAATTCCAACATCTAGATTTTCTTGAGGTCTGTTTCTATGTACTGGAGAATTTTGAACAGAGGAGTGATGTACTGTGAAATCATGATTTTAAAGTACTACTCTGATTGCCATGTGGTAAGTGGCCTTTCGGGGTACAAAAATCAACAAATAGGCACAGTCCAAGAGGATAGTGTTTTAGTCAGATGAGGGATGATGGTGGTTTGGCCTTGGGTGGTAGCACTGGTATGGATGAGAAGTTTTGGATTTTGATGATCAGGTCTTGTTGATAGATTGGAGGGAGAGAGAAAGAGGAATAAAGGATAAGCTCATGGTTATTTTACTTAGTGACTAAAATGAGATTGACATTTGCTTACATGCTAACACAGGCAGGAGAATGTTTGGAGAGGGTGCAAAACCAAATTAAATGTGAGAAGTCTGTTAGAGATCCAAGTGGGGATATTGAATAGGCACTTGTATATGAGTCTGGCACTCAGGAGTGAGGTCTTGCATGACATAAATTTGGCAGTCAAAAGTTTGTGGGTGGTATTTAAAGCCATGGGTCTTAAAGAAGGGGTGTGAGGACTAAGCCCTGGTGTACTCAAATGTTTAGAGGTCTGGGAAATGAGGAGAACATGGGAAAAGAACTTAAAAATGAAGTAAAAGGAGAAATAAAAGAGAATGGTATCCAGGAGATGAAGTAAAGAATATGATTCAAAATGGAAGGAGTAATCAGCTTGTCAAATGTTACTGCTGGGCTTTCCTGGTGGCGCAGTGGTTGAAAGTCCGCCTGCCGATACAGGGGACACAGGTTCGTGCCCCGGTCCGGGAGGATCCCACATGCCACGGAGTGGCTAGGCCTGTGAGCCATGGCCACTGAGCCTGCGCGTCCAGAGCCTGTGCTCCGCAACAGGAGAGGCCACAACAGTGAGAGGCCCGCGTATCGCAAAAAAAAAAGAAAAAAATGTTACTGCTAATTAGGGGGAGTAAGAAATAAGCCTTTGTTGTATTAAACCACTGAGATTTTGAAGTTTGTTTCTGCAGTGCATTAGCATATTAATCAATACTGTATAAACTAACTTCTTGAATTGCTTTGAATTTAAATTCTGAAAGTAAGTGCTTAAATTCAACTAATAAACGTCCTTAGAGTCCTATATGAGATCATTTTGGGCATTTTACCTGTAATGATTTGTCAATTAGGATAGTTATTTTCTTCTTGTCATTAGAATATCTGCTTATGGATTCTTATTCATTGACTCTTTCCAACAACATTTATAAAACTTAATACTCTAATAATTAGCTTCCTGAGAATAGTAAATTATCAGTAAAAGGTGCACTCATGGCGCTTTTCTAGCATAGTAATGCGCTGCTTGACACAGTTGGTACTCAATAAATGTGAATATGTCCATCAAATACCTGTTTTATTAATGTTATTTGATGTGTTATTACCACAGAGACTGCACTATTAAATGGCCAAAGGCCAATCTCAGGTAGTACAATGGATATGGAAATTACATTTCTGACTTTCAGTAAAGAAACTATTTACAAAATCTGAGAGTGAGTAAGTATGTTGACTCGGGGCCATCAGAAGAGACTGTGCAGATGCAGAGGTGCTTGTTGAGGGGGACTGAGGTCCAGACCAATTTCCAATCTCCAATCTGCTCTGTCCCAGAAGGCATTAGTGAGTAGAAGGAACACTTTTATAATTAGTCCCCCTAGAATAGGTACCTTTTTGTAATTAGTTAGTCTAGAGAAAGTACCTTTCTCTTAGCACAGATTTGCACATCTGCCTACAGAAGACTTTCAGTGGAATGATATCTGCAAAAATATCATTTTGGTTTGATGGGTTCAGACAACAGTTTTAAATGGAATCTCCAAGTTTGATGAGAAGACAGAAAACAGACTATTTTCAGTAGGTTGGATACAAGTGAGCAGTAAAGGCCAAAGGATGGTATTGGCATTATTTTAAAGCAGTGGTTCTCAAATGGGGGCAAATTTGCCCCCTGGGGGATATTTGGCAATGTCTGGAAACATTTTTGATTGTCAAAATTAGGGAGATGCATGGTGATACTGGCATCTAGTGGGTAGAGGCAGGGATGCTGCTAAACATCCTACAAATATACAAGATAGCCACCCCCGTCATTTAGAATGAAATAGTATCCATTCTAAATGTCAGCAATGCCAATTGAGAAACCCTGACATTTCTTTCTTTCTAAAAGAAGAAACCCCTAATATCTAAAATCTAATTGTATGTTTAGAGTCATAAGCCTATCTTCCCAGGACCTTCTGTTTAAGGAAACTTTGTTCATAATGTATACTTTTCTAATTCCAGCTAATTATAGTGCCTTACAGTGTTCATAAGTCAAAAGTTATTTGAGGGTGATTGCTTCTACTCGCTCAAAAACAGAATCCTCAGTTTGAATATAAAGTCCTGATTTTTACTCTACCCTTTATATTTTTTGCAATTCCCCATCCAAGTTCTCCTAGAAATTGGGTTGAGATAAAGGGAGGGCAAGACCTCAGATCCACGACTAGCGAGATAACTGTGTTTCATGGGGTGGAAAAACATGAAATTCTGAGTCTCGGATGGCCCTCCTAAGGAAACATCGACTCCCACCGCTC
>NW_006787415.1:670510-702821 GCF_000442215.2 Lipotes vexillifer
CCCTCGCCTTCCAGAGCAGGCGACAGGCGGCGCGGGGAGGCGGGGCCGCGGCTGCTGGCGGGGTCTGCGCCTCGCGGTTTCGGAGCGAGCAGACGCTCGGGGAACATGGCGGCGGCGGAGCCCGCGGTCCCGGCGCTCCCCAGCGGCGGTGGCTTGGGGGCGCCGTCGGGCACGGTCCCCGTGCTCTTCTGCTTCTCGGTCTTCGCGCGGCCCTCAGCCGTGCCGCACGGCGCGGGCTACGAGCTGCTCATCCAGAAGTTCCTCAGTCTGTACGGCGACCAGATCGACATGCACCGCAAATTCGTGGTGCAGCTCTTCGCGGAGGAGTGGGGCCAGTACGTGGACCTGCCCAAGGGCTTCACGGTGAGCGAGCGCTGCAAGGTGCGCCTCGTGCCGCTGCAGATCCAGGTGGGTCCCGCGGGAGGGCCGCGCGCCGAGCCGCAGCTCCTGGTCCCCGTGCGTCCCCGTCCCCGCGCGTCCTCGTCCCCGCGGCGCTCCTCAGGTGCCCCGCGGCGGCGGGCCCTGCGCACCGCGCCCGCTGGGAAGGGCCGTGCCGCTCTCGCAAGCCTCCGGGATGGCCCAGCGAAGGCTCCTGTCCGAAGGTGACGGTCACCGGCTGTCCTCGGCCGAGGACGGGGCGTGGGCCTCCTGGCTATTGGCGGCGCGCGCTAACGCCCCCACGTGTGTGGTCCTCAGCCGCCCGCATCCGCTTTGTTTGCCGGGAGCGAGTCCTAGCCTCCTGCGTAACCGAAGGACTGTGCAGAGTAAGCTGTGTTTTTATTTGGGTTGATGCAGAACCGGGGAAAAGAGATTGTGGGGAGTATCGGCCTTAGGGTTTGTTCCCGGAGTTGTGTTTACCACTTGCGGAAACACAAACTTCAGGAGTCATATTCTTTCACCCATCCTCTTCCCCAGTTTTCAGCTCCTTTGATCTTAAGTCTTTCCTAACCTTAAGTGAAATAACCTTGTTTAGCCTCTTCCAAGTAACTGTCAACTGAATCTGTTGATTACATATATACGTTGCCTACCTTGAAAAAGTCGTTTGACTCAGCACTGCAGCACCTTCTTAAATACCCAACTTTAGCTAGACCATTCTTTCCTGGTCGTGCTGGCAGAAAAAGTTGTCATACCTGAGGATTATTTTATGCCTTTTTAATATTTTTAAAAAGCCGTGCTCTAATACTGCGCAGATCTGCCTCCTGTGTTCTTTTTATGCTCAGCTCAGAGGATTCACCGGAAGATTTATCCTGTTGAAAAGCAAGAACAAAAGGTGTATTTTAGGTACTACACCACCACCATTTCTTTTGGTTGAGAAACCGGTAAGCCATTTCTTTGGAAGACCAAACTGAAATGTGGGATTCAGGATTAGAAGGCATTTTAATATTCAAGTGTCATTTTCTGAGGACTATTCTGTAGTTTTTGGTGGTTTGTTTGTTTGTTTGTTTTTCACTTGTAGTTGTCTGTGGAATTGGTCTTGTTTGCTATTACTCCAGCAAGTGATAGCAAAGGAAGGCCAGAAGCTTCCAAAGCAGATACTTTAACCAGAGGGCAAAGGCTGTGAGATTCTGTGGTCAACCCTTGGAGAGCCAAAAGGGAGGCAGTTGGTGTCTGATACCCTAGAATTTGCCCTGCTCTTGGGAGAGTTGTGGTTGGTGGGTGTTTACTACCACCCATTTTTATGCCTTCAAGAGTTTTCGTGGCTGACACCTCTCTGCAGCCTTCCTTGTCAGTCTGTTTAGATTATTGCTGCCAAAATATGGAAGAAGCTGGATGCACCTTTGACAAATCCATTAATAAAGGGGAGAATCCAAATACTAGCTGAAGAGATCTGTAGCTTTACTGAGGATGCAGACTTCTTTGTGATGCATTTCCTGTAGTAGTTGGGAGGGAGAGTGGGCTGTTACCTAATAAGATGTTATGCCAAACTAGCACCCTCCCCAAGTCTTTAAGACTTCCCCCTCCCCCAACAGTGGGATTTCTTATTTTGAAAAATTTAAAGCCTGGATCTGAGAACTCTTTTTAACTTATCAGTTTAGAAGTTAATGAAATATTTGTATATACCTGAAATGTCTTGTACATTCTCAAAAGGCATTATATAATTCAGGTCACGTGGCTTTTGAAGTCTTTTGCTTGGTATTGGCGATAAAATATAGTTATTTTTTTTGTGGTGATGTTTAATATAATAATGATAATATCACTACTCTGTCCCATTCTTTTAAAAATGTTATTTTATTCCCCACTAAATAATTCAATAATTCTTAAGCATATGTTATAGGATACTTTATATATTTTAAAGTATTTAAAAATATTTTTATATTCTTTCATTTTAGTAATCACAATAGCTTGACTTCTTCAGCCAGGTGCCTCCCCCAGCTTAAAAATAGATAATGTGGAGGAATATACACACATACCATATATATCCATATACTTATTCTGATACCTATTTATATGAAGAGAGAGATATATGTGTGTGTGTATGTGTATGGATATTCTCAGAAGAAAAAGGGAAGATACTTCCTTTCATGACCGTTTTACTATATGTTTTTGGAACCTGGCTGTGTAATCCTAGAGACATGGACATTTTATGGCTGGATGAGAACGTAGAGTTCACTCCACATTTGAGTGGCAGCTGTAAGTGCCTGGCCCAGTGAATGTAAACATGGGTAAGACCCAATTCTTGTTCCGTACCTAGTAATCTAACTCCTTCATTTTACCAAAGAGCAGAACATGTAGGAAATTGCCTGAGGTTCCATGGCAAAGCGTGTGAAGGTCCTACAGCTGGCCATAGCATTTATGTTCTCTTTTCATGCTTAATGAAAATAGCAAGCAGAATGGAAAACAAGCCGCAAACTTGAGCTTGTAACATCATTTGTTTTGATGCTATTCGTTGTTTCTGTGGAACAGGTGCCTGTCCCTCAGCAAGACTCAAGGTGGCCTGTCGGTGAGGCCATGCTCTGGGTATAGGCCCCTTCTCCCAGAGGCAGGGATGAAGAGCATGTTTGGCCACATGTAATCCACAGCTTAAATAATGCCATTTACTATTTCTCCAAGAATAGGCCTTATAGCCTCTGTGGCCCTGGCTAACATACAAAATATTCTAGAATGTATTCTTAATTTACACAGGGGTCCGAGTTTGCTTTCACGCTTGTTCTGACTGACGTTGCTAGTGACCTTGTAAAACATAGTGGCTGCTTCTGCCACACTGTCTGTGCTGGTGGTTGGTTAGTGGTTCTGTGGGGATTGATCTTTAAGACCCCCATTGCCAGTATTAGGCTGTGGTAACTTTTTAGTGTCTTCTTTTCTGAAATATTCTGTCCAAGTGACCGAGTGTCTGCTGACAGCTCAGGTAGCTGAAGACAGCTCATGTTTCAAGCACGGTTTATGAGTCTTCAGCCTTGTCAAAATGCTTGAAGTCTAAGGAATTTTGAGACGCAGGGGAAGAAATGTAAATGAGGATTATACAGTGGGAATTTAGGTCATTTTTATGACTTATAAGTGTTAATTTTTCACAAGGTATTTCCCAAGTTTTAACTAACGGAGAATTCAACCCTGGAAACTTGGGCAGAGCCCAAGTAGAAGAGAGGAAGAAAAGGACATAGTAAGAATGACACCAGCGAGAGGATTTTACTTCAGTATGTAGGAGGGAAGGCTCTGGCAGCTTCGTCTGGGCAGAAGATAAGGGCTTCCCTGGGAAGGTTATTTTGACTTTTTCCTGAGGTAGTTAATTTGGAAGGGATTCTGCTCCAGGTTTTACTTCTTGGAAGTTTATTAGTACTATGATTATTTTAAACAGAGGTGTAGACGTTTTATAGCTAGAAGAGACCCCAGAGTACATGGTGGGAAGGGAGAGAAGGCAGGGTTTGGAAAGAAAGGGGAAAGGACTTGGGTCTCCCTTGGGCTTGCTAGTTGGAAGGTGGTGATTTTTTTTTTTTTCTTTTGCGGTACGCGGGCCTCTCACTGTTGCGGCTTCTCCCGTTATGGAGCACAGGCTCCAGACGCGCAGGCTCAGCGGCCATGGCTCATGGGCCCAGCTGCTCCACGGCATGTGGGATCCTCCCAGACCGGGGCACGAACCCATGTCCCCTTCATCGGCAGGCGGACTCCCAACCACTGCTCGACCAGGGAAACCCGGAAGGTGGTGATTGTTGATTTCAGAACCTTTACTATGGAGCGTGTAGGAGGAGCAGGTAGATAAGCTAATGCTCAGAACTCTTGAGTTAGAGAAGCAGGCAGGAACTATCTTGGGAGGCGCACAGTGTCAGGGCACTGGAGAAAACAGCTGGATCCTGAGGGTATGATATTGTCTGCCCGCCCACTTTTTAAGAATTTAACATTGCAGATTACTGCCCAAAGCATTGTACACATTTTACCTCTTGTGGATACATTAGAGGCTACCTATAAATAAACTGTGTTTGAGTGGGAGCTAAACACAATTTCCAAACTGTGTTTGGAAATTTTTTCTTTCATTTAGTTTGCCAAGGGGAATCCAAAGTAGATTCAGATATCACTGTGTTCCTGGGATCTGGCCAGCTTCACCTTCACTCCAACCTCAGGTACAGTCTAAAGAAATCCATCGTCCTTAACACTGAAATTGATGGAGTTGGCTGGCTTCCCTTAGGCAGTTAGAAAGCTCGCTGGAGTTGTAACCTCAGTGCAAGTGACATTAGTGCTTACAGCAGGTGAGTAGGTTGTAAAATAAGAGTGAAATAAATATTCTTTTGTACTCTAAATTAAAAAGCCCCAAACCGTTTTGCCAGGAGCAGATCATGTAATTGTCAGTCTTTTGGTGACATTTAGAAATCCACTTTATGAATCATTTCTTAATTCTGTAGACTATGTTAACATAAGTTAGGCAATATCAATATTTCTTTCTATATATTTATTGTTTTCATAAGGGATTTTAGCAGTAAGTGGTATTTTAACCTCATTACAGAAGAACTATTTTTAACATGTGCTGACCTTCAGAGCATATGTTTCCTATAGGAGGGATACACAATAACCTAATACATTTATTGATTGATTTACATGAAGCTGATTTAATCCTTGAAATAGCCCTGTGAGGTAGATACTATTTTTATTACTTTGTTACAGATTAAGAAGCAGCTGTTTGGAGATGTTAATGGTTTGCTGCATTTCATGTAATTGAAATTAGTGAAATTGACATTTGGACTCAGATTAATGCCCCTGGGCTGTCCTGTGTAGGCACTCTTGTAACCTGGGAGAGTCATGTCACAGACCTCTGTTTTGAGTCAGTATTGGAACAAAGCCTTACTATACCTGTGGTAATCAGGTTTCCTTGGAAACACTTCTCTGTGAAATAATGATACTTCATATCCCCTACTAGACCCCTCTCCCAAGCACGTCATGCCTATATTGTGAATATAATAGACTACTAAAATTTTGAAAACATCACATTTACAATTCCAAACTTTAATCATTCCTAAAGATATACAGTTTACTCACTGTAGTCGTTCGCTAGGTTGCTGCTGTAACAAAGTATAATACTACAGACCGAGTGGCTTATACAACAGAAATTTATTTTCTCATAATTCTGGAGGGTTTAGATCAGGTTTGGTTCCTTCTGAGGGCTGTGAAGAAGAAGCCGTTCCATGCCTCCCTCCTGGCCTTTGGTGGTTTGTTGGGAGTCTTTGGCATTGTGTGGCTTGTAGACATGTCACCTTGATCTCTCCCTTCATGTTCACATGGCCTTCTCTGTGCCCAGATTTCCGCTTTTAATAAGGATGCCACTCATGTTGGATTAGGCACCCACTCTACTCCAGTATGACCTCATCTTAACTAATTATGTTTTCAGTGACTATTTCCAAATAAAGCCACTTTCTGAGGTACAGTACTGGTGGTTAGGAATTCAACATATGAATTTTAGAGCACACCATTCAACATACAACACTCACCATGCATTACGTTTATGGAGAGAACAGAAGTGGGGCACCATGTATCACTAAGCAAGGCCAGCCACTGTGTATGTGCCTGTCCTGAGTAACTGAGGAAGGGAGGAGCAGATTCCTTGCAGATCTAGCAGCCATTGTTAGAAAATGGTCAGAGCACATGTGGAAGTGAAGGAGGGTAAATACTGTTATGATCGTGGTAATAATGAGTCTTGGGGATGAAGAGTCTTTTGAATATGAAATCTAAGGTTGAATGCCAGCTAGGACAGTTCTTAAGAAAGTGGACCAAAAATTTATACTTGAAATTTATCTCTTAAACTGTTGCTTGAGGAAGCCATTGGTTGTGATCACCTTTTTGTGTTGAAATATGTATATTGAAATACGTATTTTTTATGTATATATGTATGTGTAGGGATTTATGTGTATAAATATATGAAGGTGTGTGTACATACACATATTTATTTTTATATGTGATTTCTTCATACTTCTTGAATATGTGTTGATCTGTAATTGCTTCGCTTTTCCTCCGGATGGCACTTGGTCAAGGTCGCTTTTAATTTGCTATCTTCCAGTTGCAGTATGTTTGACAATGAGAGGACTTTAGTTATGTACAAGGTTTTGGTTTAAGAGGAATTTCTGAGTCAAGTTACGAAGTCCCTGAATTATAGAGTCAGTGTGTAATTTAACAACAATTACTGAAATTCATGTGTATTTGGGGTGGATGCGTGGTTTGGTTAGAGTTTTTCAGTACTTTTTTATTTGTTTGGTTTTTGTTTTGGTAGCCTCAAATCCTCCTTTTTCTGTCTTGTAAGATATGGAGTTTATTCATAAAGTAGCATCTTTTCCCCCTACTACTATGGCATAGGGAGACCTTTTTTTTTCATAAACTTTTAATTTTAGAATAGTGTTGATTTACAACGAAGTTGCAAAGGATAGTACAGAGAGCCAACTCCTTTATACCTGACCTAGTTTCCCTTCTTGTTAACATCTTACATTACTGTGGCATATTTGTCACAGCTAAGGAACCAACATTGGTACATTACTATAAGCTGAGCGCCACACTTTAGTCAGATTTCACTAGCTTTTCCCTAATGTCCTTTTTCTGTCCCAGGATCCAATTCAGGATACCGATTACATTTAGTTGTCATGTCTCCTTGTACTCCTGTGGGTTATGGCAGTTTCTCAGAGTTTCATTGTTTTTAATGACCTTGACAGTTTTAAGGAGTACTGATTAGATATTTTTTATTCCTTTTTTTTTTTTCGATACGCGGGCCTCTCACCGCTGCGGCTTCTCCCGCTGCGGAGCACAGGCTCCGGACGCGCAGACTCAGCGGCCACGGCCCACGGGCCCAGCCGCTCCGCGGCATGTGGGATCCTCCCAGACCGGGGCACGATCCCGTGTCCCCTGCATCGGCAGGCGGACTCTCAACCACTGCGCCACCAGGGAAGCCCTGATTAGATATTTTTGTAGAATGACCTCATTTTGGGTTTATCTGATGTTTTCCTCATGCTTCAACCAGGGTTGTGAGATTATGAGAGGAAGATAATGAAGGTCATTCTCATCACATATCAAAGCTGAATACTGTCACCATGGATTACCTCAATCTTGATCACCTGGCTGAGGCCCTGTTCACCATTACCCTCCCTCTATACTCTGAAGAAGCAAATTACTAAGTGCAGGTCATATTCAAGGGGATGTCAACTCCTGGAGAGGAGAATATCTAAGGCTTTTTTGTTTCATTAAATTATAACCAGTCATTTCTGCATAAAAATATGCCTCACCCGCTTATCTCTATGGTTTCTTTCTTTAACTGAAGGTTTATAGATGATGAATTCCTCTACTAGAAAGGATTTGCAGGGTGCTAAGGATTTCAGGGCTGCATTTTCTGACCTCCTCAATCTGTGTCTAATATGACATATGTCTGATGTGGTCCCCTGCCTAGAACAGATCCCTCACAGTTGAAATGAGGTATAGGGAAGCACCAGGTAACAGGAACCCCAGGAGACCACAAGTCTGAATATTCTAGGATTTCTGAGTAGGTAAGGTTTTATTCCTTTAAATATCCCAATTTTCTGTATTTTGACCATTTTATATGGTATTCCTAAAATATTATGTAACTTATTTTCTTAATGAGTGTGATAAAATGATTTTGTCCCAATTTATAACTTACATACAGCTTGTTACTCCTTCATTGGAGTCTAGACTGAGAACTAGTTGAGTTTTGATCTGCTTTTATTGTATTTTTAATCTTTTCTTCCTCAGCTGTCATTTCTTGCTGCTATCAGTTTGCCTATCTTCAGCAGTTTCCTTTCAGATTTGCTGTTTCCAGTTCTGTGTTAATTTATAATCCAGACAACCAAACTTGTTAGGAATGTATACAAGAGTTAGTCAATACAGTCTGAGATAAGATCTGAATGCTGGAGGTCGAAGCAAGTGTAGGCTGTGTGTTAGTGCATGGCCATCCAGCATACTTAGGCAACTGCCTGGGAGTTTTATTTTGCCTGCTTGCTGGTATTCCCATGTGGTAGAATGGCAAGATTGCTAAGGTGCATTTCAGTTACTTGAAACAAGACAGTTACAGCTGAACTGCTTTTCATAGTGTCCTCTCAACACATTGTTAATGACTAGGGACCCCTGGTTCAAATTTCTAAAAGAATATGTATATATGGATTTTAAGCCTTTTGAGCCAAGATTTAATGTTTACTGAAATTTAAGATACATCGTCATAGTGACTGGTTTTCAACAAAGTACCCTAAGTACTTACATATACATCAGACTCATTGCTTTTGATAATGACCAAAATGGAAGCATGGTACTTGCATTAATAATTTAAGTAAGGAAGCAGCCAAAGATGGCATATATAATTTAAGATGCTTGAATATTTATTTTAAACATACTTTATTGGCAGAATAGGAAAACCCTCTACATAGTGTTAGAATTAAAGATGGCACTCGCATTCTGACATGAACTTGGTGTTGGACTGCACATGGTTAATCAGTGCACACCTATAGAGTTAATACCAGAGGGAGATTAAGGTGCCAGAGTCCTTCAGACCAGGACACAGATAAATAAAAGTGCAAACTGACTAGAACAGTCATACTGTTAAAGATAAAAGATTCCTTTTGATGATTCATTTAATTCTTGTAGTAATTGTTTCTTGGGAGTATGCCATGTGCACAGATAATAAGGCAGAGTCTAGGGCCAGGCTGGTGGTGAAGCCACCACCATGTAATCAGGACTCAGGTTCCTCTATAAAATTATGAGTAATTATTGTCTGTGGGTGGTTTACGTTAATTAGAGGGAGACTTACGGGGTGCCTAGTAAGAGTAGTGGCATGGGTTCATTCATGATCAGACTGCATCCTTTCCAGAGCTTTCTCTAATTTGAGAAGGTAGAAAGAAAAGTACCATGGACTTTTAAGAATTAAATTCTTGTATTCAACAGTGATTTTTCACTTTTTGGTAGATTCATATTGGGCCCAAGTTGTTATAATAGATCAACTACAGCAATTAATGTAAAGCATGGTAATCTAATACCCAGTTTTCATCTTAATTCATTGACTTTCCCGATTGTGATAAATATGTGTAAGAATTCAGATGTCAAATTTATGTCTTTCCATTTGACAGTGGTGATGTGCTTGGCATCATTTCATTGCATCTTATTTGAAGTCTAAGAAGTTATTCTTGAGAATACCAGCTTAATATTTCTGTGTTGATGATAGCAGTATATCTAGATTTGTTTCTTTTTTTTAGTTTTTTGTTCCATAATCTTTGCTACAGATTATTTAAATTTTATTCTTTGTTCTTGTAAGCAATGCCATCAACAGATTTAAGTTTTTTACTGTTTTTTATTATAAAATACATATTTTAAAATAACATTTAGCAAATGTTTTAAAATAGCATTTGAAAAATAAAAGAAAGGTATTAAGAAAAAATGTTATCAACATCCCTAACTATATAACGACGTGTTCATATTTTCATATATTTGCTTCTACTTTTTATTCATATTTTTACATTATTGAAATACTATTGAACTGTGCTCTGTTTTTAAAATTAACATTAGATTATGGCATTTCTTCTTAGATGGTGCACATTTTTTGAAAACATATACATACGTTATTTTAATAGGCTAAAAAATGTCATGTGAATGTTAAAATTTGTGAAATCATTTTTGTATTGTTGGTTCTTGGTTTATTTCTAATTTTCACTATTAAAAGCAATTCAGTGGACATCTTTGGGCATAATTTTTTTTCCTGTTATTCATATCATTTCTCTTAGACAATAGTTGTAGAAATGGATTTAATGGGTCAAACAGTAGGAATGTTTTTCTCTCTTTACTGACCTCCAGCTGAAAATAAATGTCATTGTATAACAAATGCTAAATCATTCTTTTTTTCTTTTTTCCTCAGCTCACTACCCTGGGAAATCTTACACCTTCAAGCACTGTGTTTTTCTGCTGTGATATGCAGGAAAGGTTCAGACCAGCCATCAAGTATTTTGGAGATATTATTAGTGTGGGACAGAGATTGGTATGCTTGCTTGTTCATTTTTTCCAATTTGCTAAAGCATGATTCATACACAAACATATGTATATTGCTACTTATCTTTGTGTGTTTTTTTTCCTCCAGTTACAAGGGGCCCGGATTTTAGGAATTCCAGTTATTGTAACAGAACAGTACCCTAAAGGTCTTGGAAGCACTGTTCAAGAAATTGATTTAACGGGTGTAAAACTGGTACTTCCAAAGACCAAATTTTCCATGGTATTACCAGAGGTAGAAGCAGCATTAGCAGAGATTCCTGGAGTCAGGAGTGTTGTGTTATTTGGAGTAGAAGTGAGTACCTCTTGTTCTGTTTTGGACACAATATTGTTTGTAGAAAACTTGTTATTTCCAGAATGTAATTTTGTATATACAATACCATGTAGGTAACTGATAGAAAATAGCTACCATTTTTTTAAGTGTTGACTACTTACATGGCACTGATCTAAACACTTTATATATATTAATTTGTTGAACTCTCACAGCAATCCTCTGAGCTAAGTACTTTTGGTCTCATATTGTAGGTGAGAAAACTCAAACACAGGTGCTATGTGTCTTGCTCAAGGTCATAGAGTTAGTTAAAGTTAGATGAAGCTGCATTTGAATCTAGGTTGATTGATTCTTGGGCCTTTACTTTGAACCCCAACTTTTAGAACACATTTTCACCAAAGATAGTATGTTTATTTATGTGTTATAGGAGCTCACCTTGGTCATGTTTTTCTTTTAGAAAAACCTTAGAAGTCATGTAGTTCATTGTCCTTCACATTTGAATCATGTGTACCTATTTTTTTAAAGGAAAAAAAATACTCATGGATTCCTAATGCTGATTAAAATTTTTTGTTTGGTTTGTTTTTTTGACATGTAGAAACAGAATATAAGTATTTATTCATAGCTTTTAAACACCTCTTGAACTAAAATTTTAAAATTATGAAAACCGTAAAAACAGTGAAATCCAAATAATATTAAAGACATCCATGATGTTTTGATAGTAGGTTTCAGAGTAGTAGGTTTTAATAGCCTCAGGTTTAGATATAAAATATTTCTGTATTTTGACTTAAATAATGATAAAATAAAGGAAGCCTATTTGTATAAATATGTCACACCAAATGCTGACTTTTGCACTTTTCTTGCTTGTTCATTATTAGACCTCATGTCTAATCAAAAATCATCTTTGAGCAGTCCTCCAATGCTAATTTTAATGAGTTGTCAGTTGATAATTCTCCACAGCCCTCTTGTCATATGAAGATAAGGTTGGTTGGCATTATTAAAATCTGCTTTCATTGGTTATATAATCCACTTATTGTTGGAGCATGTTTTTACTCTTTATTCTCTGCTGATGAATTGTTACAAGTTCATACTTACAAAGATGGAATCTGTATAATTCATTTTCTGGTGATGTATACTGGGTATTTTTTGCCTGTGCTACAAGTTATTTTTAACTTGGCTTACCTTTACTAGTGGGTGCCTTACAACAACTCAGTTTTCCCACCATTATCTCAATTGGCAGTACTGCAAACGCATTCTTTGTGTTAGGCCCTTGGTGTGAATACAGAAATAAACCCAACTGCGAGTGGCATCAAAACTGAGTGCTAGTAGTCAGCCATATGAAGGTCGTCCAGATGACATAGATGAAAATCTTTAAAAAAAGTGCTCACAGAGCTCTAAGAATATGTTCAAGGTTCCCAGTACAAAGAACATTGATGTAATGCAGTCCCTGACTTAACAAAGAGGCAGCCAAAGCCAGAAATGCTGTTTATGCTCAAGATCACTAGTGAGTTGGAGGCAAAACTAGATGTGGACAAGGCCATTAGACCTGTAGTGCTCTTTCTGCTCTACCATGTTGCTGCACACTTGTAAAATACTTGTAGTTTACCACGTTATTACATATGGTTTTTACTTTCCTACTAGACCCATGTGTGCATCCAACAGACAGCTCTGGAGCTTGTTGGCAGAGGTATTGAGGTTCATATTGTCGCTGATGCCACGTCGTCGAGAAGCATGATGGACAGGATGTTTGCTCTTGAGGTAATTGTCCTGCTTTAAAATAAATCATTAGCCAAGGCTTCCAAGTAAATTTGGAGAGTATTAAATATGTAACAGCAGTGAAAGATTTACCTCTTAAATTTGAGCTTGGTCTGACAACAATCAGGCTGATTTCCGGGGTTTCTGCTACGCACGACAGACCTCTGAGGTCTCACCATCATATCCTGTTTTACATCTTCTGTCTTTATTTCTAGATGTCTAGTGATGCCAAATGCTCCTTTACATCTTCTTTCGTAACTTTGCTAGTTTTGCACATCAACTAAGAGGTATTCCAGTAAGCTTACTCTGAACTACTGAAAGATTTGCAAATTAACAACAGTTCACCTAGGCTTAACTCGTCCAGAGTCTAGCCAACACCTAGGGTATGGTGGGCTGAAGCCGGGTTCAGCCACTTGTTAGATTTCCTCAGACTTGAATTTCTGGGGATAGGAGGTGTGTCTCTGACTGTGGGCACCACTCACACACAGTGTTTAATGGCTCTCTGTGTGGAGTGTCAAGATATACTTCAGAGTCAGGGAGTTGATGACTTTCATCCGTGTTGCATAACTGTAGCCTTACGTAAGCATTGCCTATTCTGAGACTGTTGAAAAACAAACTCCCACAATTAATCCTTTGAAGCCTTCACTCCGCATTGTGCATCTCTCTCTCTTTCATGTTTAGTTCTAATTCTATAATAGCTTTAAAGTAATGTCAATCTGGATTGAATTGCTGAATTTTTAACTGATTATTTTTATTGAGAATGGGAAATGTAGATTTTTTTTTTGAGACCCTCCAGTGTTCCATGCATAAGCTGACTTGTGAACCACTTTCTCTGTAGGATTGCTCTATCATCTCTCTAGCCTAAAATGTTCCCTAGGGTGGTGAGTTGGGCAAATAAGAAAGAGAGGAAAGAAAGGAGACTCAAGTCAGTGGGGAGGGCTGATGCAGAAGCAGGCGGGTAGCTGGCAGCAGCAGTGGTTTTAAGGCCCTGGTTGGCCATCCCTTCTCTTATTCCTGAGCAGTGAGTCCTATTTTGCGATTATAGGTGGAAATGGTTTTATTTATTTTATTCAACTATTTTCAAGTCCACTTGGACTACTGGGTTCTCTGGTTAGATACTAAGTGTTGCTTCTTCCCCTCTCAGCAGAGATCTTTAAGCTGTTCTTATAGTCATAGTTAGCTTCCACTTTTCAAATTTCCTTAGTAATCTGAGTTTAAACACTTCCACTGTCAGATCCGTACTACCTCGGCAGACAGCTCTTTTCTTCTTTGAATACCTTTATGGTAATGCTGAGGTCCAGAACTTGAAGTGTTTCCAAGGAAGTGAAAAACTAAGAACATACAAAACCAAAAATTTTCCTTGCTTGTAAAGAGATTTCAAGAACTTTTGTCCTACATTCGTTTTTTAGACGTCTTTATTATGCCATTTATTACAGAAAATTTTGATTGTTGGCAGTTCTGTGTTCTACCAAGACTCAGAATAAAAACAGCCATTTACCATCTGAGCCTCATTTTTTTGGAGGTAGTCTGTAATCTTCCTGATTAGGAGGAGTCTAAACAGTGGAGGGATAATATGGGTTTGAATTCAGGTTCTGGCATTTTGTAAATTTGTGTCCTTGGACAAATTACCTAATATCTTTGCCTCAGATTTGTCATGGGTGATGTGAAATAAAATTCATATTTTGATGGCAAGACAAGAAAAATTTAAACATGAAAAAATTTTCTTTGCCTTTTGGCCTCCTCTCTCCTCCCTACTGTGCATTGTGTATCTAAAGTATGCATCGACCAAACCTCCCATCAGCAGAAATACCTGCTCAACCGTAAAGAGCAGACAACCCCTTAAAAGATAACATTCCTTCTTGATCTTCTAAAGGGTCACATGACCCACGACAATGGAACTTAGATCTGGATTATGTAAACTGTCAATAATAGGTCATTTAATGTACAGCCCTCTGTCTCAATTTATGTAACTGCGCTTTGACTTCTAACGGGTGGACCAGTTCTCAGAGCTTTCTGAGGGGCTGTTCCCAGGTTATAATCCTCACTTTGGCTTGAATAAAATTTTCCATTTCTTCCTTTTTTTTAATTGGAGTGTAATTGCTTTACAATGTTGTTAGTTTCTGCTGTACAATGAAATGAGTCAGCTATATGTATACCTGTGTCCCCTCCCTCTTGGACCTCCCTCCCACCCACCTAGGTCATCAAAAAGCACTGAGCTGAGCTTCCTGTGCTTTATAGTATGTTCCTGCTAGCTATCTATTTTATGCATGGTAGTGTATATATATCAATCCTAATCTCCCAATTCATCCCACCCTCACCTTCCACCCCTGTGTCCACATGTCCGTTCTCTAAGTCTGTGTCTCTATTCCTGCCTTGCAAATAGGTTCATCTGTTTCTTTCTTAGATTGATGGATTAATTTTTTGTCGACTGTGAAATAGAAATAATAGTCATCACGTGGGAGGATTTTTGTGAAGATTAAATGAAATAATGTATCGATAGCACTTAGTACAGTGTCCGATATGGTAAACACTCAAATGTTAGCTGTTGCTTTTATTTTTACTGTAGCTATTATTTGTTTTTGTTGTCTTCATGAGGTTCATCTGATCAGAAAAGTATAAGCATATATCAGCTTCCAAGACCCAGAATGGACTAGTCCTGAGAAGTTCTGAGGAGGGAAGGAAGGAATATGGTCTGGGGTGGATTTGGAAGAGCCTGGAGCAGCCAGCATTGCCTTGGCTTACAGTGCTGAGGTTGAAAGGGAGAAAAGAAGCAGGTCAGGTGGTGATGGGGGAAGATGTGTGCCACATTTCAGAGTTTTCCTCTTAGTCTTAATTTGCCATGGAGGTGCTTTAGTCCCTCAGTCCTTGGGAGAAATGTTAAGTCTCCTTTTTTCTTCTGTGACTATGAAAGTGAAATAGAGATCTGGTCTGCTCCCCTTCTTTTTTTCCTTGAGAACACAACTACTTAAGGTCATTCCTGAGACTCCCCATATTGCCTGTTAAGACCATTGTACTAATAAGATTTATAGTTACCGTTATTAAAACTTCTCTGCCAGGATCTGTGGTGTGTGCTTTATTCCACAGAATTTTTTGAGCACCTACCATCTGTCAGGCATTTTTCTTTCAACTTACAATTGTAGAGTAAATGTGAGATAAAATAGAATAAAACCATCTCATGAACTTGATGTCCTTGTACTTCTGGGGAGTTGTTAGTGTTGCTTGGGAATTTAATGGGTTTAGTCTTTTTTTTTCCCCCACCCTCTCTGAGGCTGTCTTGGCTTTGTGTTCTTGCATTTTTAGGTTTGTGGGTCAGAGTAACCTTTCCTTTGGCCTCGTTGGACTGGTTTTGCAAGTGTAAGCGAAGAACTCAGGAAGCCTATTAAGCCGTGTAACCATTTGCATTAAACAGCTAGGGTTTTAATTGCCCCTTCTAAAGCCAGGAGATAAAGTGAGTGTGGGACCAGTATTGTAGGTGTCCTCATAGCTCAGGATGGTGGGCAGGAACCTGCCGGTGTGTGGAAAAAGTGCTGCTGTTCTCTTTCTGCTCAGGTACCCTTCTGGGTTGGGGCAGGGAAGGCACCGTGGGAAGATCTGTTAGTCTGATCTAAAGACTCTGCATTCTTAGCAAAGGCGTGAGCCACGCCTTTCCCTAACACAGGTTCTTGGCTTGATTACTTTCGAATGCAATTAATATTGGGCATATCTCAGTCTTGAAGTTAAATAATTTTATGTAAGTTTCTGTTTACTAAAGTTTTTTTGTGTGCCTCTAGTGTCCCAGCTTGCCTCTGCCACGGTGTACGGACTCACAGCATCACTGAGGGTTGTTGGCTTAGGGTGGAGCCGGTGCTGCTCTAGTCTGGTCAGGAGAGCACTATGGAAAAACGCTGCCTTCTTCCTGGGTCATCACATTTCTTCCTCAGATCTGGAAACAGTTTTCTGTCCTTCCTGCCTCATGAAGGAACTAGAAAGATTACTGAGAACTGACCTTTGTTTGCACTTTGGAATATAGAAGGCACTTTCACAGACATTGAAAGTATGATTCAGATTCAGACTGACTGATTGAAAGTCCGTTGATTGAACAGGGAGCAGTAAGGAAGGCAGGGCAGCCAGGGAGAGAGCTGCGTTTGGATGGCTGGACATTCATGGCACCGAGCTGCAGCTAGTCTTATTCCCCACCCTGCTGTCTGAAGCAAGCACACAGTCCTTTGAGATTTCTGAGGGTTTGATACGATAGTCAGGAGTTGACTGAAAAGCAAGGAGGAAGAAATTAGTCTCCAGAAGTCTTTAAAGAACTCAGTGATGACTCATCCTCTGGGATTTGTCCCAACATAAAGGACGCTAGCAGCCTCACTTATTTCTTCCTCTTTCCTATGTAACTGTCTGCTGTTTTTTCATTTCTCCAGAGCTGTGGTCAGCCTGCTCTGCACACTCCTGTGCTGGTCTTTGAGGTCCAAGCTTGCTATCTGATAAGTAGGCTATGGCTTACACTCCCTCCTGCATCCTTGGGGATAAAAAGGAAGAGTCTGCCAGTGGGAAGGTTGGGTCTCTGGATCTGCAGCCATTTGAAGGGTGTACTTTGGCTCCATTGGGATGTCCTGTTTATTCAGGTGACTCCCTTTATGACGAGACACTGATCCACGTCTTTTCCTCTAACTTGCATAGGAATTGTGTCTAACCACCTCATCTTTTAAGGCTCTTACAGTGAATGTTGTTTGGGGTAACAAACAGTTGGTCTTTTTTTTCCCTGAGGTTTCTGATAAATACATCCAGAAAATGGATCTCTGCTCTAGAATTCTCCCATTCCCCTCTCCCACCCTTTTCTCCACTTTCTCTTCTTTGCCTCCTCCTTCCCTTTCCCTCCTCCCCTTCCTTGAGATTTCTGTCCTTAGCTCTTTATTATGATTCCACTGGAACCATTTGGCAAGGATGTTCTTTCACCTGTCAATGAAACTCTAATACAACCTTAAATTTTATACTCCTGTTTATGATTCTAAAAAGCTTACAATGGTGGCAATGGTAGTGGTTCTGTTGTCGTCCAGGGGCACATTCTTAAACCTCACATGAGGCTCCTCTACCACCAGCATTTCTTACTTATGGGAAGGGCATGCAGTTTAATGTCAGATATTTGGAGAGAGGAAAAAAAGAAATTAAGAATCATTGTTTTACAGTCCTTAGCCTTGATTTCCCTCTGTCCCCCGTGCATATAAATGAGAATATTGGCAAGTGAGAATATTGGCTACCTATTCTCTTTTACTTGTTTCTAGTCCTTATTACTAATATTGAGAACCATCATAAAAGGTTTGTGGTGTGTCTAGTTTGAAATCTCTCCTCATCTCTGAATTTGATGGTATGGCTAAGGGCCATGGTTTTGATAGAGGACACTAATCATTGTGTCCTGGCATGCTTTTTGCTGTTTTAATACAGTGTTCATTCTCATGCTTAATTTCTTGATTTGTCTTTTTTTTTTTTTAAAGCGTCTTGCTCGAACTGGGATCATAGTGACTACAAGTGAAGCTGTTCTGCTACAGCTGGTGGCTGATAAAGATCATCCAAAATTCAAGGAAATTCAGAATCTAATTAAGGCGAGTGCTCCAGAGTCGGGTCTGCTTTCCAAAGTATAAGACATGTGAAGACCTGGTGTGCTACTCACCATCAGGTGACAGGACTGTAAGCCCGGACAAAGCTCATGTCTCTAGTAGAATTAAAATGTTAAGTCAAAAATTGGCTCTTTTTTGCACCTCTTAGTAAAACTTAACTAATTTGACCGTTTGGTTACCAGCATTTAGTTACAGATATCAAAGGTTTTAGGTGCTGCTTACCTTCTTTTTATGTTAATGTGCTTTTATTTATTAAAAAAATTATAATGGAGGTGCCTGTTTTCTCTATACCATATACACTGATCATACTTTCAAAAGTGCACACTCTTGTGAAATTTTCTTAAATTGTGCACAGTTAAAGACAAAGCTCTACCAGTAATAGTTTGACTTTTGTCTTATTGTAAGATGTATGTTATAATGTTAATGTGGATTCAGTGCTTTTACTTTACATGTTGATTGAAATAGGATTATTAAACGAGAATTTAAAAACAGGACTCTGGATCGTGTTACCCCTTTCTCTCACAATGCAGTCAAGTTATTTATTATGTTGCACTGGTTTACCAGACAAACTTATGTTGAATAATTACATATCTTTCTTGATTATGCTAATTTTCTTATTCTGCTCACCATCACTAATTCTCTGTTAATGTTCTCTTTTTTAACTGAATCTTTTACCCAGAAAGACTCATTCGCTCATTGCTTGTTTTAATTTTGTAAACAGATGGGAGGATTTGCACCACCATATCATTAGTGGAGGGCTGTTTTAACATCTTTGAAGTATTACTTTAGGTGAATAGCTTTAAAACCATCTTGAATACATCTAATATGCACAAGATTTAGCAAAAAGATAAAGGCTGGATAAAATGTAGTTTTAAAACATCCATATTCTTGTTTGAAATTTTTTCCACCTACCTTCCAATTACTGTTAATGCAAAAGGCCTCAGTAATGATTTGGTAGTATTGCTTTTGCAGTCATTACTACCATTCAATAAATTTATTTTCATTAAATACTTATTATAGGGTTTTAAAACTTTTTAAAAAATATTATGTGAAATATGAAACATTGGTGTCTTTTATATTAAAGTAATTAAAGAAAACGTATTATGTGAATGAAGTTCTTTTGTCCGCCACAGCATGGCTCTTTGAGTACTCTTCCAGGGATTCTAATATTTATTTAAAGGTATAAAATTTTTGACATTTGTAATCTTTCATCTCATGGAAATTTTCGAAGAATGAAAATGTTTTGTCCATGGGGGTAAATGGATTTTATTGAAGGGCCTTCTTATTTAAGAGCAGTAGAAATTTTATTTTGTTTTATTTTTCAGGTCAGTGTAACAAACAGCAATCTAGCATTCTTCTTAGGGTTATGTTTAAATTTTTTTCCCAGCAAACTTGTGTGTCAAAAAAGAAGAATCAAAGATTTCTACACATTTTAAAATAGTTTTAAATAAATTTAACCTAGTGCTTCTCAAACTCTAATATGAATACAAATCACCAGGGGATCTTGTTAAAATACTGACTTTGGTTCAATAGGTCTGGCTTCTGTGCCTGACATTTTGCATTTACAAAAAAAAAAAAAAAAAGCCAGTTTCTACCAGCCCTGCTCAGAAGAGACCAACCATACTTTGAGTAGCAAGGATTTAACTAACGTCACCTGTTTTCCTCCACTGAGTCCTGGCCCTTCCTCTCATGAAACACCACCCCAATGAAACCTTTTCACAGCTGAAACAATTCTGTGAACTTGCGTCAGTTTCCTATGGCTGCCATATTAAATTACCACAAACTTTGAGGTTTAAAACAACACAAATTTATTATCTTCCAGTTCAGTAGGTTAGAAATGTGAAATGGGTTTCACTGGGCTAAAATCTGTCTTTCCCACTAGATTCTAAGCTTCTTGAAAGCAGGACCTGTGCATTTATTCTATACTCATTCTGGAAACTCATTTTGAGAACCTACTAAGTTCTAAACATGTGCTGAGGATAGAAAGATGCCCCAAGGAAGCTTAGGGTCTGTTACAAAATCAGATATATCATAACCTTTCAGTAAAAGTGAGTTGAATTATGTCAAACGTTCAGGAATGTCAGTACAACAACGTTTAGACTAGTATACTTGTGAATTCTGCATTCTCCCTTCTTTTTTGCAGATCATGCAAGCAAGGTGATGAGGCCTTATTATAGGAAACCTGAATTGATTTTAATACATTAGTCTTTGAATTGGAAGTGTCTCCAATTTTGTAAGGTAACAAAAATCTTTTAACTGATGTAAATAAAGACCTTGAGAACATAAGCAAAAGAATAGTCCAGTGTCTTGAATTGCAAGGGGGTTAGAAACGACACATCATTTATTGAAATGCTAAAACATATGCAGAAACTTTATCTGAAATTAAAAGTAATAAAAGTTATTCTAACCAGGAAACCAAATACCCTATAACATCTATTTAATTACCACATTTCTCTAATTAGGAAGAATATTTTCTCTTTTTAAAAGTTGTTATTTGGGTAAATATGACTTTAGATCTGGGTGGAACTTTAAAGATCATGATCCATTTCAGCTGTAAAATTCTAGAACGGTTTTCTTTCACAAGTGTGGCTAGTGAGACCCAGAGATAGATGTTTCTAGTTGCACAGGTGAGGAAAGGCTCAGCAAGATGACAACCACATTACTTAAAACGTTGCCCTGGGCTTCCTTACATTAGTTGATAACGCTAGAGATTATCAGAAGGAAAGGGGGAAGAACAGTAAAAAGGATCCATTTTAGAATCTATAAAACAGCACACTGTTTACATTCACAAAGCTAAAGGGCTGCTTCCAGCGCCGAGAACTTTCCCTGTGCCCCATCTTCAGTCTAGCCTTACTTCTTTCCAGATGGTTTTGAACTAATTCGGGAGAATGGCTGATAATATGAAAATTACCATTATTTTCATCCTCAGATAACTACAAATTAATATTCTTACATCACTAATGCTTCCTTGATCCTCCATGGAGCATGGGTCACTGTTTAACCATGATTTAAAAATTTAAAAATCACTAGGCTAACATAATGAGATACATCGATTACTTTGATATGGTTATGAAATAATTGCAGTTGGCTTTTAGAATTCTTATTACCATGTTGCTTTTCTTTATCTTTTAAGCCTGAATAGCAGACATCTTATTGAAAATTTATTTTTAGAAGAGATTAAAGTCCAAAATGGTGGTCAAGTAAAATAACCTATTAATTCCGGTTAAAGAGACTGTAATCTTGATTTCCCTGTTGTAGGAAACAGAATTTTGAACTGGGCCCCAAGGTTCCCACTCTGGTGTACACACACTTTGCCCCTGACAGGCAAATACTAATCTCTGTTCAGCTGTAAAGGGTTTGCTCAAGTAATTAAGGCTTCAAATCAGTTCACCTTAAGATAGGGAGACTGCCTTTGTGTTCTTGATTGAATCAGGTGAGCTCTTAAAAGGGACTGGGCTGTTCCTGGCAAAAGAGATTCAGCCTGTGGGAGGGATTCCGTGGGAGGGAGATTCCCTGTTGCTGACTTAGAAGATTCTCTGTTGCTTACTACAAGGCTGAGGATTTGGGAGGCCAGCAAAGAAACAGGCTCCTAAGTTGTACAAGCACAAGGAACTCAATTTAGCAAAGAACCTCAGTGAGTCTGGAAGCAAGCTTTCCCTCAGAGGCCCCAGGTAAGAATGCGGGCGGGACCCCCAATGCCTTGATTTCTGCCTTGTGAGACCCTGAGCCGAGATGGCCCCCATGCTGTGCCCGAACTTCTGACCTCCAGAACTATGAGGTAGTAAATGTCTCTTAAGCTGCTAAATTAGTGCTAATTCATTACACAGCAATTGAAAATTAATGTACTTTTTTTGTTTGTTGTGGTTTTTTTGATTTGCAATCATGTTTATATGAAAAGAGGAAGGAAATAAGTGGGATGCCATCAAGACAATAAATCTAGCTTCTATTAATTTATTTCCAGAAAAGTGGGATGGGAGGGAAAGTGTATGTCCCTTGTATTAATTATGTAGCATTTTTCATTGTAAGGTTAGCTTTTTGTCATTTTCATTGCAGAAAATAGTCAACTTAGAGCATACCTGTCATAGATGAGGCTTCGTTTCTTGATATAATTGTTAGTTGCACAGTATATTTCACTAAACTGTGAAAGTCCCTTGGCTTCAGATGTGTTCATTGTTCTCACAGCTGTTTCCTTGCTGAATTGTTCCTCCCACTTGAGACAGTAAATGCAAGAAATGAAAGGTGATGTGTCTCAGAACCTATGGTTAATACACAAATACTCACTGTTAACGTAGTTTGAATACACGCAGCTTTGAATTGGACTTCTGGAAGACGTATATTGTGCTTTCACAAAATAGCCTGTTTGGCAGCCCCAACTAAAAATGTGGAATGCTTTTTAAATGTTGGAAATGTGGGGATTTTTCCAAGAAATTAAGACCTAGAAATAATACATGAAACATACAAAGAAGGCAGGTGTAAATTGTTAGCCATTACCCAAATGTTAGCATCTTTTTGGTTGTATTGTTTGTATGCCAATAAGTGCTTTTTTCTTTTGGAGAATTTGGCAAAACTTAAATACTGTGTCCTATGATGTCCATATTGGATTCCAGCAATTCATTCCTGCAGGTAGAAAGCATGGTGTAGATGTAACATTGTGTTTATCTATCACATACCTTTCTTTTCGTATTAAAAAAAAATGGTTGGAGTTGTTGGTGGAGGGAATTGGCAGGAAAGAGAAGAATGGGGGATTGCCTTTAAATACTGGAGAAAGAGCCACTGGTTATGTGATGCATTGTGTAATGGAAAGCTTTGAAATGGTAGACCCAGCTCCATTCTTAATAGCTTTAACACTGGGGGCAAATGTCTCATTTGTACAATGAAGAAATGGACTGAACTGTACCATGTGTGAGGTTCATTGCAGTTCTAAATTGTATACTTCAGATTTTTAAAGTGAATCAAATTTAACATTTGAGCGTCTATCATATTAAGTAACTCAATCCTCATAACAACCATATAACGTAACTGAAGAACTAAGTGAATAAGTAACTTGCCCAAGGTCATCCATCTGGTTGGAAGTGAGAAGGCTGAGATTTTAACCTAGAATTTAGAAACTGCTGTAACTGCCATAACTACTATGCTGTACTCCCTCTTGCCATCACGAGAGCCAGTCATTGTGCGAGGGAAGCCTCTGTGAGCAAGTAATGATGTGTGACTCATGGGTGGCAAGTGGGAATTCTTTATTTCCAAGTTTTTAAAAAAATTTCTATATAGACAACTTTATGCTCTGTTTGCTATAAATAGCTTTTTTTGAAGACTAAACATTTTAAAATACTTCTTTAGAGAGGTCATTGAGAAAGATGTGTTCCATTATATGCCAACCGTCTTGCTGTCTTTAGTCTCCCTTTAAATATTAACTAAATTGATTTAGCTATGCATTCAAAAAAGTAATTAGTCAGAAATTTTGTCAACTCGCCCAACCTCTGTATTCAAATCTTCCAGAGATAAATAGAAGCTTAATTTGTCTATGGTGAATATTGACTTTGACAAATTACTTTCTGCATATTTTAATTACAAAATAACTATACTTAGCTAAAACTAAATCCATCTCTTTTAAATACCTGAATATTTTAGTTAGCTTTGAGTAAAAAGTCTTCAGTGACATGATTAGAACCAAAATTAGCACAAAAGCTTTTTAGAATTAAGAGGAATGGGAACACACCTATACGGTCACCCTTGTTCTCTTTCTATGTTGACCAATCTCATATGTTCTGAATAAATCTAGTTGAATCATTTGCTATGATAACCTGTAGACATGAAGTTTCAAGCTAAAATCAGTGTCATTCTTGGGATTTGATTGTACACTTCTTACAAGATCATGACCATGCTACTGTTTCATGGATGCTAGCAGAAGACATGACATTCCTGGATCAGAGACAAAGGACTTAATTATGCAAGCAGTGTGAGCAGTAGCATGTGTCCATTGGTTGCCTTTACACCTAAGTCCCACAGGGGCGATGCAGTATGTGCCAGAGAGATGCCATGCACTCAGTGGGTTTACACTGAACTTTTATAGCAAACAGTAAGCAAGCCTGATCTTTGTCCATAAAAAGCTGTTACCTCATTACTCAAGGTTACTGGCTGCATAAACAAGACTGAGAAGTGGGCTGGGTAGAAGTGTTCAGGGCCTTGAAGACATGGCACACCCAGCAAGACCTGGAGGAGTACAAGAGCTCTAAGGAGGACTTACCTCCCAGCAGACAGGTGTGGTGAACTTGAGTGGAAAGGGTAGTGGGGCAGGGCTCTGGTTCTTGTCCTAGCTCTCTGCAGCAGCCTTCAACAAGCCTTTCTGAGACACCTCTAGGTTCTCTTGTATAGGAAATGGAGTTGGATGAGATGACAAAAAATATCTACTCTTTCATCTAGATATTAGGGTTATACTTTTCTGAAAACCTTCATTTAAAATAAGACTGAACAGGTTGCCTAAGGCTAAAAATTGAGCCTCAGAATTTTTACAAAATGGAGCAACACAAGCACAGAATGGCTGATTCCCCTCAAGTGTTAAATGGATTCTTAGGAGAGAAGATGAATCATTGTATTGGTTCAAACAACGATGCCCTTTATAATTTTAAGAGACATACCTTAACTCAAACACAATTATAAAGGCGTGACCAAGAAATGTTACCTCATTTTCTTTGATAAACAAAAAAAATCCAATGATTATATAAGGCATAAGGGCATTCATTAAAAAAATTATCATCTTTATGGAATGTCTGGACCAGCTTAGAGATTTTAGATTGAATGCATTGTTTGAGATTTTTTTCAAGAACAAATGAATGAGAGCTCATTAATCTTGTGAAACACATTTTACAGATTTTTTATTTTAGATTTTGGAATAAATTCTGTGAATTCACAAATTTTGCTGAAGAGTACTACATTAAGATCAGCTTTGTTGGTCGAAACTTCTCAAAAATAGGTTAAGCATCTACTTTTCACCCCTTGAAAAATTCTACTCAATTGAAAGAACTACTAAATTTATAAATGAAAGATACTTGGGAAGATGTTAAATGATTTGAGTCCACATTAACTTGCAAAATAGCAAAAATAGTTCTGGAAAATCCAATCATGCTATCACTGTTAAAATTTAGATTGTACACAAAACTCTGTTTTGGCTACTTAGAGCGTGGAAAGATGTTCCGGTACATGGGGTTTATTTATATTAACATTATCCAGCAAACACGTTCTGTCACTGATAGACCAGCAGCACAGGTTTTGAAGTATTTTAACACATAAGAAATAGACTGCAAGCAGACCTTGGCTACCAAGTTTTCTGGAGTGAATATATATGGGTTCATCTGTTCTTTCAGTACTGCTTTATTGAATACCTACCCAGTGAAAGCCTCCCTGCTGGGGAATGTCTCCAGGAGAGAGAGCTGTTCTGAGGAAGTTCAGTCTAGTGAGAGACAAAACAGGTCACACAGGGTGGTTAGTACAGAGATGAGGTCCTGGACATAATTGGGGAATGCTGGAAAACAAATTCTCCCCAGACGGGTTAGGGCTTTTTAAATCCAGGGCCTGGAGCCTTTTCATTTTAATTCTTTCTGGCAGGGTTTGTTTCTTTGGCTTTTGGCTGGTTAGTTTGGTTTAATAGATAACAATTATATTGTAATATATAATCTATATTATGGTTTGTTTTAATATTTGTAACATTTCCTGCCTTAACAGGTTAGGACATTTTACTCCTTGAAGGAGCTTACAATCTAGTTGTCTAAAACGAGCTGCACAACCTGCACTGGCCATGCCCAACTACAGGTGAAGGGCTTCGTACAAAATGGGCAGTAATAGGAGCTTGATACCACTTACTCTGAGCCAGGTACTTAGATGCTGTGACTTCCCTAATACTCATAACCTTGTCAGGTTGTTTGTGTTATCCTTACACGGAGAGGTTAAGAACCTTGAGCTAGGAGTTGGTATGAATGAACCCTGTTTTATGGGCTCTCCCACTAACTGCGTACCCTTGAATATTCCTAAATATCAGCTGTGGGGAAGGACAGCTCACAATACATACACCAGGGCAATGTCTAAAAAAATTCTGTTGAGTAGACCAGTTATTCGTGGTATGTATCGATTAAAGGCAGCTGTGCTGGGGTATTGCTAGTCGTGCCAGGTGACCTGGGGTTAATGTGCAGTAGGCATTGCGTAACCCGAAGCGCTCAAACCTGATTGCCCACGGGGTGCGGCAAGCAATACAAATAAATGAAATGGGACAGGTAGGCCTGATACATGTGCAGCCAAGTTTGAGAACCAGTGCTCTGAGACTTCGCTACTCAACGAGCCCCTCAAATCATCACCATCATACCTGTGGGAAATAGAGAATCTCAAGCCCCATGCTAGTACTACCAGGACATAATCTGTGGTTTACCAAAATTCCCAGGTGAGTCTATGCAGGCTAAAGTTAGAGAAGCATTGCCTAATAATCAAGTGACAGGTTGAACCTCACTCTAAAACCTTAGAACGGTGGTTCTTAAATCACGGCTACGCATAAAAATCAGCAGGGAGTTTCAAAAAGGTACTAATATTCACGTCTGTCATTGGAAATGCTGTTTTAATTGATCTCTGGTTAAAATCCTGGAATTAGTATTTTAAAAAATTGTCCCAAAGTGAATCTAATATGCCAGGGTTAGAAAAAAAAACACACCTGTAATTCAGTTTTTTTTTTTTTTCCACTTTGAAATTCTATGAAACTGTCTTCACCCAATACATCTTTCTTGTATGGAGTCATCTGATAATTACTTCATATTGAAAAAGGCACTAGGAGAATTTTGCCTGCTTCCAAAACTGTTAGCTGAATGTTAGCTGTTAGTTGAACTAGGTCTGAATGTTTTCTGATCATTGATATTAAGTAACTCTTCATCTGCCACTCTTGAAGATGGACTTAAGAATTAGTCTGCCTTTGTTGGTAAACAGGCAGCCCTTCACTTTGGTTTTCATTCTATCTATACAGCAAAATCATCTGGGGACCTTGCATCCACATTTAACGTACTTTCACAGAGCTCAGAATTCTGATGGGGTGAAGGGCACGCGCTTTTAGTCCCCCACACACAGGCCCACAGTAAGCTACTGGAATGGTTCAACCAACCAGGTTGTCTTATCTGTTAGGACTTAGAGATCACCTGGAATAAATCGAATTTTATCATCACTCCTGTGAACTCCAGAGTTTTCAACTGTTAAAAAAGAAGATCTTGTTACTTATGAGAACTTCATATAATGTTTTAAAGCACTTAACACAGTCTCAACTCTGAATACTTCTGAAAGTCTAATCTGACAGGGCAGGTCTTCTCCTGATGGAAGATATTCACCTCAAGTGGTGTATATCAAAGACCTTGGCTCCAATTTCTTTAACTTCTACCCAAATTAAGGCATGTTTTTCCCCCTTAATGAACTAGTTGCATGCCTTCCAATCACAAAATAGAAAAATAGCTACCTTTTCTTATGCAGATGGCATGGCTTATCATAAAGAGCTAGAGGTACCCCAATAAGCCAAATGATCTTCTGAGAAAAATTAAGTGCCCGCCCCCGCCCAAGTAAGCAGTTGAATTGAGCGATTCAGTTTATTCAGCCTTGTGGGGCAGGCTGGCAAGCAAATTCAGGTGGGTGGGCGTGCAATCCCAATCACATGTACTTTAAGATCCATATTAAGGTTCTTCTGTCAGTGGCAACAGGTCACACCTGTTAACTCAAGTTTAACTGGCTAATTTATCTGTCGTGCTACAGTGGTTTTCAATCTTTCTATCACAGTGCAAGTAAAAAGGAAAACTAACATTTCTAGAGTACTTTAGGGTAAACTGATAAAGCTTGATCAGGAGAGGCAACATACTGAAATGCTTTGGCTGCTTAGAGGGCTGGAAACATCCATATCTCAGTACAAGCATGCTTGAATTCTAGTCCGGGAACACGTGCACTAGAAGCTCTATGGCGCCCCTTCAGGGCATGATATGGGAATAGGGCTGTCAACACTGCTTCATCCAGAGGAGCTCATCTCTCATGTTTTATTATTTATCTTCCATATAAATCTTCATTTACAGAAAAGTGAAGACCCTGCCTTTGTGGGATGTAACTTATGATGGTATCTCACCTTTCATTTTATAAAAATGGATCATGTAATCTAAATATCACTTGAAGAAAGTGGTAATAGCTCAGTGAAAGGAGATGCAGTATTTTCAAACATTCCTTTTGGAGTCTGTTTTGATAACATGTTTCTAAGTATTTCCCCCCTGGCTTTCTGTTCTCTTGTTTGTGGAAAGGCATGTATCTTGTATGTGATTTGTTATGAACCTAGATGGTGAAATACACTGAGAAATAGTGAGTGCTTAATTGGAAATTAAGAATTTTTCAGTAAATCCAGGCTTAGAAATTAACTCATTGAATTTCCTTTACGGATGAGATACTGAAATGCAGACTCATCTCCGCCAGTGATTTGTTCAGTGGGTTTTCATGTCTTCCTAACCAGGCCACATCAAGACTGTTCACATTTCCTCAGAGCTTTGAGGGGATATTGTTTATTTGCTAACCAGAGCTCAAAGACCTGGTGACTTCACATAAAGAAAAGCTGATCCAAGGTATGAAAAATGAGGACTCACTACTTACTGTTTAGTAAAATACAAATTTGTAAATCAGAAAATCATTTTTTAATTGGTGTGCCTACTGTCTTCAGCTATAAGAAGTATACAGTATTTGATACAAATTCCTGAGAGGATTTTGAACAACTTATTTGTGTTCTGTATAAATGCATACATTTGAATATTTGGATTTAGTGCTTCCCTCTGCACTGTGAAAGCAGTGAGGCCTGAATAAGGCAGTTGTGTAGGGGAGAGGACATGAGTGACTTGAGTAAAACTCCACAGCTTTGCTGAGAGTTTTGCAGACCTAACTGTTGGTATTTGGTGGTGCTTTCCAATCTGTTTACTTCCCTTTATTATAAATAGTCAAAAATATGACTGAAACAGGGCTGGCAGAGCTAATATTTCTTTCTTCTGGTTGCGTTCTGTCTCCAGCCATCCTTCTCTCTGCAGAGTTAATTTTTGAACAATGATTTGTATGTGTGTGTATGTTCTGCATGTCAGATGAACTCAGGATACAAAGACATAATATGAAACTGCCCCATCTTAAGGCACTTATCTACTCGTGAGGGAATTTCTAATTCATCAAAGAATTCAAAAGTGAGACTTACCCATAATTCCTGCTAGTAATCAATTTTTAGGTTTAGGTGTTCAGAAATGTTACTTTTTAAAAAAATTGAGTCAGACACTCAGTTTAGGGAATGCTAGGAAACATAATAAATTTAATGAGATAAAGACTTTTGGCAAAGTCATAATACAACAGTGCATTTTTTCCCAGTGATTTCTAGTGATTTCTGTGATCTCAGATTATTAAAAACAAACTTTATATGAAATTTAGTAGTAATATTGAGAGAATTATTTAAATTTTATAACAAATCATTAGTTTGTATGCACTATTTCACCTAAATATTAAAACCAAAGTGAATTTTCACTATCCTGAATTGGACCTACTTTCTAGGTCATTTTCAAAGCAACACAGAGAGAATTCTTTTTGTACTTTAAAATTTAGGGCCTCCCTGGTGGCGCAGTGGTTGAGAGTCCGCCTGCCGATGCAGGGGACGCAGGTTCGTGACCCGGTCCGGGAGGATCCCACATGCCGCGGAGCGGCTGGGCCCCTGAGCCATGGCCGCTGAGCCTGTGCATCCGGAGCCTGTGCTCCGCAACAGGAGAGGCCACAACAGTGAGAGGGCTGCGTACTGCAAAAAAAAAAATAAATAAAAAAAATTTAACTAAATTTATTTGCATTCTCATAGCAGATTTTACTGTCAGTCCTAAAATGAGGACAGACAAAGGTAAGCTGGTAAGTTCAGGGAAATATAAGGTTATACCTATAGCCTCTAAATATACTGTTTGTATTCTCTCAAGGAAGCACACTCAGAAGCTAATTGACAGGGTAGCCTGGGCTTACATGGAAAGGTCATCCATAATGTCAGAAAGAAGTCAGAGACTGAGAATATCCATTAACAAGGGAGATTCGAAAAGATGCCCACTAAGGCCAGAGGATCGATGCTCATTTTCTAAGCTTACCTCATTCAATCTTAAGGAAGAGAGAATGATAATAAGCTCATTTAAGTACCACATTGTAAAAAGTATTCCAAATACGCATGCTTATAACTTGTATTTCTTTCATCAATTATTAACTCACTACATGACCAACTCTTCACAAATTTCTCATAATTTTGAAGTTGCAGCATACTTCACTCATTTATTCATAGTTTGATACCGTAAGTCAGGTCCCATTTCCCAAAATAAAGACAGCTTCACCAAATTGAACTCTAAACTAATGATCCCCCATACATAATGAGCAGATAGGCACATTTTATTACTTTAAGCTTATCTCAGCTTTGAAAAAGGTAATAAAATACTAAGAAATGTAACCACAAAATAAGCGAAATCTTATAACGCTATAATATTAAAAAGCAAACAACAACTTTGGAAAATTCTGCAGCATATAATTAAAAGGAACTTACACGTTTTAATGTAAAGACTTGTTAGCAATTTTTTTTAAACTGGCAGCTCTTTTTTTTTAGCTCCTTTTTTCATATTAGAAATATGGGCAAATAGGAAATTGCCAGGTGTTTACCAAAAAAGAATGCAGATGACCACAGCATGAAAAATTATCATCAGAAATGTAAGTGGGGCTTCCCTGGTGGTACAGTGGTTGACAGTCTGCCTGCTGATGCAGGCGACGCAGGTTTGTGCCCTGGTCCCGGAGGATCCCACATGCCGCGCAGCGGCTGGGCCCGTGAGCCATGGCCGCTGAGCCTGCGCGTCCGGAGCCTGTGCTCCGCAACGGGAGAGGCCACACAGTGAGAGGGCCGCGTACCGCAAAAAAAAAAAAAAAGTAAGTGAAAATAGGAAATTATTACTATCCACAGTACTTGGAAAAGGAAGCAAACAAACAGAAAGACAATCTGGTACAGTTTTGTGTATAATTAATAAAAACTTTCCAGAGGGAAGATGGTAAATTTAAAAATATATGTATAGACACGTTCTTTAAATTTTAGTAAGTTCTAGGGAGTGAAACATTAAGGGATACATAAATGGATGTTTGCTTATGAGAGAAGAGACACGGATGGATATTTGTCAAAATATCAATAGTTATTTTCTTTTCAATCATATTAAATACTGAATAGTCAATTTGAGTGCCAGGACCTAGTCAAAGTATTGTATATACAGCAATGCCTGAAACAAAAATTTCTGCTTATAGAACTTACATTCTAGTTGAGGCTGATATTTAATGTATTTTGATTTGTTTTTTATGCTTTTCAGTGTTCTCCAAATTTCTTCAGTGAATGTACTTAATCAGAAATACATGTTACTTAATTCATTCTAGTTTAAAAGATGAACATCTGTTCTTTTTAAATATCAGGTTCAAATATTTTGGCTAAACAATTTTCTGCTGTCTTAAGTGTTTTGAGATGTTATGTATTGAACTGGGCCACAGAGGCCTTAGCTGTATACAAGAATGTATGAATGTGTATTAAGTTTATTTACAACCATCATTGTCAAGCTAATATTAGGCTCTCTAAACATCATTTTTCCAAACTTCTTCTGACAATAAAGCATTTTGAGAATTTCAAGAATGAGAAAACTAATGAAAAAGCTACAGAGACATTTCTCTCATCACTGATGCCCCTGGATCATTACACAGTCCTGAGTTGTATCTGACATTGTTGCCATTTTCAGTATATTCTGTCTTAGCCATAGTGGGGAGGAAGAAATGGGATTATACAGGGGTAGGTGATGTTTCCTAAGTACCTTTTAAAACTGAGTGGTAGTTCTTAATCTCTTTGTGCATCAGAATGACTTGGGGAGCTTAATATAAATCAGGTTTTCAGGCCCCTGCCCAAGAAATTGTGATTCAGTAGGTCTGGGTCTGGGCCAAGCATCTGTTTTTTTTTATCAAGTGGTTCTGATGGCAGTAGCCACATACTGGAAAACACTGAGAGTAAGTGCCATAGGGCTTGAAGCATGTATCCCAGTAAGTTTTAGGATGTTTAATTATTGTATCCAAAAAAGCTTTTCCCCTTAGCTTAACTCTCTGATATCCCATTACTGTAGTGGCTTTCTAAGTCCTCTGCACAATTTTATGCTGAGCATTTCGTTTTTTTTTTTTTTTTTTTTTTTTTTGG
>NW_006787415.1:702945-744617 GCF_000442215.2 Lipotes vexillifer
GGCACGTGGGATCCTCCTGGACCGGGGCACGAACCCGTGTCCCCTGCATCGGCAGGCGGACTCTCAACCACTGCGCCACCAGGGAAGCCCGCTGAGCATTTCTTGAAGGTCTACTTGCAGAGGGTTTGTTTTTTTTCTGAATCTATTTCAGACTGAATAGAAATGGCAAGGTCACCTTCAGCATCAACAGTTGTTCTTTGTAGGTCTCCCTATTTAGTCTTTGTCAAGTCAGACTTGAGCTCTCCATGCTCAAGGGGAAAAAATCTTTCAGACTTAATAGGCTTCCAAATACCTCTGTTTGACAAATACTAATCTGAGGAACTGTTACATTATTCTCTGAAAATGTCTTCCAATTGGAAGTATTATTGCAAAAGAGAATTTTTGGCTTTTCAATAGCAAAACAAATTTTCCTTTTATTTAGCATCAAAATGAATACATGAAAATTTAAAAATTCTCAGTGTTGAGGGACTCCTAAATATATATGCAAATGATCCTTTGTTGCCAATTTAAGATACGCGTTTAAAATCTCTTTAAATGATGATACGTAAAGCATGGTCATGACCTAACATTGGATTACATTGTGAAGAATACTGAGGTGGTCCCTCATCTCTGCTTCCTGATTGTTCTGTTTAGGGAAGTGTCTATTTCTCCTGTCCTCTGGTACCAGGGCCACCAAAGCTCTGCCTTGTGCTCTCAAATTTGCCTTTCTTAGCTGCTGACATTAAGTTCTCAAATAGAAGTAGATGTTCTACTTCTTCCTGGGACTTCAGCAAACAAGTTTTCATCCAGTAAACGCAATTCAGGAAGGATGTTGAATATTAGCAGGAGTTCAGAAAACATTTGACAGGGCCTAAGGGTTTTGCCCTGAAATAAAAATTCATGATAGTCTTCTTTCCCCCTGTGAAAGCACCTTGACCTTTGATATTCCTTCCTTAGTATTTTGTTAATGTTAGTCATAAAAATAACATACTAACCATAGACACTAAAATGTGTCTCGTATGAGTACATGTTTGTGCTATTTTCCCTTAAGAGTTTCTTAAAGCAAATTAAGCACATGAATATGAATTTATATAAATTCATGAGTGGATAATATGTATATATAAACATTCCCATATTTCCTATAAATTGCTATAAAAATAGAGATTACTTTCAAGTAACGGTTTTTTGCATGGACTATTTAAATTATTGTGCCAGAATTGTGTTTGTTGTCTTGTGTCATGGAGACATAGGACAGTGGAGACATACATATCATGTTGAAAAAATGTGCTGGGGTTAAAAAGCAAGAAAACAGCTGCATTCGCTAATGAACCACTAGAGACTGGTTATGTAAACTCGTCACATATTGGTGTACTTAAATGCACTTTGTGTTTTTTTATCCCTCGAAGAGTTTTGTTTGTTTTATTAAGCTGTATTGATGAAAGAGCAATGGAAGATAAGGCCACTTTTAACAAGTTTTTAAATATGTTTTTAATTCAGAGCTTAGCATGTTGCTTGGCATGTAATAGGCCCACTGGATTAAGTCCTGACTTTGGCAGGCTATGTAAGACTAAGACACTCTTTTCAACCCGCCTCACACACTTATCAAATGACAAACTTACCCAGCTTTCAATTCTTCTGTCATAAAATTTCATAGTTGATAGAGTAATCACATTGTCTAATGTAGCTCTCTCTTTTACAGATGAGGAATCTGAGGCCCAGATGGGTCGATGATTTGCCTTAAATAGGATCAAAACTATGTCCTGATTCTCATCCCAGCTCTTAACTGTATGCTTTAACTACAGCCCTTGCATTTATATAGTGTGTAACATGAGTTGAATAGTTCTAAGTTCACATTTCAGTAACTATGCATGGATGGAATTGAATAATACCCCCACTTGACAGATGTGAGAACTGAGGGTTAGAGAAGTTAAGCGAGTCATCTTAGGATATAGGTTTTGTAGGAGTAGAAGCACTCTCCCTTTTGCTCTTGATGGTATTGCCTCTTGAGTGGCAATGTTCCTGGGTCTCTAACCTGAGCTACTGTAAAGGTTGCCTTTCTTGGAAATGTTAGGATTTCCCTTCTAATCCTTTAAAAATAAAGTGAACCTCCATCTCGTTCTGAAACTTGAGTTGTTTAATTAAAGCCAGTCAACTAGACAAAAGAGTTTATATACAAACACATATATTTCCACTATTTAACAAGTAGGATTTACTATTCTGGATTTTTTTTTTACCTGACGTCTTTACATTTTGGAGTATAATCTCAAACTGTCAATCAGTGTGATGTGTGGGGTTTTTCTGACAAAGCTGATCAGTTGATGTAATTTTTTAAAGTTAAAATAGATTGCTTGAAAGAATGAAAAGGAAAGTCTTCAAATTACAGGCCAAATTTGATAGCCCAGAGTGTTCAAAGGAAGTCGTTTCTTAAGTGAGGCTAATTCTCACCTTAATGTAATATTCTCTCCCTCCAAAAGATATACTGTTGGGGCTTCCCTGGTGGCGCAGTGGTTGAGAGCCCACCTGCTGATGCAGGGGACACGGGCTCATGCCCCGGTCCGGGAAGATCCCACATGCCACGGAGTGGCTGGGCCCATGAGCCATGGCCGCTGAGCCTGCACATCTGGAGCCTGTGCTCCGCAACGGGAGAGGCCACAACAGCGAGAGGCCCGGGTACCGCCACAAAAAAAAAAAAAAAAAAAAAAAAAAAGATATACTGTTGGACTACAGACCTCAGTGGAAAAGTCTAGAAGTAACTAGATGTCTTGGGAAGGGGGAGATGCAGCCACCATGAGGTAGAACAGATACTATGGTAATAAAAGAATTTGTATTATTACATCAATAGTAGGGCTTAAGCTGATTATATGTACCAAAGGAGACAGGTTCCACCCTTCATAATGAAAAAATCCCATGGCGTTTAAACTAAGAAAGGGAGAGTATTTAGTCAATACTCGTATTTTACTGTTGAGGAACAAATTTAGGGAGGTGAGGTGCCTTGTTTAAGCTTTCAAATACAGGTGCCAAGCCAGAGCCAAAACCCTGCTTTCCTTGCTCCCTTCCTGGACCTCTGTTACTAAAATAAACTATATTCATTGAAAAGGTAGTAAGTAGACAGTAAACACATTTGGAATAATTTCATATGGGATATATGCACGATGGACAAAGCTGCATTTCTGCCAAAGACCACGGATATACAATCAATCAGGTCACAGAAGCTATTTGTAGTTGTCAGAACAAGATGCGCTCTGATAGAAACCTGGAAAATAAAGATTGCTAACAAGCCAGCTTTAGGAACAGCAGCTGTTTTGGAGGAGGTCATTGAGAGGATGTGACCACCAGTTGAGTTGACCAGAGAGCTGAACCTATGAAATCTTGAACCCACTGTTCCCATAGGCAGAGCTGTCACTAGGAGGTAACCATGAGAGAGTAAGGTGTGGAGACCATCCAGGCTAAACCCAGGTAAGGTCCATATAGAAACTTCTAAGGTCCTGGTGGGTGAGCGATTGTACAAGCAAGGCTCCTAAGTAAGTTGCTTATTAGAACTGCCACCTACCAATCTGGAGTGGTCTCCCCTTGTCCTCCATGTAGGCGGGCCAATTCGTGAACCAACAATATGATTATTTTAGGGTGATTTTAGCAGAATGCCTGCGAAAACACTCTTCTAGATTTTAAACCAAATGGCAGAAATTTGAGGGACACACTTATATACAGGATAGTCTCTGTGGTCTATTTATCCAAGAAAGGAGAACCACTTCTAAACCACCGAAGGACAAAAGGAATTGCTATTCTTCTAAAGAGAAGAGGTATTTTGGCAACTTGCTCCACTGTTAGATCCCATGAATATTGTGTGTTTGAGAAACTTGGTTATCGATGGGAAGGCAATATCATATAGATGAAATCATGTTATTATAGAAGTTATAAACTTCTCATCAACCATAATAAAAATTGAATGAGGGCTTCCCTGGTGGCGCAGTGGATAGGAATCTGCCTGCCAATGCAGGGGACACAGGTTCAAACCCTGGTCCTGGAAGATCCCACATGCCACAGAGCAACTGAGCCCATGCACCACAACTACTGAGCCTGTGCTCTAGAGCCCACGAGCCACAACTACTAAAGCCTGCACGCCTACAGCCCGTGCTCCGCAACAAGAGAAGACATTGCAATGAGAAGCCTGTGCACCACAACGAAGAGTAGCCCCTCCTCACCGCAACTAGAGAAAGCCCCCGCGCAGCAACAAAGACCCAACGGAGCCAAAAATAAATATTAAATATATATATATATATATATATATATATATAAACACATATAAAAATACATGTGTTTACTGGAATTTTTTAAACCGAAAATACCACATGAAATTTAGGCTTATTTGATGCATAGGTTTAGGGTACATGAGACTCATTCATCCTGCTAATTGTACGCTTTAGTGCCATTCCTAAGTCTCCCTTCATACCTTTTTTTTCTATTTTGTAGGAAAATTTTGACTTAGGCTTGGAGTACTCTTTCTGTTTTACCCCAAAATTATGTTTCCGTATTGCTTTTAAGAAGACATGCTAATCTTCTGCCAATGAGAAGCCTGTGCACCACAACGAAGAGTAGCCCCTCCTCACCGCAACTAGAGAAAGCCCCCGCGCAGCAACAAAGACCCAACGGAGCCAAAAATAAATATTAAATATATATATATATATATATATATATATATAAACACATATAAAAATACATGTGTTTACTGGAATTTTTTAAACCGAAAATACCACATGAAATTTAGGCTTATTTGATGCATAGGTTTAGGGTACATGAGACTCATTCATCCTGCTAATTGTACGCTTTAGTGCCATTCCTAAGTCTCCCTTCATACCTTTTTTTTCTATTTTGTAGGAAAATTTTGACTTAGGCTTGGAGTACTCTTTCTGTTTTACCCCAAAATTATGTTTCCGTATTGCTTTTAAGAAGACATGCTAATCTTCTGCAGAATCGATGAAAGCCAATTGTTTTCATGTAAAAATATAATTGCAGCACCTTGCCTAGGTATAAGATATCAAATAATATATAGCATTTAAATGTTTTAAGATTACAGGTCATTCTAAAAATGTATTGATCACTAGTAGTATTCTAAAGGTACCCATCTCAAATATGTGCTCATAACTCATAACTTACATATAGACAGACTTTTTGTCTAATCAGTTGTTTAACTGAAGGCAAATTTAAAATAAAGCTATTAGAAATTAAATTATGTATTCTTTCTCTATAAACAAAATTCCAGTCACTGGAATGAATTGCTTAGGTATGTAAGTGCATGTACGCTCTTAATAAGTTGGAATAGATCTTCCTACTTTATTCAATGTCAGGAAAATGTTTAAATGACAATCCAAGGTTCCTAATTTTTCAGGGTTAATGAGAAATTAAGTTTTTTAAGGGAAACGCTTCTTAAAATAACTTTTAGAACCAGATCGATTTTTCTACTTCTGTCCTTGTATTGCCAGTTTCTGGTCCTGTCTTTTCATTAACGAGTGAAGAATTTAAATGGTTTTGGTAAAAGTAAACTACCAGGGAAACAAGTGATTTTATAAACTAGTTCAATAGAAAGGAAGTAGGGGCAACGTGAGGAAGCAGTGGTGGTAATCTGTCTTCAGAAATCAACAAGATTCTACCCATAATGGCTCTTAAAAACTCAAAGTGCAGAATGTGAAGGCATTTGTTATAAACAACTGCCACAAAGATAATTTGAAAAAACCAGGCGGGCACATCTCCAGGTGAAGCAGCATAAAAAGGAGGGCCTCTTCAGAATTCATGTCAGATGTGGTCTCATTTATTATTTAAGCTTGCAGATGACCAGAGTAAGCCTCTCTGGACATTGAAGTAAACTAAACTCTAAAGGCTTATAGGGACAAACGTTGCAGGTAAGGTCATGTTAGTGTGTATAGTAACACATTTGAGAGGGCAGGGACTCCAAATACAGAGCCATCAAGGGGTTCACATCAAAGGTTCTTAACACCTGAATCCAACGCAGGACGTTTGTCGTGGAAGTTAGAGACACACATGAAAGGAACAGGGACAAGAATTGTCAGAGCACCTGGTCTGTGCCTTTTACAATGCTTAAGAATTATAAGGAATAATAGGATTCTAGACTTTTTACCTAAAAGTATTAACTACTGAAAAAATACAACGTTTTAGATCGCGCGTGTGCGCGTGTGTGTGTATGTGTATGTATACGTTGGTATCCTCATGGGAATTAAGGAAATCAGTATATTTTGGCTCTTTGACTAATTTTCTGAGACTAATAGCAAAGACAATAACCAATCCCTTCTGCAATAGTCCTTTGGTGTCTGCCAGAGACAGAGGCCAGACCCAGATGGAAATGATTCATTTAGTTAATCCAAATCCTGGAAACACATAAGGGGATGTTTAAAGGCTGGACTTCTTTGGTTAGTTGTCTGTAAAAGTTTAGAAAGTTAATATAAGTGTTGATGTTTGTGAAGCAAGTCCTTTATTTCTCCCTATATATGTATTGTGTGTTTAAAAAAAAAAAAAGTATTAAGAAGAAAAAATTTCCCCTTTGAGTCACCTTTCCTCTATGAACGAAATGAAGTGAAAACACATCCTGCCTGTTGAGAGCGCCCAGAGTATACATCCTGCTGTTTCATGGTTATTTAATTATGCAGTGATTCATCAAGTTCTCATTTAGTCAGAGAGGTAGAAAAAGAGAAATCATAATGAAATCAACACTGAGGATAAGTTCTACCAAGGGGCAGGATTTAGAAAGTTATATTGCTGTTTTTCTTCCTTACTGGCCCCTAAGCCTAGCATTCTGGATGTTGTTCAGGAATCGCTCACCAGTGAGGATGAAGAATTTTCAAGATGTGTTGATGGAACATTGGAATGTACTCAGTTTACCTTTTCCTGCTGGCATTTTCCTGTGTCTGCTTATGGTTTTTATGACAGAGAAGGTTATTTTAAAATCAGAAGACTGTTTTAGAAATGCTATGGCAGTGAAAATGCATGAAATCATTCTCAGGTTTCTCTGAGAGGTAGACGACAGTAATAATCTTGATTGTGCCCTGGCTCAGGCACACACTGGAAGCAACTCTCCTGAAGTGATGCATCAGATAGTTCCAGAGCCAAGTGTGAAACCAAGAATCTGACCCCGCAACGGCTACCATTAAGAAACCCCTGCATATGAAAACACTGGCCATACGTGGGTCAACAGAAAAAGAATTATGGAAACATGAGGCTAACGAGCTAGCCTGAGATCAGCAGTGGGGAGTTATGATTTCAGAGGGAGCTCCTTGGTGCTCATTCAAAAATGTGCACGTATGCCTGCCTCTCTCCTTCCTGAGACAATAAAGAAACACAAAAATGAATGAAATCTTAAAAGTGAAGAGAATTGTAGCCGATCATGGGGAAATTAGAAAGTAATGATTTTCTGAAAATCTGAAAGTACATACATGGAAGTCTGCTAATGACTAAGACCACGAGGAAACTGAAATGGAGGTGAAAGCCAAACTCCCCGACAGAACCCCAGAATGGGCCAAGCTCAGTATGTGCAAGCATAGAGCACAGAAGTGAAAAGAGCAAAATACAGAGCACTTACATGGATGCACATACACATTGTACCTTCCTCCCTCTTCCCATTATAAGACACATTTAAGCTCTCCTAAAAGTCTGTGAAGAGCTGCCTAGAGAAAGCAATAGTACTGCATGGGTGTGGATATCCCAGAAGTAGTCTTCATTCTGGCACCAGAGGATTTTTTGAGCTGTGAAAATACTCTGTATGGTATAATGATGATAGATATATGTAATTTAAGATACATGTAATTTACTTAGCAAACCCATAAAAGAGACAACACCAGAGGGAAACTTAAGGTAAATTACAACTTTGTGCAGTTATGATGTGTTAATGTACATTTGTCCGTGGTTAAAAAAAGTACCATTCTGATAAGTGATGATGATAATGAGGGAGGCTCTGCATGTGTGTGGGCAGGGGGTATATGGTAAGTCTCTGTACCTCCCTCTCAATTTTGACTCCTTGAGCTCAAGCTGAGTACACTTTAGTAGAAGAAACAGGAAGAACTAACCATGAAGTACAGCAGAAAGACTCTACAGAGGTACAAATTTCCATGGAAATAGTGAGAGAGGTGCAGTTAAATCCATTTGCAGTGGTACCCAAAGCTACCAGGAGCCTGTATCTGAGCTAAATTTGTGCCCATCTCTTAGCAGACATCTCTAACTTAGGGAAGTAGGAAAGGAGAGTACCATATTTCTTACTGTCTTCACCCAACCAATTACTAGTCTTGTTTCTGTCCTAAGTTTCTTGCCCAGTACAAGTGTAAAGAACTAATTTTGTACATCTGGAATTCCTTGCTAAACTGGACACAGGATGTAGCGGATACAGTGGTCTTAAACCTTCTGTACTTCATGCACAAGACAATGAATGCCTTTGCTGTTCAGCCAAGAGTACATCATATTTTTTTTAAGAAATTCTTGAAATAAACATAAGGATAGTTAAAACTCATTATTTTGGCAAAAAAGCCTAATTTTTAACTTGAATTAACTTGAATTCCTTAAAAAAATTAAAAATAGAATTACCATATGACCCAGCAATCCCACTACTGGGCATATTCCCAGAGAAAACCATAATTCAAAAAGACACATGCACCCCAATGTTCATTGCAGCACTATTTACAATAGCCATGTCATGGAAGCAACCTAAATGCCCATTGACAGATGAATGGATAAAGAAGAGGTGGTACATATATACAATGGAATATTACTCAGCCATAAAAAGGAACAAAGTTGTGTCATTTGTAGAGATGTGGATGGACTTAGAGACTGTCATACAGAGTGAAGTAAGTCAGAAAGAAAAACAAATATCACATATTAATGCATATATGTGGAATCTAGAAAAATGGTACAGATGAACCGGTTTGCAGGGCAGAAATAGACACAGATGTAGAGAACAAACGTATGGACACCAAAGCGGGAAAGTGGGGTGGGAGGGCTGTGGTGGTGGTGGGATGAATTAGTAGATTGGGATTGACATATATACACTAATATGTATAAAATAGATAACTAATAACCTGCTGTATAAAAAATACAATTTAACATGAATTGACAAGTTAACCTCATCCATTTACTGTGAAGTTAAAAGTGACATAAGTGTGGTGAACATGAGTGTGTTCCTGTGACTAAGTTCTCAAGAATGATAACATTCTGGGTAGACCCTAAGTTTGGTAGGTACACAGAACTTTCTGCCCTGTTATAATTCATTGTCCTTTACTTTGATCACCTATTCACCCTCATTACTCTCCTGTTTATTACCTAGTGGTATAAAAGAACGCAAAATTAAAACCAAAAAAGCATAAAGACCTGGAGTGGGGTGGAGTTGGAGGTTTGGGTGCAGCAAAGGAGGAAGGGGCCACATTTTCAGCTGGTTATTTTTGGAGATACCAAGCCTCTAGCTTTAAGTTCTATGTGTCTTATCTAATATAATCATGACATTTTTTGTTCTCCCAAATGTTTCTATTATTAAATATTAGAAACACTTTAATTTTATTAAGCTTACTTATTAGTCTTTATAACTTAGACTTTAAAACTGAATGCAAGGGACTTCCCTGGTGGTGCAGTTGTTAACAATCTGCCTGCCAATACAGGGGACATGGGTTTGATCCCTGGTCTGGGAAGATCCCACATGCTGTGGAGCAACTAAACCCACGAGCCACAACTGCTGAGCCCGCATGTCACAGCTACTGAAGCCTGCGCACCTAAGAGCCTGTGCTCTGCAACAAGAGAAGCCACCGCAATGAGAAGCCTGCACACCTCAACGAAGAGTAGCTCCGGCTCACCGCAACTAGAGAAAGCCCGTGTGTAGCAATTAAGACCCAACACAGCCAAAACTAACTGAATAAATAAATATTTTTAAAATAAATAAAAAATTATAAAAACTGAATGCAAGAAGATACTTGCAAATGACATATCTCATAAGGGGTTAATATCCAAAATATACAAAGAACTTGCACAGCTCAACATCAAAAAAACAATTTGATTAAAAAATGGGCATTGGACCTGAATAGACATTTTTCCAAAGAAGACATACAAAAAGCCAACAGGAACGTGGAAAGATGTTCAACCTCATTAATTATCAGGGAGACTGCAAATCAAAGCCACAAGGAAATACCACCTCACACCTGTTAGAATGGCTATTATCAAAAAGACAACAAGGGTTTACAAGGGTGTAGAGAAAAGGGAACCCTAGTATACTGTTGGTTCGAATGTAAATTGGTGCAACCACTGTGGAAAGCAGTATGGAATTTCCTCAAAAAATTAAAAATAGAACTACCATATGATCCATCAGTTTCACTCCTGGGTATTTATCCAAAGAAAACATTTGTTCAAAAAGATAGAGGCACCTCAGTTTTCATAGCAGCATTATTTACAGTTGCTAAGATATGGAGGCAACCTAAGCATCTATCAATGGATGAATTGATATACTATGGTTCCATATATATATATATATATATATATATATATATATATATATATGCAATGTTATATTACTCAGCCGTAAAAAAGAATGGAATCTTGCCATTTGCAACAATGTGGATGGACCTAGAGGGTATATGCTAAATAAGTCAGAGAAAGACAAATACTGTATTATTTCACTAATATGTAGAATGTGAAAAACAAATGAACAAACATAACTAAACAGAAATTCTCACAGGTATAGAGTACAAGTAAGTTGTCAGAGGTGAGGAGTTGGGGGGGGAGAGAAATGGGTGAGGGAAATTAAAATGTACAAACTTTCAGTTACAAAATAAGTGAGTCATGGGTATGAAATGTATATTATGTAGAATATAGTCAATAATTATGTAATATCTTTTTTTTTTTTTTTTTTTCCTTGCGTTATGCGGGCCTCTCACTGTTGTGGCCTCTCCCATTTGCGGAGCACAGGCTCCGGACGCGCAGGCTCAGTGGCCATGGCTCACGGGCCCAGCCGCTCCGCGGCATGTGGGATCTTCCCGAAACGGGGCACGAACCCGCGTCTCCTGCATCGGCAGGCGGACTCTCAAGCACTGCGCCACCAGGGAAGCCCTAATTATGTAATATCTTTGATGACAGTTGGTAACTAGATTTACTGTGGTGATCATTTTGAAGTGTTTAGAAATATCAAATCACTCTGCTGTGTACTAGGAACTAACATAGTGTTGTAGCTCAAAAATAAACTCGTAGAAAAAGAGGTCAACTTGTGGTTACCAGAGGCAGGCGGTTGGGGAGGGATAATTGGATGAAGGTAGTCAAGAGGTACAAACCTCCAGTTATAAGATAAATAAGTAATAGGGATGTAATGTACAACATGATATATATGATACTGCTGTATATCATATATGAAAGTTAAGAAAAGAAATACTAAGAATTCTCATCATAAGGAAAAATGTTCTACTAAATTTTGTATCTATATAAGAAAGTGGATGTTCACTAAACTTACTGTAGTCATTTTACTATGTATTTAAGTCAAATCATTGTGCTGTACACCTTAAACTTACATAGTGCTATATGTCAATTACATCTCACCAAAGCAGGAAGAAAAGTTCTAAGTACTGTTAAAATTAAAGTAATAAACTTTTATATCTCTTGACATTCTGAATTTGCAAGAATTAACTAATGTGTCATGAGATAAATCATAATTATAAATCAGAAAAATTATACTCATAAGTCATTATAAATCATAATCATAAGGTATTATCTAGTGCAAGGTTAATCTTTTTCTTTTAACCTTGCACTGGATAATATGTTATGATTTTCTCATTTCTTTTTTTTTTTTTTGATGTGGACCATTTTTAAAGTCTTTATTGAATTTGTTACAATATTGCTTCTGTTTTATGATTCGTTTTTTTGGCTGTGAGGCATGTGGGAACTTAGCTCCCCGACCAGGGATTGAACCCCTACCCCCTGCATTGGAAGGTGAAGTGTTAACCACTGGACTGCCAGGGAAGTCCTGATGATTTTCTCATTTCTTGAGCAAAGAAATAAATGATGGTAAAATTTTAACTCAACTGTTTCACATGAAAAAAGCTCACAGAAAACTAAAAATTATAGATGTTCAGTAATTTTTGAATTGAACTGTTTTTGTAACTACTTCACATGATATACAAGATATGAAAAACTCAGTGAAGTTTAATTCAATTGGAATTCCAAGGGACTTTGCAATTTAAAGGAATGTTTATTCTGTAACAAATCTTGGGTTAGAGGCCACCTATGGATATTGCATTCTTAACATAGAATCTGTTCTGCACTAAAAATACTTTATTAAAATATTGGCATGATGGAAAAATACATTTAGTTGATGGGTATGAGGGTTTCATACATACAACCCTGTCACTCTTGATATCTCTTACTCTGTTTTTTTTTCTTTTTCTCCAAGGCACTTATTAATTTCTATTATATCAGATAGTTTACTAATTTATCATGTTATTCACATCTTTCTCTCCATGCTAGCATATAAACTCCATGCAGGTAGTGATCTTTATCTGTATTTTTCACTGCTGAATCCTAAGCATCTACAACAGTGCCTAGAGCATTGTAGGTGTTCAATCAACAGATATTTGTTGAATGAATACATTAATAACGATAATGCTTTTTGAGGAAAAAAAATCCCATCATCATTCTTGACTGTTACTTTTCTTTAAAATTTCTTAGGCATAGACTTAAAACACTATGGTAACTTGACTTATTAAAATACTTAAGTAAATGTATACTTTACTATTCTAGTATAAATATTTAAGTATTCTGTAATTTTTTGTGACATAATATTGGCTCCTTTATATTTCGTGCTAATAAGAAAAATGGATTTATGATACAGAATTGATAATTCATAGACTTCATTTTTCACTCAACAGTGATATTTTTTTTTTTTTTTTTTTTTTGGTACGATCCTCCCGGACCGGGGCACGAACCCGGGTACCCTGCATCGGCAGGCGGACTCTCAACCACTGCGCCACCAGGGAAGCCCAACAGTGATATTTTTATTGACCTCAGTCAAATACTTTGTTTCCTACTTTAAAGACCGCAGAGTGTTTCTATTAAAGATATAAATTGTATTTTTCTGGAAATAAATGCTTACACTTGACAGGATCAAGAGAAATTTCACTAACTATAAGGTACACTGCTCTAGAGAAAAATAAGAAATTTAATAATATTCACAGAAAAATACAATGGAAACTTCCTAGCCAATATTAATATTTTTAATCTAAAATTCTTGACACAGTCTGCTTTGAGGAAGACTGCTTCAAGTGGTGCTCTTGAAATTACAATGATGGTTAAGAATGTACTGTTTTAAACTATAATATGTTTAATTTATAAAGAGATACTATGACTTGTTATGCTCTGGTTACATAAAAAAGATGAATTTATTTTAGAACTATTGCCTTTTGCTACTATAAATCACAATATGTTTTAATGTGTCAGTTCCAATGACAACTGGCAATATGAATAAGCTAAGGTTCACCTAACTGGAAAAGAAGTGACATTAGGTCTGCGACTGTATTCATTTTGGCTCCTAAAACAAAAATACTATAAACAGGGTGATTTATAATAAACATTTTCTCATAGTTCTGGAGGCTGGGAAGTCCAAGGTTATGGCAGCAGCAGGTTTGGTATCTAGTGAGGGCCTGCTTTGCTGTAACCTCACGTGGTGGAAGGGTCAAGGAAGATTTCTGTGGCATCTTTTATAAGGGCACTAATTCCATTCATAAGGGGTCTCCCCTTGTGACCTTATCACCTCCCAAAGACCTCATCTTCTAATACCGATCACATTGGGAATTAAGGTTTCATTATAGAAATTTTGGAAGGACAAAAACACTCAGACCGTAGCAGTAGCATTGCTGATTATGAGATAAGATCATTGGGTATAACAGACCCGGTATAACAGACATGGTTAATATTTCTTATGTGTTAATTTTTCTTCTTTTCACTTATTATGTTTATTTATTAGGGAACATAGTGATCTACATCAGAGGAATCTAAACGAAATAAAAGATTGGAAAGAAAGATGTGGTTAGTCAATAAAGTAACTGCTCTTTCGGACTAATTGTTTAACTTTTCCTTTTTGGAAATGGATACCTACCCAAGTTGGCCTGGTACCATATGTGTATGTTTTTACTAATTTTCAGTAAAATTAGAAAAACTAAGAGTTCCTTACAAATAAACTTCATCAAGGAATTCTATTACATGTGTGTAGTTTGTTGAGTCTTGAAAAATATATGTATCCGATGTAACCATCATTCCAATCAAGGCAACATTTTCATTACCTCCAGAAAGTTTCCTCAATCTTTCTCCCTGCTGCCCCAAGCATCAAGCAACCACTAATAGAATACTGTTAGTTTTAGAAATTCATAGAACTGGAATCATATAGTACATGTTGTTTTATATCGGGCTTTGTTTGCCTAATATGCTTTTTAAATTTGTCTATTTTTGCATGGGTTATAGTTTAATGTTTTGGTTTTGTTTCTGAGTAATACTCATACAAACTTTTCAGTTCATCCATTCACATGCTCATGGACATATAGATTGTTTTCAGTTTGGAGACAGGAAATATTTATCACTATTTGTGTATATAACTCCTGGTGTGGTCATGTGTTTTTATTTCTTTTAAGTAAATAGTTATTTGAATGCAATTTCTGAGTCATATGGTAAGTGTATGTTTAAAAGAAACCCTCGAATGAATTTCCAAAGTGGTTTTATCGTTTTATACTCTGACAAAGTATAAGATTCAGGTTGATTCAAAGAGATTTCAGGTTGTTCTACATTCCCTCCCAAACTTGGTATAATCAGTCTTAAGGTTTTTAGCCTAATTGGTAATATCTTCTGCTGTCTCAGTGTGGTTTTAATTTGTATTTCCTTGATGACTGTCAATGTTGAACATCTTTCATATGCATATATATTCATGAAGAGTCTAAGAGTCTGTTACCCATTTTTAAATAGTAGGGTGGTTGTCTTATTTTTGAGTTGTGGAGTATATCTTGTAAACATTTTCTTCTAGTCTATGGTTTTTGTAATGGTGTTTTTTGAAGAGCTGAAGGTTTGGATCTTGATGAAGTCAAATTTTTTATTTTTATTTTATTGCTAATGTTTTTTTGTATCTTGTCTAAGAAATCTTTACCACTGTTCACTAATACTTTCTCTAATACATGATTCTAAAGATTTTATAGTTTTAATTTTTGTTTGGTCTCTAAACTATTTCAAATTAAGTTGTATTATGGCATGAGGTAGAAGCCAAGGTGGTTCTTTTTTTTTTTTTTAAATATAGTTTTTGCAACATGATTTGCTGAAAAAGAATAGCTTTTTCCTTTGGAATTATGTTAGTACAAATGTCAAAAATCATTTGACCATACATGTTTGTGAATCTATTTCTGGACTCTCAATTCTGTTCCATTAGTCTAGAGCTACATTTATTAGGGGTTTGGGAGGGGGGACTGTATTAAATCCACAGAAAAATTTGAGTAGAATTGATACCTTAACAAAATTTAATCTTCCAATCAAAAATGTACATTTTCCTAATTCTTAAGATCTTTAATTTCTCTGAATGGTGTTTTGTAGTTTTTTAGTATACTGTTCTTCCACATCTTTCATTAAATTTATTCCTAAATATTTTATGCTTTTAGATGTTATTTTTGCATCTTAAAAATTATTTCTTAATTTTGTAGCTAATATATATTTATCTTGGATCCCATAATCTTGTTAAATTCACTTTGTAATTTCATTGGTTTTCTTATAGTTTCATTAGGATTTTCTGTGTGGACAAGCATTATATTTGAGATCAAGATCATTTTTACTTCCTATCTTATTTCTTTTGTTCACCAATATTTTCTTTACTGTCTTCTAATCTGTTCTTCATTCCATGTATTGTATTTTTTATGTCAAGTATTTTATTTTTCATCTTTAGAAGTTTGATTTTAGCCTCTTCCAGTTCTTGAATCATTATGTTCATGTTTTCCTTTAAATCATTGATGATTTATAATCTTTATCATAACTTTTTTTAAACATGTTTACTGCTATATCAATCACTTCTGGCACTTAATGTTCTGTGTCTATGGATGTTTTTTCTATAGGTATACATAATATTTTCCTGCTTTTTTGCTTATCTTGTTAATTTTGAATGGATGCTGGATATTGTTAAAGGTTGAATTGAATTGTATTCCTTTAAAGAATGTTGAAGTTAAGTTTTATATGAATTTCAGACTTTTGGGGCTTGCTTTTAAGATTTTTTAGTGTAGACTTAGGTCAATGAAGCCCCATTGGATATCCAGTGCCTCATTGGCTATTTAAACTCTGGCTATTGGGATCATAAATTATACTTAGCCCTGTGTGTATTGTAGAAATTGTTTGACCTATTGCTTTTCATACTTTTCTGATCTTGGATAGTTTGTCTCATACATGAGAAAATCAGTATTCAGCCAAATATTTGAGGGGACCCCTCTCTCTGTGCATCTGTGGAGTGTGTGCTCTCTTTCTTTGTAATTTCCCTTTCTCCACTACTCGGTCTCACACAGTCTAGTTGTTTTGCCTCGCTGAACTCTCATTTTTGTCCCTATACTCAGTGAAAATAAGACTGACAGGGTTGCACCTCTCTGAGGTGTGACACAGAAATGCCTCCAAACAGCAAACTCTGGCAATTATATGCCTAACTTTGTTTCCTTTCTCTAAGGGAATAAGAATCATTTTCTGTCTTTTGTATAATGTTTAAATCATTTGTTCCATGTATCTTGTGGGGTTTTCTACTATGTAGGAAGTGAAATTCCTGTCATATTTAATCATTCATGGATATAATACTATTTATAGTTTTCATTTTTCAGCTCACATATCCTATCTGTTCATATATTGACTGTATTTTCCTTTTGTGTTTTGAACATATTTATAATACCTGTATTCAATTTTTGTCTGCTGAATTCACCAGCTTAGCCATTTTAGGGTTGGTGTCTATTGACTGCTTTTTTCCTTAACTATGTATAACAATATTTATGGCTTTGTATGTGTAATTTTCATGTGTACTGCACATTATTGATAAAGCATTGTAGAAATTTTGAATTTTTTTCTTTTAACATGCAGGTAAATTACTAACTGATCACATTGGACTTGTGTAGGTTTGACTTTATGCATTGTTAGAATCTCTGGAAAGCCCAGGGTGTTTCTTAAGCTCCTCTTACTTGTGGCATCAATCTTCAAAATATTTCTTTCTTGCTGATCTTTCAAGACTTGGTTTTAATTTGTTTTAGGGTAGATTTAAAGTGGGCCTTAACTTAGGGCTTGTTCCTTATTTCCAAAGTTGGATTTTGGTCTGTACTGAATGCACAGGGTATTAATGAGGTGTTAAGAAGGTGTTAATAAGATCTCTCTATTCCTCTCTACTGCTGTCTTCTTGGCAATATTAAAAACAGTAAAGCAAAGTGATGTAACCTAAGTATTATCAACTCATTCTCTTAGATAATAAGTAGTTTCAGATAACAAGAACTTGATGGTACCTTCTGGAATAAGAACCTATATAGGATGGCTTCACTTTAGCTTGTTGGGAGTTTAGTCATCCTCTGAAAAGAAGCTTCTCTTATTTCTAGAATGCCTTTTAAATTAGACTATGAAATTTACATTATTTTAAAATATCTTGTAATAATATTTTAGTCATTTTTGTTTACAACTGAGAACTGAGACTCTGGGTATTTAAAATTAACATCCTTGCCTGTGTTGCCCTTATAGACAACAGAAAAAGTTTCAACCTTGTGTTCCACATTATTCTGCTGTGTTTTATCCAAATGAATCTTTGAGTTAGTTGGCATCCAGTTTCACCTGGATTCTCTTGCCTACACTTTCACTTGGAAAGACTAAGTCCTCTAGGATCACATGTGCATGGTTGTCAGAGTATGGTTTCTAGGATGCTTTTGTTTATTTTTCTTTGTATAGCCTTTTTGAGTTGGCTTAGGCAGAATTCTCCTCTGGGCTTTAAAGATAATGTATTTCTCACTGAACATTTTCTCCAAGTCAGCTACTTACCAGACTTGGTTTTTCTCGAACGATTTCAGTTGAGGAGCAGGAACAATGATCATAATAGCTTTCTGACCGCTATCAACTTACTTTCCCTGGCTGCTGTTATATTCAGCTCTCTTATCTGGGACTTAAGGTCTGAATTCATTTTCAGCTCAAGGAGACCCTGAGAGATGCTGGACTAAAACTCATCCCACTTTTCACCATTGGGCTTCACTATCTTCACACTCTAACTAAACATGTTCTCCTTATTGAGCACTGACCTAGGAAGAGAATACTTTATTTTTACAATTTCCTCAGCAATGTGTGAGATATAATCAGAAACTAAGTTATTAAAAAGGCAACTAATGAGGTTACATTTCAGTTTATAATCCATTTAATCAACCCTGTCTCTTTAATATCACTCAAGTGTACCCATCCTCTCTACCTTCACTACCAGAATCTCTGTGCAGCCTCCTGTAATTGCTTGTCTGGTTTACTGGTCTCCTAGCATCTACTCGAAACCCAATAATTCGTTTTCCACATAGAAGTTATAGAGAGTATAACAGGATTTTAAAAAGGAAAATGTCACCACTTGGAGTATGAAGTCCTCCTCTGCATTTAGTAGTGGAATTTACTTATAGATGAAAGGATTGAGAAGGGGGAGGAGGAAGAAATATCCTTGAAAGAGAACAAAACATAACATTATGAACAGTTGGATTTTTTTACTCTTTGAACCATGCATTTATTGCTAAGGTTGCAGACTTCTCCTCACAAGCTACAGTTGATCCTTGAACAGTGAGGAAGTTAGGGGTGCTGACCCTCTGCATACTTTACAGTTAGCCCTCTCTATCCATGATTCTGCACCTGCAAATTCAAACTCAACCAACTATGGATTGTATAGTACTGTAGTACATATTTAGTGGGGAAAAAAATCTGATATGAGTGGACTCATACAGTTTAAACCTGTGTTGTATATTCTATGACTCAGTGAATTTTTCATTATCTCTGCCCCACTTCAAACCATCTTGCTCCCATCTGATTTACTCAGTGTCTTCCCCATTCATGCATACCCGAATCTCCTGTATTCACTGGCATTTTCAGCTTAACAACTTCCCTGACAGGTTACCTGGCTTTGAATTTATCGTCTGAGATACTGCCTCCCAGATTGCCTCCTCTTCCCTAACTGCATGCGAGTGACTACCTGAAGACATCCTTCTACTACATTCAGCCTAGGTTCCTAGAATTAGTTTTCCTGGGAGTTAAAAAAAAAAAAAAATCATAGTTTTTATGCATAATTCTGCATAGGGAGAAAAAACAACTAAGCTATCAGGTATATTTTTTGTCAACATTTATTTACTAAATATTGTACACTTAGTATGTGCTAACTTTTGGTGTTGGATATACAACAACTAACATATTAAGCTAGTTTTCTATTTCTAGAGTGCTTACAGTATTCTGGAGGATATAGTCTATTACAGTAGTGAGAGAAGTTCTATTGTAAGGAAGTATAGAGTGTCATTAAAATACCTAGTTGAAATACATATCTCAGTTTATAAGGAAAAATTTATTGGGAGAATAATTAAAATGAGTAGGGGTTAGCAAGGAAGAAGTTGGGGCGGTGTGGAAAAGAATATTCAGGAAAAGTAAACCGACATTTGAAAATCTAGGTGCAAGAGACCACATAGCATCTTTATAGGTTGGATGGATGGGGGTTGTCAAGAGAAGTGTCAGGAAAGCTGATTTGTGGGTAGTTCATCAAAAGCTTTGTGAGCCATGAGTTTGGATTTTATCCTAACATAGTGTTTCTTAAACTTTAACGTGCATTTAAACCATACAGAAATTTTACAGTACAGAAATTTTACAGTGTAGAGAACCTTATTCACTAGGTTTGTAATGGACCTTGCTACTCTGCATTTCTCCTAAGCTCTTAGGTATTGCTGACGCTGCAGGGTCATGGACCACACTTTAAATAACAAGCTCCTAAGGGAAATAGTAAAGGTATGAGGGAGTTCAAGCAGAACATAAAATATGATCGATATTTGTTTGTCTTCTAGAAAGATCACTTTGACTACAGAATAGAGGATTAACTACAGAAGGGCAAGTTTAGATGCAGGAAGATTTTGTAGGCTATTTTATTAATCATAGTCTACTATAACAGCACTTTAGGCTAGTTGATGTCATGGATATGGAGAAAACTGAGCAGATTCAAAAATATTTGGGAGCAAAAAATGAGAATCTTGGAAATAGATTGCACTTTGGAGTTGAAAGAGAAAATAGAAGAAGAAAGAAAGATTCCTAGGTTTCTGATCCAGTCAAATTTATTGCTATTCAAAGTGATATAGGGCACCTGTGGAAGGTGTATAGAATAAAAGATCAAGAGATTTTTTTTTTCCTGTGGTTCCACTAGAAACTATTTTTCTTGAATTTTAATGAATTTGGTGTGATGCACCCAAGGAACAAATCCCATCCAGACAGGGTAGGTAGTTTGATGTTCTAGCTGTAACATAGCTAGTTTTCAATGCAGACTATACTCTCTTGTCACTTCGGATAGAGCAAATCAGTGGAGTTTCAGTAAGCAGGAAAAATTATTGCATTATTTGCTATGTGAGACTACCAGTTCTGGTTTGTTACTCACAGCTCACATTCTTTCATAGGTAAAACGTGATTAGACTGAAGGGCAGCTTTGCAGTCTTATAACACCAGCTAGAAATATCCAACATAAGGGAGGATTGAAGGAGAGGATTTTTTTAATGACCAGATGAAAACATACCTATGAATCAGAAAACCTCAAACATGAGCTGGCAAAAGCCCTAACTACCTACCTCAGTCCTAAGCAGCCCATTCCTGGACAGTCTGCCTGCTTACCACTTGGAAGGTTTAGCTCTCCCTGTAACACTAAGTGCTGGTGAGTCTGAGGATAAAGGTGTGGGGAGCAAAATTCTCAGAGCTTCTGTATTGTCCTTTCATTTAATGAGTCACAGATGTTTTCACTTGCAAGGATTTTGTGTTTTGCCAATGCAGTCCATCCTTCTGTCTTGATCTGTATCTCACAATTTTCAATCCATGGTTTTTTGAATCCAAGAATGCAGAACCCATGGATATGGAGGGCTGACTGAATTGGTTTTACAAGTTAATGATGAGATAAAGAATATGTAAGTCACCTAATGGCTTCACAAACTTTTCCCAAGTCAGTCTGTCCTACACCAGCCTCTACTTCCTTCTAATATTGTTCATTTAAATGTCCAACATTTTCCTAGTAAGGCTAATTTTTCACTGATTTTTCTCCTAATAGTTGTGGGGCATTTGATTTTCAGCATATGGAGGCTGTTAACTAATGCAATTACAGCCAAGAATCTCTTGAGTTTCTCCTGGTTATTATCTTTCTACTCTGACATTGTGCAGTTACACTCTGTGAGCAGGTAAAGGATTATGACAAAACATCTAGCAGTTGGAAAACACTTTTAATTCTTACTTTCCCAAACCTACTGATGTTGACAGTCTTTTTTTCTTTTCTCCAATTATTTTTTAAGGTTAACGTATTTATTTCGCAACTCTTCATGGTCTAGTGGGATAATTAATTGTAAGTTCAATATTGCTGACTAAATAAAACAAATTATCCAATACGTAAAAATTCAGTTATCACATGGGTGTGCCTTCCGTAGATCAGTTTTATGGCTATCCAGAATATTTTATTTTGCAAAGATTTTGTCTACAAAGGAAGGTTCTATCTAGTGGTTGGAATTTACTACAGTCTGCATATTTCTCTTATGAAGAGCTGAGTTTTAGAAGGGTTATTTGACCTTATTAGACTCTCTGAGCCAATTATGGTTAGAGCCCAGGATGAATTGTTTGCTTAAGTCAGAGATTTGTATCTTTCCTCATCATGACAATCACTTGGGGTGCTCATTAAAAAACATTTTTTCCTGATTCTAATCCAGAAACGAATTAGAATGTTCAGGAGATAAGCCAAGTGTTAGGGTTCTCCAGAGAAACAGAACCAATAGGATAGGTATATATGTGGGTATGTATTTGTATATACATGGTGATTTATTATGAGAAATTGGCTCACATGATTATGGAGGCTGAGAAGTACCACGAGATGCCATCTGCAAGATGGAGCACCAGGGAAGCTGGTAGTGTGATTGAGTTGAAGTCTGAAAGCCTGAGAACAAGAGGAGATGATGATGTGAATTCAGACTGTTGCTGGAAAAGATGAGATGAGCTGTCCCAGCTCAACTTGTGAGGCAGGAACCAAAGAGGCAAATTTCTCCTTCTTCCACATTTTTAGTCAGCCCTCAGCAGATTGGATGATGCCCAACCATATTGTACAGGGCCTTCTACTTCACTGGGTTCACTGATTCAGGTACTAATGTCAACCAGAAATCTACTCAAAACACTCCCCCAGTAAGATATAATCTAGGCACCCATGTCTCAGTCATGTTGACACATAAAATTACCCAACCCAACTACACCTTTTGTTAACTTCGCACCCATACTCATCTCCTTAAACCATACTTAAGATGCAATTCATGAAAATAAGATCATAATTTTGCCTGTTGTGCTACAACTCTCCTGTGTACAATTGAAAATGCACTGACTGCTTTTCCGGTAAAGGAGGTAGAGTTCTTGAGTGATGGTTAGTCTTCTCTTTGATAGTCTATAACTTATGCTATGAGGTTAAATTAACAATACTTAAATGTATGTTGTAAAGTCAATATATTTTACCTTACATGGTAAGGAAATAAGAGAGGAAAGAGAACAAGCATGCCTATGTGTGTGTATATCTGAGTGGTATAGAAACAGGCCTAATTTCTGCAACTGGCCACATGGTTTTAGCTAGTAATTATAACTACCTTTATCCACTATCCATTCTCTATCCCCTTTTCTTCACCAGGCACCTCAGTTGGTCATGGTTCTTTAACCGGTGTGGTGACCCAAACCTTCATTCCTGAAGGGTCTGGACCATTAGTAGTCCTGCCTGGATTTGGTTAGTGTAGTTTTCTATTGACTTTAATCACACAGTATTGTAATTATTAAGTAACACCCTAAGAGATTGCCTATATTCAAGACTTACTCTTCCTTGCTGCCATTGCAAAGTGGTAGTCCAATTTCCTCTTGGTATGAGATCAGTTACCCGAGCTTACACTGAAACTCCCTTCTTCGGTGATTTGGAAGCATGAGGAACCCAAAGTGGCCAGTGGGGTGTTGGCATTATTAACTTCAAGGTCAGTGGAATCATCTCCTGGTGTAAGCATTCCTTCCTCTGGAACTAAAATCCCCAGTCCAGCAGAGTATATAGCCTGAAGAACACAAAGCAAAAATTTTACTAGAGGTACCAGGGGTAATATTGAGTGGATCCATTGCCATTTCTACTCCTTGACTCCTGGACCTGTGAATCCTGGCTTCGGGAGAAAGAACACCATATACAGGATGATGATTTAGAGCATGTACAGCCTTCTGCAGAACCTTGCTACAGCCCTGTGAGGTATCACCACCTTACTGGCACTGTAACTAAGTCTTCAAAAGACCATTACACCATTCGATCAAGCCACCTGCTTCAGTGTGGTGAGAAATATGGTAAGACCAATAAATTCCATGAGCACTGGCCCATTGCTGCCCTTCTTTTGCTGTGAAGTGATTTTCTTGATCTGAAACAATGCTGTGTGGAATGCCATGATGATGGATAAACCATTCTTTAAGTCTGTGGATGGTAGTTTTGGAAGAAACATTGAGTGCAGGGAAGGCAAATTCGTACCGAGTAAGTGTCTATTCCCATAAGCATAAAACACTGCCCCTTGCATAATGGAAGTGGTCCAGTGTAATCAACCTACTGCTAGGGAGTTGGTGCCATATTAGGGACTCAGAATTGGTCTCTATTGCTAGCAGATGAGGCACTCAGTGGTGGTCATAGCCAGATTGGCCTCAGTGTGTGGAAGGCCATATTGCTGAGCCCATGCATAAGCTCTATCCCTGTCATCATGGCCACTTTGTTCATGAGCCCATTTGGCAATGACAGGGGTGGCTGGGGAAAGAGACTGCCTGGTATTCACAAAACAGTTCATCTTATCCACTTGAATATTAAAATTCTCCTCCGCTGAGGTCACCCTTTGCTGAACAATTACATGGGATACAAATATCTTCATGTTTTGGCCCAATCAGAGGGGTCAACGCCTGTACTTCTTCCCCAGATTTCCTCCTCATAAATTTTCCAATCGTGTTTCTTCCAAATCCCTGACTAGCCAAACCGTTGACCACAACCCATGAGCCAGTTTATAATCATACATCTGGCCATTTCTCCTTCCAAGCAAAGTGAAAAACCATGTGCCTGCTTGAGGCCAATCAAGTATATACCACTTTCATTTGATTATGGAGTGTTTCTATGCATGCCCAACTGTGTAGCTTGGTGGATCAGATAATGCCTAGGCTAAACTAGTTATTTCTTGCTCAGTAGTTCCAATCAGCATAATGTCATTGATGTAATGGACCAGTATGATATCTTATAGAAGGAAAAGTGATCAACATCTCTGGGCTAAGTTATTATATAGACCTAGAGAGTTGTGATATACTCTTGAGATATGACAGTCAAGGTATAATGCCAGCCTTGCCAGCTGAAAAAAAAAAAATCTGCTCCTGGTGGACCTTATGGAGAAAAGGGTATTTGCCAGGTCAATAGCTGAATACTTGATACCAAGGAATGTGTTAATTTGTTCAAGCAATGAAACCACATCTGGTACAGCAGCTGCAATTGGATTCACTATCACAGTTAAGCTTACGATAATCCACTGTCATTTTCCAAAATCCATCTTTCTTTTGCACAGGCCAAAATAGGACTGTTGAGTGGGGATGTGGTGGGAATCACCACTCCTGCATCTTTCAAGTCCTCAATAATGGCACTGATCTCTGCAATCCCTTCAGAAATGCGGTGGTATTTTTTGGCTTACTATTTTTTTATGTAGGGAGACAGGCCTTTGCTACCATAATAGCCCTCACTCCTCACCAGATGATGATTTTATGTACACAGATTTGGGTATTACTGACTTACATTATTGGTAGGCACCAAGTTTGTTATCATATTGTATAAAAGTTTAGTAAAATGTTCTCCCAAATATGCATATTCTAAGAAGTAGACAAAATTAATGTAATTATAAGATCTTGAGAAAAGAAATGTTTGGACATTTAAGGTTGGAAGATTCATTGGCTACCTGTAAAGGAGCGCCTAAGCAGATATGATAGCACAGTTAGGGAGTACAGTTAGAATGTGGCAGGTAAATGTAATTGGAAACTATTGCTATATTGGTTATCCTTTTATTTGTTTCCTGTTTTAGGTTTGCTATACTGTGAATTATTGGAAAACTTACCAGCAGGTGGTAGCACTGTTTAACAAATATACCCCTGATCACAAAGCAAGCAATTGTGACTGAATTATTGGCTGCGAATGCAGCAAAATTCAAATATGTCAGAATAGTGGATTGTGATCCAGAAGATCCAAGTCCTGGTCCCAGTGGTATTACTTATTGGCCTCATCACTTTGCAAAAATAAATCTCATAATGTTTAAATAATACTATAAATAAAATTAGTATAATAACAACTGCCTTGGCTTCTGCTGTTTTAAGGGTAGGGATAGAAAATGATTGTAAAAATCATTAAGGGAAAGGTAGGATGCTATGTAAATGCAAATATCATTTCTCATTTTTTTGTTTGTTTTTTCTTTATTTTCCAGGCATTAATTTTAAGATGTGTTCTTACTAGTAACAAAGGTAGTCCTAAAAAGGTCCAACATGAATGTAAAATGATTTCCCATTGGTCATATGTTCAACTATTTTTTGACCATTTTTCCATTCAGTTCCATGTGGTATAAGATGTCAAAACCCATTTTGTTGGGTCTGAGGAAGAGTAGCTCTAGCCTCTGAATCCTTCTTTGCACACCCACTGCTTTCCTAACCTTTGTAAATGCATGAACTAAAGAGGAAAAGTCCAAGAGAACACTAATAACTTCAAGGAAATATGTGTTAACATATTTAAAGTATAAGGAGCATAGTGAGCCAGCATTTACCTTTACTGTGTGCAGAGAAGTGTACTAACCACTGAAAGGATTCAAAGATACAGAATCCAGAGACTTCCAAAAATGAAGAACTTTTTTTTTGACAGATGCTTACTGATCTCCATCAGTAGACAAGGAAATTTACTAGATGCTGGGGATCCAGGCTGTATAAGACATACATAATTCTCAAAGTTGAAATTTCTATAGTTGAGTTGAAGATCACCTATCAGCAAGAGTAAACAGATATAGTACAAGGCAGGAGACGAGCCATTAAAGGAAATGAACGACTGGGTGGTGGTTTAGATTAAAGCCAACCTGGGCAAGATTGAAGGAGAGAAGAGAGTCTAGGTGGACGTAAATGATACTTAAAGAGACAGGTATTTGATGTGAAGGTGATAGAGTATAATAGTTAAGACTATAGTCTTTGGGTCAGAATGATCTGACATAAAGTAATAACTCTACCACTTACAAACTGAGTGACCTTTGGCAAGGTACTCTGATTTTTTGATGCTTCATCTGTAAAATGTAGGTGATAATAGTGCATCTGTTTTATAGAGTTATTGTGAGAATCTATGTGGCAATTAGTGTACTAATTAGTGTAAACTCCAAATGGGGAAGCAAACAGATTTTTTTGAGATGTGTAAAATATATAGAAGAGCAGTTGATATAAGGTGCTGAATGCTGGACACTTAAGTTTGTATTTATTATAGCAGACAAAGGGAAGTGTAGATTCTTGTATAGAAAGAGATGTCCGTGAAAAGATACTTAAAAGGTGTTATAGGAGTTTGTATAGGTGTTTTAGAACAGAGAAGGGGTGGAGGCAACAGAAAGAAGGTCATCTGAAGAGTGTGGATATGAGGTCATATGAGGTTACATTTGAGTAAAGCATTTGGAAAGACTTGGTGAGATCAAGGGAGAGAGAGGATTAAAAAGTTATTCCAATAACTTGAGCCTAGGGAACTAGGGGGATGGTTGTATCTTTGGCAAAAATAAGAGACAGTTTCTTTATGTGTGAGGAAAGCAAATATATTTATTCTCATGAGAAAGAGACTGTAAGAGAACACACAACAACAAGCAGAAGGGTCCAAGATCAAGGCTGGACATTTCAGTTGGGAATCATCTGCTGACTTTGAAAGTGTTCATTGAAACCAGCTGCTATAGGGTGATTGAAGGTAGTAGAAAAAAAAAGGAAAAAGAAAAATCACATAAGTATATGCTAAGAAAGACTATCCTTGGATCTGATAGAACATTTGGGAAAGTGATAAACTTACAAGCATCACAGCAAGCCAGATTCTGTTTACATGAACCTGGAAGAGCAATTTCCCCTTTCTGTGCAGGACTTTTGCCCAGACCCATAGTCAACATGAGTTGACTAGTAATTCGGATACTAACACATTATAACTAATTTAGTATCTGGCTGAGGCATGTACAGTAATGTCAAATAGCAGGTACCTCATTTTCTGTTAAATTATTGTGTTCTTTAGAAAAACTTAGTTTCCCCAGGTTTTCCTTGTAAAGAGAATGGAATGTCTCTCTGGAACAAGTTGACCACCCATAAAACATGCAAAAAGATGAAACAGTAAAATTCCTTCCAGAGGCTCTGGGAAGACTTCTCTAAGATCCTACCCCCATAGCTGTTTTGGGCAATTATCCTCAATATCGGAGTTATATGCCACACTTACTTTTACCAGCATGCTTACAACACTGTGTTGGTATTATCATTTTAGAGGTGGCTGTGACCCTGAGTAAAACTAAAGGCCTTAAAGACAATAAAAAGGCTATTGAAAATAGCACTATTAAGATCTAATTTATAAAAAGTCACCAATTTTGCAAAATGTATGCATTCTAGTAACGACTATGGTAGTGGTTCCTGTGTAGAACATTTCCATGACTCTAAAAATTCCTTAGTGTCCCTTTGCAGTCAATCCTCTCCTCACTTCTGGCCACTGGCAATCAGTATTGTGCTTTCTGTCTCTGTAGCTATAACTTTTCTAGGATTTCATATAAACAGAATGATGCAGGTTATATTCTTCTGTATCTGATTTCTTTCTCTTAGCGTCTTACTTTTACACTTCAGTTTATTGTTGCCTCTATCAGTAATTTGTTCCTTGTTTTTCGTTATTGACTGAACTTCATACTTTATTTGAAATACATTAGTTTTTCCATAATATATGTTTCTAGGATCCAATCCAGAATATCACATTACATTTAGTTGTTATGTCTCTTTAGACTCTTTTGGGCTATAACTGTTCCTCAAACTTTTCTTGTTTATGATAACCTTGACTTTTTTGAGGAGTACTAGTTGGATATTTTAAACAGTATCTTGTTTTGGTTTGTCTGGTGGTTTTCTCATGGTTAGACTAGGGTTAAGGGTTTTTCAGAGTATAACCAAGAAGTGAAATAGTTTTAAATTTATAACATCAAAATGATTTATCACTGATGGTAACAATTCTGATTATCTGGCTAGTTTTTCTGCCCTGAAAAGTCACTTTTTCCCTCTTTCCATTCTGTACTCTAGAAGCATGTCACCAAATATACCCTGTACTTAAGTGTGGGGTTATGCTTCCCCTTCTTTAAGGGAAGAGTGTCTATATAAATTACTTGGAAATCTCCTATAAAGGAGATTTGTCTCTTGTCCCCTATTTATTTATTTATATAAGCCTTTATTATATCAGTATAGACTCATGTTTTTATTTTATAATTTGGGTTATCATTGTAATACTACATTATGTATTTGATTGCTCACATTTTCCCAGCTTTGGCAGCTGGGAACTCTTTCACTTATGAGAATACATTCACTCTTTCATCGTTAATTACAATGTTAGATATAGATGTTTTATAGATGTGCTTTATCACTTTGTAAAAGTTTGCCTCTATTTCTAATTTTCTGAGACTTAAAAAATTTAGAATAGATGTTGGAGTTGGGAAAATAGTTTTTGTGCATCAATTGAGGTGATCATATGATTTTTTTCTTTTTAATTAACAAATACTATGAATTGCATTCATTGATTATTTTTTCAGAATGTTAAATCAACATGATGTTCCTGAGAAAAACTTCCCTTGGTCATGATTCTTAACCTTTTTCATATAGCTTGATTTGTTGAAAATTTTAGAACCTTTGCAGATATGTTCATGAGGGATATTAGTCTTCTTTTTCTTGCAGTGTCTTTTTCTGATGTTAGTATCAGGACCTCACAGAATAAGTTGGAAAGCATTCTCTCCTCTTCAGTTTTTTGAAATATTCTTGTGTATAATTGGAATTATTTCCTAAATGTTTAGTAGAATTCACCTTTGAAGCAAACTGGATGTGGAGTTTCAATGTAGGAAGGTTTTTAATTACAAGTTACATTTCTTCAATATATATAAGGCTATTCAAGTTATCTATTTCATCTTTAGTGAGCTTTGTTTGCCTATATATTTCAAGGAATTTGTCCATTTCATCTAAGTTTTTGAGTTTATTTCCATGAAGTTTTTAAAAATTTTCCTTTGCTCTTAATATCTGTAAATCTATATTGATGCCATATCTCATTTCTGATATTGGTAAATGCCTTTCTTGCTCAGTCTGGTCAAATGTTTATAAATTTTATTGAACTTTTCATAAAACCAGCTTTTGGTTTAGTTGATTTTTCTCTATTTTTTTCTTTGTTTTCTATTTCATTGATTTTTTTTTCCCCTCTGATAATTTTTTATCTTCCTAATTTGGGTTTAATTGACTTTTTCTAGTCTTTAGGTGGAAGCTTAAGTCATTGATATTTAAGACCTTTTTCTTATCTAACATAAGCATTTACTGCTATAAAGTCTTCATGAAAAACAGCTTTAGCAGCATGTCACCAATTTTGATATGTTGTCTTTTCATTTTCATTCAGAGAAAAATACTTTGTAATTGCCCTTTTGATTTCTTCTCTGACCTATCAACTATTTAGAAGTGTTATATACTATAAGGGCTTACATACAATAAAATGGTCCCATTTAAGTCTTAGAATTCAATGGTTTGTTTTGTACTTTTATATAGATATGCAACCATAGCCACAATCTAGTTTGACATTTCCACCACCTGAAAAGGTTCCTGATGTCCATTTGCAGTAAATACTGGTTTTCATTCCCAGCTCCTGACAATCACTAATCTACATTCTATCTTTATAAAGTTGCCTTTTCTGTGTATTTTGTATCAACAGAAACATAATGGATCATTTAGAGGTATGTTGTTTAATTTCTAATATTTGTGAATTTCCTGAATTTCTTTCTGTTATTGATTTGTAATCGTGTACTTTGCATGATTTTAATTCTTTTAAATTTACTGAAGCATGTTGTATGGCTTGATGTGTAGTTTATTCTGGAGAATGTTGTATCTACACCTGAGAAGGATGTGTGTTTTTTGTGGTGGATGGAGTATTCTAGAGTTGTCAGTTATGTCAGGTTGGTTGATAGTGTTATTCAAATCTTCTATATCCTTGCTGATTTTCTGTCTAGTTCCTCTTTTCATTATTGAGAATGTAGTATTGAAATGTCCGATTTTTATTGTTGAGATCTGTATTTCTCCCTTCAATTTTGTCATTTTTTTTTACTAGATGTATTTTGGGGATATGATGTTCGGTACTCATGTTTTGATATTCCTTATTTTTCTGTTGAATTGACCATTTTATCATTCTTTGGTCTGAATGTATATTTTCTTCTGACACTGATATGGTCATTCGAACTCTCTTATGATTACTGTTTGCCTGGTACAGCTTTCCCCATTCTTTAACTTTAAGTCACTTAGTGCCATTCAATCTAAAGTTTATCTCTTGTGGATAGAGTACAGTTGTATTACATATCTATTTGGTCTCAATTTATTAATCTCTGCCTTTTGATTGGAGTGTTTAATCCATTTACATTTAGTGTAATTATTGATATAGTTGGATTAATGTCAGTCACTTTGCTATTTACTTTTCCTCCTTTACTACCCTATTTTGCTTTAAGTAGATCTTTGCTGGAGTATCACTTTTTTTTTTTTGAGTTAGTTTTTCAATGGCTTTTTCCCTAGGGATTATAACATCTTAATTAAAAATAATCTGCTTCAGATTATTCCTAACTTAATTTCAATAAAATGAATTTTGCTCTACTATAGTTCCCTTCCCTCATTTATCCTTTGTGATGTTATTGTCATATATATTTACCCTTAAATATTATATGATAGAAGTTATAAAATATAGTTTTATAATAATCTTTTATACTTATATTAGTCAAAAGAAGAAAAAAATATTCTTTCTCATATATTTATCTAAGTAATTACCTTTCCTAGTATTCTTTATTTTTCTGTGGATTTAACTTACTGTCTGATGACACTTCCTTTATGCCTCAAAGATTACCTTTAGTATTTTGTGTAAAGCAGGTTTGCTAGCAATGAATTATCTGTCTGGTTATTTGGAAATGTCTTCACTTACCCTTTTTGGAAGAATGGTTTGAATAAAGAATTTTTATTGCCTTTTTTTTATATCATCTAGGCCTTAGTCTTGTTAGGAGGATCTGGTCCGGTTCTCACAAGTAGTCCATGATATTCTCCTATTGAATGTAACAATTTCACAGAGCACCAGCATCACGAAGTCACTCTGTCACCATATGGATCAAGATCAAAACAAAATTATTCTATAGTCATGTCTGAACACAGATGAAAAAGAAGACATTGCCAAAACCACAAAAATGCTCAGACATATCCCTCCCATGGTTAATATGAGTAACTATTGCTGCTTCGCCAATTATAGGTTACTCTTGTTTCATTCTTCCTATTTTGCAGATAAGAAAAATTTTAAGATATAATCATAAAATTTCCTCCACTTCACGACATCATCTAATCCTTAATCAAGCCATGCTTCCTTGATCCCTCTTCCAAATCACCTAACACAAACCCAAATCCTGTAACACCCTTTTACTGAGACGCTCCATGGTTCCCCATGATGTGTGGTCTCCTCCATTACAACACATTATAAAACTAACTTTGTTGAACTATACATGAATTCCTAGTCTCTTTGGCCAAAGGGCATTGACACCTGAATTAGAAAGGATGAAAGTTAGGATGGGCAAAAGCATATCAGTTAAATGCAACCAAAACTAAAGTATGGATCATAATATTAATATCAGAAAAGTTTTAATTCAAAGTTAATATAGGTGAAAAATAAAGGGTAAGATTTATAATAAAGACAAGTTAAAAATGTGTCATTCCTCAAAAATCTGTCATTACATAAAAATGAAAAAAGATATTCCTGGATTACTCTAGTTCTAGATTAGCAGTCAGCAAGATTTTTTTGTCAAGGACAAAATCAGTAAACATTTAAAATTTTGCAAATCAGATATCTACAAGTACTCAACTTTGCCATTTTAGTGTGAAAGCTGCCATAGTCAATACACAAACGGGCATGATTGTGTTTCAAGAAAAGTTTGCCTGGGCTTCCCTGGTGGCACAGTGGTTGAGAGTCCGCCTGCCGATGCAGGGGACACGGGTTCGTGCCCCGGTTCAGGAAGATCCCACATGCCGCGGAGCGGCTAGGCCCGTGAGCCATGGCTCCTGAGCCTAAAAAAAAAAAGACAAGTTTGCTTATGGACACTAAAATTGGAATTTTATATAATTTTCATGTGGCACAAAAAATTCTTTTGATTTTTTTCTTCAATAATTAAAAGACATGAAAATCATTCTTGGCTTATGGGATATATAAAAGTACGTGATGGGCCAGGTTTGGCCTGTGTGCCTTGCTTGCTACCCCTTCTCTAGATCATTGTACGGCTCACTGCCTCACATCTTTACTGTAACGTTACCTTCTCAGTAGGGGTCTTCCCTACTTACCTTCTAATAACAGCACTCTCTTCTACCCCCTTCTCTACTTTTTGTTCCCCTATTGGACTTAAAATAATTAAATAAACTGTATATTTTATTCATTTGTTTGACCGCTCCCCCCACTACAATGTACACTCCCTGAAAATTAGAATTTTCAGTTTTGTTTACCATTTCAGCCCCAGGGTCTACAAAAGTGTCTGGTGTGTTGTATTCACTTAATGAATATCTGTACAATGAATACATCAGAACCTGTAGAAAGAATCACACAGCAGCAGATGACAGTAGTCACCTGGGCCTAGGGTTGGTCAAATTTCAATGTCTCCAGTTTGAGAATATACATGAGAGATACCTTTAGCTCCCAGTTTTGAGAACACTCAGAAAATACCTTGCGGAAGCCAAGAGCATGGGCATGAGGGCTAAAAGAATAAGCTTTTAATTCAATGGTCTGAGATACCAGAGGAGATTTTTCAAATCAGGGAATTTAGTGTAAAAATCTAGTTTGGATTAAATTTTTGTTTCTTGATACCTAGCTGGTAAAGTTTTACAGATAATATTATAGATAGAAACTATAATTTTATTGTCTGAGTTCTTAGTAATTTATTCATTCTTATTTTAATTTAAAAATAAACTTCAAGAAGGGTAGAAAGAGTATGTTAGCAGTTGTTGCCTTACAGGAGGAGGACTGGGGATTTAACTCAGGAGAACTTACTTTTCATTTGGATTGTTTAAATAGCATTTAAAGGGAGGCTCCAGAATTTTCATATGCTGGAGTCTTAGAATGCTAATCTGATTTGAAGATGGGGCGGTAGAAAGCTTTTTTGGATAGGTTTGTACAGCAAACACAATTTCATTGCTTAGAGGAATGGCTTGGGAAGTGTGATGGACATCATGGGGGTCTAAAGCCCCTTGAAACCCCTTTTGGGGGTTGGATATACCATTTGTATATTTTCTTTATTTTTTAAAAGTAGAGATGAAAATAGAAAGTAGATCACAGTATACAAATCAGAATGTCAAATATCCAGGAAAAATATTTTTCAATGATCTGTGCCCTTTTTTCTAGAACAACCAAGAGTAAAGTGTGTTAGTTTCTAATGTGTGTTCCTCATTTGCTTAGAAGCCTAAGCAAAGCTGTTAGGATGTTTTCCTGCAGATCTATTGTAAAGGAGTATAAGACGTTCCAAATAGATACACTCCTGGTTTATGAAGTGGCCTACGACTGTGGATGGGAGGACAGGATTCTGAAGCCAGAGCCGCCTCCTTCCTTTTTGAGAAGAACTACTACTTACTTCCTGATTAAGAACAATAGAATCAGGCTAGCAAATCAAATGCATTCAGAGAGGTCTGTTAATATAAATGCAGGGAACACGGCCTGCTGTAGGATGAAGAGGAACAGTGGAGAAGGTGGCAACCTAGGAAGGGGCACCACCATTGAGAAACATGGCAGCCATTCAGTAATTCTTAAACGGCCATTCAACTATTAAAGAGCATTCACAATGTAGGCCTGGTCTCACCAGTCTTCCGATTCATTAAAAGAAGGTAGGCATCTAGATTTGTATGTGAGATCTATCCAATTTTTAAATGTTAATCAGTAATTCAAGATATTTTAAAATCCTACATAAGTTAAATACAGTTCCATCTAAGGCTTAATCTTCTGGCTTCCAGCTTGATGGGACTTCTGAACAAGATGATTGTTCCAGCTACAGTTTGAGCTACGGTTATGTTCTTTCACGTGATTGTAGAGCTACGGTGCAGTACAAAGTTTATAGTATTTGGGAATATCTTTCCCATTCCATTACTAGAGCGTAATTGCTAAGGAAGAACAGAAAAAAAAATGGGGTGGGATGTGGACTTGAGTACATTTGTGTTTCTGGAGTCTTGAGTTAAGATTCTGAATATCTAGATAAAGAGATAGGCACAGGCATAGATATAGATTATAGGTAAATTCACTTCTTATTCCTGTGATCATCTTCCTTGGCAATGGCAATCTATTAGGATGGGGAAGATATTTCAGATACTGTAAACTTCATATCCCAGTATACCTCTGTAACTAGGTGAAATTAAAAAAAAAAAGTTATAGATATTTCTTCAGAGTTTAAAGTGGTAGGTAGCTGTAACTAAAATAGTACAATTGAAACCATAGTTTCAGAACAATATAGGTTAAATAGACTTTTGAAAATTTGAAAGGGGAATGAATCTCATTTACAGCACGGTTTTTGTGAGAATAAATTCCAAGTACTAAACTATTTATATTCCAAGGAACATTTAAAATACAGCCCTTTCATAAGCTTGAGACTGCCTGCCTGTGGTCTCTTCTCCCAGAGAACAAGATTCGGCTACAAGGAACATTTTCACCATTCTTGGAGCTTAGTTTAGCTGTTGAGCTAAGTTACTTAGAAAGGAAAGAAAAAAAAAAAAGTGATGTGGGGTGGCATATCGAATGTTACCTGGGCACCTTAGAAACACAGGACTGCACTGAATTGGAAAAGACTGACATTGTTATTTCCTTTTTTCCTGACCTCCTGATAAGAAGAAACTTCCCTGGTTCTTTTAGGGGATGCTTGATCAGGCTCAGCAAAGAATGACCCCACACAGACTTAACAGGGACCCTTGGGCAGTAGATGGAATTTCACAGGCAATTCATCCTCCCCTTCCCTGTACTTGTGATACATAATTTTCCTCCCTAACTGCCAGTTTCTGGAGGCTGAGAAAAGTTTTCAGTATATGTCTATAGTCCCTAGAAATGCATCAATCTTGGATAACACATTTCCCTAATTCTAACTTGTACATAGTTGCTCTGTTTAATAATAAAGATGTGGCTGTAAAGATACATTTCCATTTACTTTATGGATGTTTCTCACCTCAATAAGTCAAGACCATAAATGTTTTATATCATTTTAAAAGCTTCTTAATATGTTTCTTCCTAATACTAAACTGTTAAATAGACAGTCATCTTTTAGCAAAAAACATGATGAAAGCACTATATCAAAATAGTAAAATAATCAAAATGCATACTATTCTTCTTTATTGCAGCCTGCAGGCTCAGATAACACACTAATGAGCAAGTCGTTTAAGAAGACAGAAGTATCTCTCACCTTCAGGCTTGGAACTCTCTTTATTGTTTCTAACTTTAAAATGTTACTCTAGTTTGTTGTAGTATTTCAGATTCTGTCCTTCCACAGTCCCGGCCTAAAGTGGACGTAGATCCTATTATTACCAGCCAGCTTAATCACACTCCCCTGTGCAAGCTCTTTCAACCAGCAAACAAAGTTCAGTTTCAGACTTTCAAGCTTCTCCCAGTTTCCCACGTTTACATTAGAGATCATGCTCTTAAAAGAAACTTTTAAACTAATGCAGTTCCTTTTCACCTTATATCCATTCCAAAGCTGCATCTCCTTTGAGACCATTTTTTCCAATCCCTGAGTGGGGAATTTTCAAAATTTTAATCTCAAAAGGCTTTGCTCAGTATGTTTAGAAGCTGGGTTCATCAGCTCCATACATATCTATTGTCTATCTAACCTTGACCTGTCTGCCCAGCTCATCTCTCCATCTTAAAATGATGTCTCCCTCCTCCCAAGAAGGCTCATTTCAAAAACATGCTTTATCAGACTTCCCTGGTGGTGCAGTGGTTTAGAATCCACCTGCCAATGCAGGGGACATGAGTTCGAGCCCTGGTCCAGGAAGATCCCACATGCTGCAGAGCAACTAAGCCCATGCGCCACAACTACTGAGCCTGTGCTGTAGAGCCCATGAGCCACAACTACTGAAGCCCTCGTCCTTATACCCTATGCTCTGCAGCAAGAGAAGCCACTGCAATGAGAAGCCCCGTTTGCTGCAACTAGAGAAAGCCTGTGCATAGCAAAGAAGACCCAACATAGCCAAAAGTAAATAAATAAAATTAAAAAAAAAAGAATCTGGAAATAATAGCCTAGTGAAAAAAAAAAAGAAACTTTATCTCAAGTGCACACAGAACAACTTCCCCTTGAATATCCAAATTGGAAACCTCACTCATATAGGGCTATAGAAAGAATTATTCTAGGTAACACTCTGCACTTCAATTCAAAGGACAGTTTTTAGGATATACTGAAACATCCCTTTGTCTCTCCTCTTTCTTTAAAAACAATTGCACAAGCAAAATCCTTACTTGGAAATTTACCTGACAACACAAGAAGAAAAATGAACATAAATGAAAGGTGTGGTAGGCAGAATCATGGCTCCTCTGAATATGTCCTAATTTGTGGCACCTGAAAATATGTTACCTGGGCTTCCCTGGTGGCGCAGTGGTTGAGAGTCTGCCTGCCGATGCAGGGGACGCGGGGTCGTGCCCCGGTCTGGGAAGATCCCACATGCCGTGGAGCGGCTGGGCCCGTGAGCCATGGCCACTGAGCCTGCGCTTCTGGAGCCTGTGCTCTGCAACGGGAGAGGCCACAGCAGTGACAGGCCGGGGGACTGAAAAAAAAAAAAAAAAAAAAAAAGAAGGAAAATATGTTACCTTACATGGCAAAATGGATTTTGCACATGTGATTAAATTAAGGACCTAGAGATGGGGAGATGATCCTGAATTATTCAGGTGGACCCAGTGTAATCACAGTGGTCCTCCTGAGTGGAATAGGGAGGCAGGAGGTTGGGTGTCAGAGTCAGAGCTTTGAAGATGCTGCGAGGAAGGGGCCACAAGCTAAGGAATGTATATGTCCTCTAGAAATTAAAGAAAACAAGGCAACATTCTCCCCTAGAGCCTCCAGAAAGGAATGTGGCCTTGTTGACACCTTGATTTTAGCTCAATGAGACTTGTGTCAGACTTCTTGCTTCCGGAAATGTAAAATATAGATTTGTTTTAAGCCACTAAGTTTATTGAAATTCAATTTGAAGTCGAGTAAAACTAAAATCTAATACAATGGGGTAAGAGGGCTTTAGATTTCTTTAGTAAGGTGTATGAATATTCAAATTCTTCAAGTAGCCCAGAAGCCGTCTGCCATGTAACATTATGTGTATATGTGCATATCTATAATGTACATATTTTATATATTGGCATACATATATATGTATACATATGAGTTGAGATATATAGATATATATGCCATAAATTAAAGTATTCTGAAAACAATTTAAAAGTCAAAATGTAATACTTCATGATGTTCTGCGATGATAATTACCTTCTTAGTTTCATAATCCTTTCTGGCCAGCAAAATAAAACATAAAGCATATTTGTACACACTGTAACTTAGAGTATTGTCACCTGTGTCTAAAGGAGAGGCATCCTGTTCAGTTCTGTGGAAAACCAGCTGTTACGGTTTACCAACCATTCTATAAACACTTGGAGTTTGGATAAGACTCGATAGTAATAGTTCATGGGTTTTCATAGTCTGAAAATTACCTCTAAAACTCACTCCCTGTAGATAAACTACTAACATAAAAATTCAGAAGCTCTGTAATGGTAAAAGTTTGCTTTTCAAATTTTTTTTAAAATCAAAGAATTCTAACCATTGAATTAATATTTAATTAGGATTTATGTACTTGGTTATAAAAGTGGCTGTTTTTAGTGAACCCAAGATAATCATTTATGTTCCTAATCTCTTTTGTTTTTCTTAGCTTTCTTTCCAAGTCATTTATTAATAAAATGTTATAAATGTTCATTTTAAGTAATATTGAGTAATAATAACTTTGTAAGTCCTGGTAGCTGTCAAGTGCTCAAGGAAATGTATTAATTCTGGTGGAATAACTTTGTTTATAATACTGTTATGTTATTGGTAGCATAATAATGAGAAGGCTAGATGGTTTAATTGTGATGCAGACATAATTTAGGAGTTACAGTTTTTCTAAAAATGACACATGCCCATTATAAACTTTAAATAAAATGAAAGAGTACAAAAAAAGAGCAAAACAAGTTATTTCAAATATTGATGTATTACATATATTTGGGTAGAAAAATAAATAGATAAAAACATAGCAATGTAATTATATTGCACGTGGTATTTCCAATACAAATTTTAGATTTTATTTCACTAAAATGTAATAGTTAACTACACATTTGAAATTGAAGGAAATGCTTCTTTTTTTTTTTTGCGGTATGCGGGCCTCTCACTGTTGTGGCCTCTCCCGTTGTGGAGCACAGGCTCCAGACACGCAGGCTCAGCGGCCATGGCTCACGGGCCCAGCCGCTCTGCGGCATGTGGGATCTTCCCGGACCGGGGCACGAGCCCGTGTCCCCTGCATCGGCAGGCGGACTCTCAACCACTGCGCCACCAGGGAAGCCCTATTAATTTTTTAAGATGTGTTTTAAGGTCATGAAAAATGATTAGAAGAATATTCAGGTTGGAGGTGCTGTTAGTTAGACAGTATGAACATTCATTATGGTAAAAGATGAGAAAATGGTGTTCTTATACTTCGGTTATCACTCCCTTGACTGGCAGACAGGCTCAGCGGCCATGGCTCACGGGCCCAGCCGCTCCGCGGCATGTGGGATCTTCCCGGACCGGGGGACGAGCCCGTGTCCCCTGCATCGGCAGGCGGACTCTCAACCACTGCGCCACCAGGGAAGCCCTATTAATTTTTTAAGATGTGTTTTAAGGTCATGAAAAATGATTAGAAGAATATTCAGGTTGGAGGTGCTGTTAGTTAGACAGTATGAACATTCATTATGGTAAAAGATGAGAAAATGGTGTTCTTATACTTCGGTTATCACTCCCTTGACTGGCAGACAGATTGTAGGGTGGCTCCCACTTCTCCCCACCTCCCCCTACATTTGCTCTTGTGTGATCCCCTCTACCTCTGATTTACATCTAACCAGCAGAACACAGCATAGGTTAAAGGATGTTACCACCTTGATTACGCTGTATAAGGTTTTAATGTCCATCTTGCTAGGTGTCAGATCCTTGAAGACTGTTGTAACAAGAGCCTCAGTTTCTTGCTGGCTATTGGCCAGTGCTGCCCTTGCTTTCCTCCTTGTGAGTCTTTTTAGAAGACAGCTCACAAAATAGTTTCTTGATTCATCAAAGCCAGCAAGGAAGAGAGTTTTAGTAAAACAAATTATTTCACTTGCAGGTGATTTTATTTCTGACAAATGAATGAAACTGACTTCTAAGTCTCATTCTATCCTTCAAATTCTCCCTATTGCTCACCCTAGGGATTGGAGGTAATAAAAGAGTCTGGATAGTGGAGGCTCAGAGGTTGTAAGACTTCACGTACAGCTTGGCAGGCAAGCTTCTTAAAAACCAAGAATCTTGTTATTTTAATACTTGCTCATCTCTTAAAAAGCCATCAGTCATTTGAACCAATCTCATGTTTGAGAATTTACTTGTGTTTAGAAGAAACTGCAATAAAGTTCTCTGAGTTCTTAATTCCAGCAGTCATAGTTATTTAATTTCAAAAACAGATTTATCTGCTTAATCATAGAACTTAATTTGTGTAGTTGACATTTGAAATTTTTAAAATTTTTGGCTGCGTTGGGTCTTCGTCGCTGTGTGCGGCCTTTCTCTAGTTGCAGCAAGCGGGGGCTACTCTTCGTTGCGGTGCACAGGCTTCTCATTGTGGTGGCATCTCTTGTTGCAGAGCATGGGCTCTAGATGCGCGGGCTTCAGTAGTTGTGGCGCACGGTCTTAGTTGCTCTGCAGCATATGGGATCTTCCCGGACCAGGGCTCGAACCCATGTACACTGCATTGGCAGGCAGATTCTTAACCACTGTGCCACCAGGGAAGTCTCAGCATTTGAAATTTTTGCCTGACCTACAACATCCTTTTTCCCTTTGTGGTTTAGTTTCTGTAATTCTGCTAGACAGCTGTTGGGCTGTCAATCATGTGGTCCCACTTCCCCTGCCACAGGGGTGTGACCATGAGTCAGCATGATCATGCCACGACAGTAGACTGGGGAGTATTGGTGTGCTCGGGAAAGACCACAGTCATTTTGGGAATTGCCGTAAATATTGGCGAAGTTATTGGAATTTTTATTTAAACAAATTTGAGTCAAGTTTCTGTCACTTGCAACTGAAATGTGACAAATATAATTTGTTTTGCATTTGGAAATCTCAATAAACACCTCTGTTTTTGGCTTCTTCATTACAGTAGATATATTTGATTTGATTCCCTGAGAATTCTACCCTAATTTAATTAATTAAATCTTGGTTACTGAGGTAAGGATGTATGAGTAGATCTCTTATTCTGTGTTCCAGGCTGCCTGAGAAATACCCAATGAAAGTATTATTAGTTCTCCTTGTCCCCAAAGATACATAGAAATTACGTTTAATGTAGTCAAACATCTTTATAATTTTTAAGGCATGAAGCTCATATTCAAAGGCGAATTTGTTTTTAATAGTCTAAAACACATTGTTGTAATCACACATACATTTTTGACTTACACAAAAGAGTGAGATTAAGTAGAAAGTTAACATTTTTAGTATTGCAGGTGGACTTTATGAGATGAAATGGTCAGAAATATTTGTCAAATATAATACCATGAAAATAGTGATTTTACATTTTCCAGGATAGTTTGATATAATTGTGTCAGCATAACCATGTAGTTTCCTTGCTTTGTAAATATTCTGCTTTTAAACTTTGTGAAATGTTACTTCACTTCATAAGTACTGAGAAGATAGTTCTTTGTGATCAGAAGAGGGATGTTAAAGGCTTAAGTAAAATTGTAAATCTTTTTCATGTTGCTGTTTTACCTTCAGATGCTACCCACCCTTTATTCTAACTGCATCATTCACTGATTTTCATTCCTATATTCACTTTTTTTTTTTTTTTTGCGGTATGTGGGCCTCTCACTGTTGTGGCCTCTCCCATTGCGGGGCACAGGCTCCGGATGCACAGGCTCAGCGGCCATGGCTCACGGGCCCAGCCGCTCC
>NW_006787415.1:745318-773183 GCF_000442215.2 Lipotes vexillifer
CGCGGCATGTGTCTTCCTCCCGGACCGGGGCTCGAACCCGTGTCCCCTGCATCGGCAGGCGGACTCTCAACCACTGCGCCACCAGGGAAGCCTTCTATTCACTTACTAAACTCATATTTATTGAGGACTTATTTTATGCTACATATTAGGAATAAAGTAGTTAATAGATATGAACCTTTCCCTCATGCGGTAACAGTCTCATAGGGGTACACAACACAAGCACACATAAAATTCCAGCTCAACAAGCATTGTGGAGACTCTATGAGCTCTCTAAGTATCAGAAATGTGGGAGAACAGGCAGGGAAGGTGTCTATGAGGATGTAACCCTTGGGCTGCAAACTGAAGAAAGCATGGGAGGAATTGGGGGGAAGAGAGACTGGAGGAGTGTTTGAGGTAGAGAGAAGAGCATGTTCGAAGACCCAGGGAAGTGTACACTCACATATTAGGGACTCAAAGAATACAAGGGTGGCAGGATGGATGGTCGGTGGCAGGTGCTTCACAGTGCCAGGTGAACCTGGGAAAGACAAGTGTTTTACTCCATGTTGAGCAGTGTTTTGGTTTATCTTGGTTTATCTTGAAAAAAAGGAGATCACTGAAGTTTTTAGGGTAACATGTTGCTTTGCATATTGAAAAGATGAGACTCTGTGGTGTGGGGAAACAAAAACCAAAACCAACACAATGGGCATTGTCTCCAGAACTAGAGCCAGTGAACGCTTTCACAAGTTCAGGAAAAAAGTGGATGGTGCCTTGGATTGGGGGTGGGGACGGGGGTGATGGTAGAGATGGACTAGATGGGGAAGAAGATAGATTTGCAAAAGATTTATAAGATAAAATCCACCATATTTGGTGGTGGGCTGAATGGCAATGAAGGATGGGAGAAAGAGGTTTCAAAAATAATTGTTAGGATTCTAACTTTGTGCAAATAAATGGATACTGATGTCTTTAAATGAAGCAAAGAAACATTCTCCTCTCAAGTATCACAGCCTTTAGAATCACTTTTCCTGTGAACTGTCTTCCCTTCCCTCACTTGATCAAAACTTCCATGTTCTCCTAGATACTATAACCTGAGGGTAAATTACCCAGATCAAATTAATATAAGTTACCATGTGGATGAGGATTCACCAGATGGTGCAACAAAGGGAAATGAAACATTTTGGGTACTATAGGGCAGATATTTCAGGGCATGAGAAAGTTCAGTGCTTCTCTTTTCCTATTATTCAGGTTCGTCTAGAAAACATGACAGAAGCCCCTAGATATCATGTGAATAAGTATATTGAGGTAGTATGTTATTCCAATATATTCCTCTTTCAGTATCTTACATTATTAATATGTAGTAGTTGAAAAATACCAGCTGTTTATCATATTAAGTCTCATAGCACTCTAACTTGTTTGATTGATAAGAATTTGAGAATCCATTTTTCATTTTCTCCCAGACTTAACAAAAACCAACTTTAACTCTTTGTAACTTATTTTTACTTTTTGCACTGTTTAAATTCAAGATGAGTTTAAATCATTAAAACCCTCAATGTCATGAGACACTTATTTTAAAGCTGATGTTTCTTATTATCAAATAATACCTGCTCATGTTAGAAAACAGAAAAAAGGAATTTGTGGTTGTGGAATACAGGAACTTACTACTTTGTTAGAGGAGGTGTAGACAGAACAGGCAGCCATTCTGACCGAAATCTGGGACGACTTTGTCAGCAAATCTGTTCTAGGCATATGTCCCAAAGACACTGTCTCCTGGGCTCCTAAGAGAGCATGAGTGAGGATGTTTAATGTGGTGCCACCTGTTGGGGTGGGGGACTGGAGACCCACTGGGGGCATGGGTAGTTGAAATGGGTGGATGTAAATAATGCAGAGTTGTGCAACAGTTAGAAGCAATAGAATATATATACACACACAGGGCTGTATGGGTGCACCGTAAAGTATGATGCTCAAGGGAAAAAGGACAACAGTATGAAATACATAACCCAATAGCATTGATTAAATTAAAGAATATAGTTTTTAGAGCACACAAAAACTAAGACACACCATAAACACATTAGAATAGTTGTTTATGAGGAAGGACAGGGGAATGGTAGCAGGGAATGAGAATAAAATGGAGTCAGTAGTTAAATAAACAAGAGGAAGAATTGAGCAGATCAGCAGTGATAATGTCCAGTGCCCTGAGGTTTCTGATTGATTCTTTTCTCCTCACCTGAAGTTCCCGCATCATGAAAGATAAAAATGCTTGTGTTAGAAATTACATAAAGGTGCGAAGAAGGAAATAAGATATCCCTACCGTCCTACTGTTTAGGAATTCCTGTTTATATGTTGCTTTCTTTCTTTCATATCTAATTTAATGCATTTTTACAGTTGAGAACATAATAACTACACAGTTTTATATCTCCCCCCCACACACTTAACAGTACAGAGTAACAGGTAGTGAAGTCTGGTATAGAGTTTTTAGTTTTGGCATTTAGTAGCTTTGTTATCTTGGGCAAGTTGAGTAACCCTTCTAGTGACAGTCTCTTTATCTATAATAGCAGGTAATGATTTCTACCTCCCAAGGCGGAAATCTGAAGATTAAATGAGATCATGCCTGAACGGTGCCTAATTCGCTGCTGGCACAGAGTTGGGGCAGTTTCTGTTTCCAGAAGCATTTCCTCATGCTGGTCTTAAAAATAAATACATTGTAGTATTTCTCTTACACTAAACACACAAATCTCTTATTCCTGGATATTTAGATTGCTTTAAATATTCTATTATTTAAAAAAATTTTTAAGACCACCTATATACTTAAAATTTTATCATACCTTATTTCCTTAGGAGATTTGTAATTGTTGACCAAACACTGTTGACATGTTTAAGGCTTTTGATAATATAATGCTCCATTTTCTCCAACAAGCTAATACCACTATAATCCTCAAATTCACTTTTCTAAAACACAAATTTTTAATTTTCTCAGATTTCTGTCATCATATCTTTGTCCCTTCTTTCTAAAAGATTTGGCTTCAGTAAGCTACCATTTTTATATACCTCCCTCCCTTTTTCCTCCCACTGTTTCCTTAAGTTCCAGATATTCTTATTAGTTTGGGGCTATGATTCCATGTTTGATAGGAGCTATATTCTTTTTATTGAAAAAAAAGCATGTAATTGGGAATATTTTTCCTAAGTCATTTTTAATCCTAAAAACTGGATTTTCAGGACTTATTTTCCTTAGCCTTTTGGAGAAAGTCTTGAATACTACCATCACCTTTTCTATACCTAAATTTTACACAAGGCAGAGACAGACTGTAATTTTCTTTGTTCTAATAGCCATTATTTTAGCATTTTGAGTAAGTATGCTTTAAACATTTTATATACAATTGGACATTCATTCATAGTTTTCATATATAGTATTTAGGGTAGCAAAGCAGTGTTTAAGATCGCTTCTTAGTCTGTTGGGAGACATTGTTTATAATACTTGTAATTCAACCCCAGTGTCAAAACATCCAGGAAAAGTTGCTTAGATATCTTTCCTTCATCTGCAAATAGACAAAATCAGGGGGTGTTTATCCCACAATAAGTGCATGGGATAAATTTATACACAGGAATTAATCAGCCATCACTTACTGAGCATAGAGTATGGGCAGCAAATTATCTGAGCTACAATAGAAGAATGGAAGGGAATAAAAGGCCTGTGCCTTTCCTACCAAGAACTTTTAATCTGGTTGGGGTAGATAGGACAACATAGAGAAAAAGAGAACTAATGTTATAATGTACCACGTGTAGTGTCTGGGAGTGGAAAAGATCGTGCCATAGGGCTTTCGTGGAGAAAATGTACAGACTGGAGGAGTTCGAGAAAGTGTTAGGCCAGCTGAGGTTTGAGGAACAGGTAGGATTTAGATGGATGAAAAGAAAGATGATTGTGTGCAGTGGATGAGAGTGGTGGGGCCTTGGAGGAGGGAGGAAAGTCATAGTAGGTCACTGTGTTCCAGGAATCCTAGCAGTGTGACCAAACTGGACAGCAGTAGGCAAAGCTCTTACTGACCCTGTAAGGTGGAATGGGGATGGGCTCTAGGGGCAAAAATTCCCCCTTGAAACACACAGCTCTCTGCCACACATGTGAGGGAGCATTCTCTAAATAATTTAAGCTTGCAAGTTTATCAGTGAATCAGTTTATTCACTGGTCAGTGTACAAATGAAAACCAGAACATTCTCTATACTTGGTATTTGATGAGGGTTTTCACTTGTTCAGTAATAATTTCTTCTATTCACAGTTGCTATCTGTTCCAAGTAATATTTCAATGAACAAGTGAGGGAGGGTAGGCAGGAAGGAGAGGGAATGAAGAACTAAGAGTGGTAGGAAAAGATGTAATAAACCATGCCAAGAGCAGCTGTGCTTTGGACTCAGTAGGGGCATGTGTTCCAAGAAAAGTACTTTAAGAAAATGAGATTAAAACCAGGGAGATCATGCAGATAGAAATCAAACTGGAACTTGGAATTTCCAAAAGATTGACAACCAAATGACAGTGGCAAGAAGGAAAACCCACTCCCTACCAAAAAAAAAAACAAAAACAAAAAACACTAGAAGCCAAGTTCAGCCAGGAAAATCAAAGTGACAGAGTGCTGCTTCAGCATTTTTATTCATTCTTAACAAAATGGGAATCTTAAAAGTAAGTTTCAAGGCATGATTGATGAGAATGGGGATAAGCATTTGCCATAAATTACTCAAGTTCTGTTGTAGAGAAACAGTATGTGTGGTCAGCTTCTGTGCTTTATTGTTGCAGTGCCCAAACTTTAATACTGCTTGCTTCATGTCTTAGGTTACATTACAGAACTTCTGCTGGGAATGCAGAAGGTTGAAACCTTGAAGCCTACTTAGTAAATTTTTTAATCTAAGGTTACACAGTTTGCTTGTGACAATCCTAAAAAAGAAAGTTGTGTTCTGGAGCTTTCGTTGAGTATGCTTTAGAAATTTTACATAAAATTGGCCGTTTGTTTATAGTTTTCACATACAGTATTTAGGATAGCAAAGCAATGTTTCAGATAACTTCTTAGTCTGTTGGAAGACATCATCTATAACATTCGTAATTACAGATTTTAGAGTATTCACTTAATATTTGGGTCACCTTTAGAAAGATGACTGCTCATCTACACAGATTCAAAATGTTACAAGTAAAAGAAAATAAGAATTATGAACATTTTAAATCTAGGCTTTCTTTGAGTGAATTCAGGTTTATTCAGCAGTGCCTAATTTCTGCTTCTGTTGTTTTGACTATTTGTGATGTGAACTTGAACAAAGTCATCTACGGCATCCTTCACAGTGTTTGTTAGAGATCAGCAATCTTTTTCCATAAAAAAACAGCTAGTAAATATTTTAGGCTTTCTGGATGGACTAGGTGGTCTCTTTCACAACTACACACCTCTGCTGTTGTAGCCCAAGAGCAGCCATAGACAACGGAATAAATGAATGTGATAATAGACTTGACAAAAACAGATGGTGGGCCAGATTTTCCCAGCAGATTGCAGTTTGCCCACCCTGATCTATGTTTTAAAACCTTAAATAGAGACTTAAGTGAAAGAAACAGAATTGGGTAGTTCAGTGTTTTAGGCATATTTCGCATTATATACTTTTCTATTCTTGATGCTAAATTAGTGTGACTTCTAAAAATCTATATGAATATATTAGGAAAAAAAATCTCCATTGGAAGGAATACTTGCAAGAAGATAAAACTTAATTTTAAAATTGCCTATTTCTTAGAAAAAATAAGATTTTCTAGAATATGTATTATATATATATATATATAAGCTTTTACAATTTGTGCAAATTCTAACAGTATCTTAATATCCTTACTTTAGTTTGTTAAAATTGTAGGCCAGGCTTTCACTTCAAGTTAGGTATATTGTGTGCCTGCATTCTCAGTGGAAATTGGGGTGGGGAAACCTAGAAAAAGCATCAGGAAAAGAAGGGAAGGAATCACTGACATAGCTTAATGCCTTTGTTGTTTTTAAAAACAGTGGTTAAAACTTGTGAACACAGTGAGTGAATCCTGTGTAAGTGGGAAAAGGTGGGCATGTAAAGTGAGGACATTTTATGGTTTCCCTTATGACAAGGAAGAAGGGAAGAAACTAAGAAACACTGAGTGCATATATGTCATAGGCATTGTGCTAGAGTTTTGTTCAACTGTAAAAGCAATGGTGCAAGGTCGATATTTTTATCTTCATATTTGCAGTTGAGAAAACTTAAGCTCGGGAAAGTTAATATCACAGTTGGTTAATACCTGAACCAGTATTGAAACATGACCCCATAAAATGAAAAAGCCCAAGCTCCTCCATTGTAGTTCATTGTACAGATTTTTTTTTTTTACATCTTTATTGGAGTATAATTTCTTTACAATGGTGTGTTAGTTTCTGCTTTATAACAAAGTGAATCAGTTATACATATGTTCCCATATCTCTTCCCTCTTGCATCTCCCTCCCTCTCACCCTCCATATCCCACCCCTCTAGGTGGTCACACAGCACCGAGCTGATCTCCCTGTGCTATGCGGCTGCTTCCCACTAGGTATCTATTTTACGTTTGGTAGTGTATATATGTCTATGCCACTCTCTCACTTTGTCACAGCTTACCCTTCCCCCTCCCCATATCCTCAAGTCCATTCTCTAGTAGGTCTGTGTCTTTGTTCCTGTCTTACCCCTAGGTTCTTCATGACATTTTTTTTTCTTAGATTCCATATATATGTGTTAGCATACGGTATTTGTCTTTCTCTTTCTGACTTACTTCACGCTGTATGACAGACTCTAGGTCCATCCACCTCACTACAAATAACTCAATTTCGTTTCTTTTTATGGCTGAATAATATTCCATTGTATATATGTGCCACATCTTCTTTATCCATTCATCTGTTGATGGACACTTAGGTTGTTTCCATCTCCTGGCTATTGTAGAGCTGCAATGAACATTTTGGTACATGACTCTTTTTGAATTATGGTTTTCTCAGGTACATGCCCAGTAGTGGGATTGCTGGGTCATATGGTAGTTCTATTAGTAGTTCTTTAAGGAACCTGCATACTGTTCTCCATAGTGGCTGTACCAATTCACATTCCCACCAGCAGTGCAAGAGTGTTCCCTTTTCTCCACACCCTCTCCAGCATTTATTGTTTCTAGATTTTTAGATGATGGCCATTCTGACCAGTGTGAGATGATATCTCATTGTAGCTTTGATTTTCATTTCTCTAATGATAAATGATGTTGAGCATTCTTTGATGTGTTTGTTGGCAGTCTGTATATCTTCTTTGGAGAAATATGTATTTAGGTCTTCTGCCCATTTTTGGATTGAGTTGTTTGTTTTTTTGTTATTGAGCTGCATGAGCTGCTTGTAAATTTTGGAGATTAATCCTTTGTCAGTTGCTTCATTTGCAAATATTTTCCCCCATTTGTAGGGTTGTCTTTTGGTCTTGTTAATGTTTCCTTTGCTGTGCAACAGCTTTGAAGTTTCATTAGGTCCCATTTGTTTATTTTTGTTTTAATTTCCATTTCTCTAGGAGGTGGGGCAAGAAGGATCTTGCTGTGATTTATGTCATAGAGTGTTCTGCCTATGTTTTCCTCTAAGAGTTTGATAGTTTCTGGCCTTACATTTAGATCTTTAATCCATTTTGAGCTTATCTTTGTGTATGGTGTTAGGGAGTGTTCTAATCTCATACTTTTACATGTAGCTGTCCAGTTTTCCCAGCACCACTTATTGAAGAGGCTGTCCTTTCTCCACTGTACATTCCTGCCTCCTTTATCAAAGATAAGGTGACCATATGTGCATGGGTTTATCTCTGGGCTTTCTATCCTGTTCCATTGATCTATATTTCGATTTTTGAGCCAGTACCATACTGTCTTGATTACTGTAGCTTTGTAGTAGTCTGAAGTCAGGGAGCCTGATTCCTCCAGCTCCGTTTTTCGTTCTCAAGATTGCTTTGGCTATTCGGGGTCTTTTGTGCTTCCATACAAATTGTGAAATTTTTTGTTCTAGTTCTGTGAAAAATGCCATTGGTAGTTTGATAGGGATTGCATTGAATCTGTAGATTGCTTTGGGTAGTAGTCATTTTCACAATGTTGATTCTTCCAATCCAAGAACATGGTATATCTCTCCACCTATTTGTATAATCTTTAATTACTTTCAATAGTGTCTTATAGTTTCTGCATACAGGTCTTTTGTCTCCTTAGGTAGGTTTATTCCTAGATATTTTATGCTCCATGGCATGTGGGATCTTCCCACCCCGGGGCACGAACCCGTGTCCCCTGCATCGGCAGGCGGACTCTCAACCACTGCGCCACCAGGGAAGCCCTCATCAGTGTCTTATAATTTTCTGCATACAGGTCTTCTGTCTCCGTAGGTCATTTATTCCTAGATATTGTTTTCTTTTTGTTGCAATGGTAAATGGGAGTGTTTTCTTGATTTCACTTTCAGATGTTTCATCATTAGTGTATAGGAATGCCAGAGATTTCTGTGCATTAATTGTGTATCTTTCTACTTTACCAAATTCATTGATTAGCTCTAGTAGTTTTCTGGTAGCATCTTTAGGATTCTCTATGTATAGTATCATGTCATCTGTAAACAGGGTCAGCTTTACTTCTTCTTTTCCGATTTGGATTCGTTTTATTTCCTTTTCTTCTCTGATTGCTGTGGCTAAAACTTCCAAAACTATATTGAATAAGAGTGGTGAGAGTGGGCAACCTTGTCTTGTTCCTGATCTTAGTGGAAATGCTTTCATTTTTCACCACTGAGGACGATGTTGTCTGTGGGTTTGTCATATATGGCTTTTGTTATGTTGAGGAAAGTTTCCTCTATGCCTACTTTCTGCAGGGTTTTTATCATAAATGTGTGTTGAATTTTGTCAAAAGCTTTCTCTGCATCTATTGAGATGACCATATGGTTTTTCTCCTTCAATTTGTTAATATGGTGTATCACATTGATTGAATTGCATATATTGAAGAATCCTTGCATTCCTGGGATAAACCCCACTTGATCATTGTGTATGATCCTTTTAGTGTGCTGTTGGATTCTGTTTGCTAGTATTTTGTTGAGGATTTTTGCATCTATGTTCATCAGTGATATTGGCTTGTAGTTTTCTTTCTTTGTGACATTCTTGTCTGGTTTTTGTGTCAGGTTGATGGTGGCCTTCTAGAATGAGTTTGGGAGTGTTTCTCCCTCTGCTATATTTTGGGAGAGTTTGAGAAGGCTAGGTGTTAGCTCTTCTCTACGTGTTTGATAGAATTCACCTGTGAAGCCATCTGGTCCTGGGCTTTTGTTTGTTTGAAGATTTTTAATCACAGTTTCAATTTCAGTGCTTGTGGTTGGTCTATTCATATTTTCTGTTTCTTCCCGATTCAGTCTTGGCAGGTTGTGCATTTCTAAGAATTTGTCCATTTTATTGGCATAGAGTTTCTCGTAGTAATGTCTTATATTTCTGTGGTGTCAGTTGTTACTTCTCCTTTTTCATTTCTAATTCTGTTGATTTGAGTCTTCTCCCTTTTTTTCTTGATGAGTCTGGCTAATGGTTTATCAATTTTGTTTATCTTCTCAAAGAACCAGCTTTTAGTTTTATTGATCTTTGCTATTGTTTCCTTCATTTCTTTTTCATTTATTTCTGATCTGATCTTTATGATTTCTTTCCTTCTGCTAACTTTGGGGTTTTTTTGTTCTTCTTTCTCTAATTGCTTTAGGTGCAAGGTTAGGTTGTTTATTCGAGATGTTTCCTGTTTCTTAAGGTAGGATTGTATTGCTATAAACTTCCCTCTTAGAACTGCTTTTGCTGCATCCCATAGGTTTTGGGTCGTCGTGTCTCCATTGTCATTTGTTTCTAGGTATTTTTTAATTTCCTCTTTGATTTCTTCAGTGATCACTTCGTTATTAAGTAGTGTATTGTTTAGCCTCCATATGTTAGTATTTTTTACAGATCTTTTCTTGTAATTGATATCTAGTCTTACAGCGTTGTGGTTGGAAAAGATACTTGATACAATTTCAGTTTTCTTAAATTTACCAAGGTTTGATTTGTGACCCAAGATATGATCTATCCCAGAGAATGTTCCATGAGCACTTGAGAAAAATGTGTATTCTGTTGTTTTTGGATGGAATGTCCTATAAATATCAATTAAGTCCATCTTGTTTAATGTATCATTTAAAGCTTATGTTTCCTTATTTATTTTCATTTTGGATGATCTGTCCATTGGTGAAAGTGGGGTGTGAAAGTCCCCTACTGTGAATGTGTTACTGTTGATTTCCCCTTTTATGGCTGTTAGTATTTGCCTTATGTATTGAGGTGCTCCTATGTTGGGTGCATAAATATTTACAATTGTTATATCTTCTTCTTGGATCGATCCCTTAATCATTATGTAGTGTCCTTCTTTGTCTCTTCTGATAGTCCTTATTTTAAAGTCTATTTTGTCTGATATGAGAATTGCTACTCCAGCTTTCTTTTGGTTTCCATTTGCATGGAATATCTTTTTCCATCCCCTTACTTTCAGTCTGTATGTGTCTCTAGGTCTGAAGTGGGTCTCTTGTAGACAGCATATATATGGGTCTTGTTTTTGTATCCATTCAGCCAGTCTGTCTTTTGGCAGGAGCATTTAATCCATTTACATTTAAGGTAATTATTGATATGTATGTTCCTATTACGATTTTCTTAATTGTTTTGTGTTTGTTATTGTAGGTCTTTTCCTTCTCTTGTGTTTCTTGCCTAGAGAAGATCCTTTAGTAGTTGTTGTAAAGCTGCTTTGGTGGTGCTGAACTCTCTCAGCTTTTGCTTGTCTGTAAAGGTTTTAATTTCTCCATCAAATCTAAATGAGATCCTTCTGGGTAGAGTAATCTTGGTTGTAGTTTTTTCTGTTTCATCACTTTAAATATGTCCTGCCAGTCCCTTCTGGCTTGCAGAGTTTCTGCTGAAAGATCAGCTGTTAACCTTATGGGGATTCCCTTGTGTGTTATTTGTTGTTTTTCCCTTTCTGCTTTTAACATGCTTTCTTTGTATTTAATTTTTGACAGTTTGATTAATATGTGTCTAGGCGTATTTCTCCTTGGATTTATCCTGTATGGGACTCTCTGTGCTTCCTGGACTTGATTAACTATTTCCTTTCCCATATTAGGGACATTTTCAACTATAATCTCTTCAAATATTTTCTCAGTCCCTTTCTTTTTCTCTTCTTCTTCTTGGACCCCTATAATTTGAATGTTGGTGCATTTAATGTTGTCCCAGAGGTCTCTGAGACTGTCCTCAGTTCTTTTCATATTTTTTTCTTTATTCTGCTCTGCAGTAGTTATTTCTACTTTTTTATCTTCCAGGTCACTTATCTGTTCTTCTGCCTCAGTTATTCTGCTATTGATCCCTTCTAGAGTATTTTTAATTTCATTTATTGTGTTTTTCATAGTTGCTTATTTTATGTTCAGTTTCTAGGTCCTCGTTAAATGTTTCTTGCATTTTCTCTATTCTATTTCCAAGATTTTGGATCATCTTTACTATCATTATTCTGAATTGTTTTTCAGGTAAACTGCCTATTTACTCTTCATTTGTTAGGTCTGGTGGGTTTTCATCTTGCTCTTTCATCTGTTGTGTGTTTTTTTGTCTTCTCATTTTGCTTATCTTACTGTGTTTGGAGTCTCCTTTTTGCAGGCTGCAGGTTCATAGTTCCCGTTGTTTTTGGTGTCTGTCCCCAGTGGCTAAAGTTGGTTCAGTGGGTTGTGTAGGCTTCCTGGTGGAGGGGACTAGTGCCTGTGTTCTGGTGGATGAGGCTGGATCTTGTCTTTCTGGTGGGCAGGTCTACATCTGGTGGTGTGTTTTGGGGTGTCTGGCCTTATTATGATTTTAGGCAGCTTCTCTGCTAATGGGTGGGGTTGTGTTCCTGTCTTGCTAGTTGTTTGGCATAGGGTGTCCAGCACTGTAGCTTGATGGTCGTTGAGTGAAGCTGGGTGTTGGTTTTGAGATGGAGATCTCTGGGAGATTTTTGCCGTTTGATATTACATGGAGCTGGGAGGTCTCTTGTGGAGCATGTCCTGAAGTTGGCTCTCCCACCTCAGAGGCACAGCACTGCCTCCTGGTTGCAGCACCAAGAGCCTTTCATCCACATGGCTCAGAATAAAAGGGAGAAAAAGTAGAAAGAAAGAAAGAGAGTGAGAGAGAGAGAGAAAGAAAGGAGGAAAGAAAGAGGATAATAGAAAATAAAATAAAGTAAGAAAAAATAAAATTAAGTTATTAAAATAAAAAATAATTATTTAGAAAAGTAAAATTTTTTAAAGTAAAAAGAAAAGGACAGAACCCTAGGACAAATGTTGAAAGCAGACCTTTACAAAATCTCACACAGAAGCATACACATACACACAAAAAGAGGAAAAGGGGAAAAATAACAAATCTTGCTCTCAAAGTCCACCTCCTCAATTTGGGATGATTCGTTGTCTGTTCAGGTGTTCCACAGATGCAGGGTACATCAAGTTGATTGTGGAGATTTAATCAGCTGTTCCTGAGGCCGATGGGAGAGATTTCCCTTACTCTTGTTTGTTCGCACAGCTCCGGGTGCTCCGCTTTGGATTTGGCCCCGCCTCTTAGTGTAGGTCCCCGGAGGGCGTCTGTTTTTCGCTCAGACAGGATGGGGTTAAAGGAGCCACTGATTCGGGGGCTCTGGCTCACTCAGGGCAGGGGGAGGGAGGGGTATGGATGTGGGGCGAGCCTGTGGCGGCCACGGCCGGTGTGACGTTGCACCAGCATGAGGCGCGCCGTGCATTTTCCCGGGGAAGTAGTTCCTGGATCCCGGGACCCTGGCAGTGGCCAGCTGCACAGGCTCCCCAGAAGGGAAGTGTGGATAGTGCCCTGTGCTCACACACAGGCTTCTTGGTGGCGGCAGCAGCAGCCTTATTGTCTCATGCCCGTCTCTGGGGTCTGCGCTGTTAGCCGCGGCTTGTGCCCGTCTCTGGAGCTCCTTTAAGGAGCGCTCTTAATCCCCTCTCCTTGCGCACCAGGAAACAAAGAGGGAAGAAAAAGTCTCTTGCCTCTTCGGCAGGTCCAGACTTTTTCCTGGACTCCCTCCCGGCTAGCCGTGGTGCACTAACCCCCAGCAGGCTGTGTTCACGTCGCCAACCCCAGTCCTTTCTCTGGGATCCGACCGAAGCCCGAGCCTCAGCCCCCAGCCCCCGCCCACCCCGGCGGTTGAGCAGACAAGCCTCTCCGGTCTGGTGAGTGCCGGTCGGCACCGATTCTCTGTGCAGGAATCTCTCCGCCTTGTTCTTCGCACCACTGTTGCTGTGCTCTCCTCCGCTGCCTGGAATCTTTCCCCCTCCGCCACCTGCAGTCTCCACCCGCAAAGCGGCTTCCTAGTGTGTGGAAACCTTTCCTCCTAAACAGCTCCCTCCCACTGGTGCAGGTCCCGTCCCTATTCTTTTGTCTCTTTATTCTTTTTTCTTTTGCCCTACCCAGGTACGTGGGGAGTTTCTTGCCTTTTGGGAGGTCTGAGGTCTTCTGCCAGTGTTCAGTGGGGGTTCTATAGGAGCAGTTACATGTGTAGATGTATTTCTGATGTATATGTGGGGAGGAAGGTGATCTCCGCGTCTTACTCTTCCGCCATCTTCCTCATTTTTCCATTGTACAGATTTGATTCATTTAGGCAGTGGAATGTCTGTTTGAGAAATCAGCATCTATGAAAACTTTGGTGATGGCTTTCCTCTGCAGCCTGGGTTAACTCTCAGGGGTACATGAAGAGAATGATGTTGGTCAGGAGTAGCTGAGGCTAGGTGGTGGCCTAAAACTATCTGAGGCAAAGTGGATGTAAATGAATGGTGAGAGAGAAATGACTAATTTGGATGTGCCTTGGCTTGTATGACCCTTTCTTCCCCTAGATGAAATCTTAGCAAGCAGAAGGCTGATGTCAACCTACTGCAATAGAAAAATCACAGTTCTTCACTCAGTTTTCAAAGCAAAGCCATTCACTGACCCAGACCCCGCTGATTGAAGAACCTCCTGGTAGGACCTTGCAAAGCCACAGCAAGTACATATGATAAACATTCTTCTGATCCATTCCCAAAAGAATGTACAGCCATTTACCAGGTTAACTGTGCACTGGAATAAGGGGAATATTCAGCTTGTTAAGGGTTTCTCAACTATGACTTCTGAGCTAACACTGCTACCAGAGGATCTGAAACACCGTCATGGTTCTCCAATTAGAAACGAAGCTCTGGAGGTGTTGGAGTTTTGGGACAAGTTCATCTTAAAGTGGTTCTAGAGAGCACCTGTGTGTAGGAAAATAGGGATACACACACTGACTTAGTAACTGACAGAAGCTTTACATTTTTTCACTGACTTAAGACGTAATAGCCAATAAAGGCCAAGTAAGAATGGCCAAATGGAAAACTTTCCATCCTTTCAAAGAATTGTCTGAAGGCATATCACATTTCACCCAGGATTTCAAGAGATTATCCTAATCTCCAAAGACTTAAAGGATATAAGAGTAGTGGTTCCCAATATATGCCCTTTTAATTCACCTACTTGCCCCCTAGCCCCATACTAGATGAACCCTAGTAGATGATGGTGGATGCCTATAAATTGATCCAAGGAGTTCTAGTTCCAATCCCAGAGGCTATACTCGACCTGATATTTTTACTAAACAAACTTGCAAATGCTCTGGCATTTGGAATGTGCTATTCATCTGTTAAATATATTTTTCTCAATTCCCGTAAGACGATCAAGAATAATTTACATTTACATGAGAAGAGTAGCGAGAGACACATGTTCTCTTGCTTTGGGCTGTTAATTCTCCCTGATTTATGTGTTAACAAAGCTTGCAGGGACCTTTACCATCTTGATATTCTATAGAACATCATGCTGGTAAACTATGTTGACAGCATTGTGCTAATTAAACCAGGGAGCAGGAGGTGGCAAGTAATCTAGAAGTATTCTAGAAGTATTAGGAAGTTGCATGCATTTGAAAGGCTGGGTAATAAACCCCATGAGGATTCAAGGACCAGTCATAACAATGAAGTCTGCAGCTTGGAAGATCCTCCCTACTACTTTCCACTAATAAAGTGACAGGATATACTGCACCTGGCAGTAATGCTCATTCCCACTTATTCAGTGACTTAGAAGATTGCTAAGTTAGAGTGGGGCCCGGAGTAAGGAAAAGAACAGGTTTTGTACCCTAGAATATCTATGGTATTAGGAATTTCCATGATAGGAAGGAAAGCTTGTGGTATCTATAGCTATCCCCCAAAGAGAGATGCATCATAGTCTTTTAGAAATCTAGACCAAGGTCTTTTCTCCTGCAGGAGAGAACTCTTCACCATTTTGAAAATAGCTTCTGGCATACCACTGGGCCTTGTTACGTAAAGACTGAGTGCCTGACCATGGAAGACCAAATGACCATACAACTGCTGTTTCTTATCATGACTTGAGTTTTATTATATCCACTATTATTAATAGTTACTTTGGGATACCTGGCCTATACTAGAAATATTGCTGGCAAACTGGGGTTTAAGGATATCCTATTTCTGGATGACAACCTATGATGAATTAAAAGAGTGGGAAACAATTGAGTTTAGTTCTCAGATCCTAAATTGAACACTGTGTTGGTATTAGCTATAAGTGAACTCTGGCACAACTCAGACCATTGGAGAAGGGAAATTCTCCTAGGAGGCAAAGCTGAGACCTGTATACTTAGAGGTTCACTTTGTATAGATTGAGAAGTGGCATGAGGTATGGGTATATGTGGGCAACTAAGACGTGACCAGTGGCTCAGGTGGTTACTCAGGAGCCTTGAAGGAGTAAAATTGGAAGATTAGAGTCAAGAGCATATAGGAAATTAGATTTTGAATGGTTTTATGTGAGTGATTGCAAGATGGGGTTTTGTGCCTCATGTTAATATCCAACAAAAAGCCCCACTGTTAAATCACCAATAAGTGGAAAGGTAGAATGACTTGCTCTGTGACATCAGATTTGGCCGCTCCATTGCTGGAGCAATGTTCTGCTCATGACTTGAGAGTCTGTGATGGCCAATAGCAGGGACTTCCCCTTAACAAAGTCAAATTAGCAACTGCCACTTGAGCAACGAATTAGCAACTGCCACTTGAGCAACAAATTAGCAACTGCCACAATGTGCTAGTATCAGAGACCAGTACTGATCCCTCAATAAAGCACTATCCTTCGAGGACATAGCCCAGCCACTTAGTGGTAGGCTGACTTTTTTGGTCTTCCATCCTTGAGAGGGCAGTGGTTTATCCTGGGAAAGGTAGCTTTTTTTCTCTCCTGCCCACAATGCCTCTGCAAGCTCAATTTTCCAGGACTTAGAGTGCCTGATCCATTGTCATGGGTACTCTGTACAATGTAGTCTCAGATAAACACATTTTATACTAAGAAGTGTGATAATTGGCCCATGACCAGGGACTCCACTTGTCTTTCTGTATACATTGTGACCCCAGATGTAGATTTATGGAATGGCTTGTTATAGGTAAGAAACTAGCTTGAGATCAGAACTCTGAGAGTTTGAATTGCTGTCCTACAGGCTGTGGTACATGCCCTGAACCAATTAACTAGAATGCATTGCTTTGGGAAATAAAGGGGTAGAAGCAAGATTGGATCCCTCCCATCACCTGGAGCTGACCCACTTGTAGAATTGTCATTTCTCGATTTCTCAGAAGATTGCTTCTATCAGAGGACACAGTGCGGGTTCTCCTGAACTTGAAAGTGTCCAGGTGGTAGTCATACCTGCAAGTCCTCATGCCAATAGACCATCAGGCCGAGAAAGGAGTTAGCATATTGGCAACTCTGGTTGCCATGGGAAGCCATGTTTGATGCTATACAATGAGTGCAGAGAAGCAAGTGTCTAAAAGCCAGGAGAGTCACTGGAGCATCTCTTGATACATCTGTGCCCCATGATAATGGTGATCAAACAATTGCAGCATCCATGGCCTGACAAGGACACAACCTTATAATTTTCTAGTATTAGTATATTATTTACTTACATTCAATGTTTATTTTCTTGTCTACTCCTTTTAGAATGTAAACACAATGCCAGGGGTATTTATTTTGTTCATTTTGTGTATAAGTGGTTAGAGCATATTAGATGTTCAATAAATATTTTTTAAATATATGAATAAAAGTGTAATGTTGAGAGGAGAAGGAACAGAAGAATTGGAAGGTAGCATAAGTGTACAAAATTCATCATCTTTCACCTATGGGAGTCAATATATTTCCTGCTCTCTTTGCTGTTCTTCCAGATATAGTACACACCAAATCAATTTCCAATAACTTAAATTTATAACTTTGGAAACCAAGGAGTTGCCAATATGCTAACTTCTTTCTTGGCCTGATGGTCTGTCTATTGGCATGAGGACTTGCAGGTATGACTACCACCTGGACACTTTCAAGTTCAGGAGAACCCGCACTGTGTCCTCTGATAGAAGCATTCTTCTGAGAAATCGAGAAATGACAATTCTACAAGTGGGTCAGCTCCAGGTGATGGGGGGGGGATCCAATCTTGCTTCTACCCCTTTAGTTCCCAAAGCAATACATTCTAGTTAATTGGATTAGATGTTTTGTAGGTCTATGCATTTCTTTTTCTTGGTTTACTCCCTCACATGATTTAAATGTATTGCCTGGTAATACCTAAGAGAGCATAGGAGATAATATTTTTGAATCCTTGCTTGACTGAGAAATATTTTCATTCTGTCTTCTCTCATGAATGATAATGTGACTGTATATAGAATTATGGGCTTTGGACTATGTATTGATTTCTAGCACTCATTGTTTGGCTGAGTAGCCAAAAGCCTTTCTGATTCCCATTCTCTTTATAGATGTTCCTCTTCTCTCTCCCTCCCTGCCCTGGAGATTTAGGGATCTTTATCTTTCAGTAAGTAACATTATATAATTTTCTCTTCCATTCATTATGCTTGGTGATCAGTTACAGTTTTGAGGTCCTTGTCCTTCAGTTCTGATAAAGTTGCCTTCAGACTTCCCTTATAACTTGAGAAGTCTTTTACTTCCCTTTTTATGTGTTGTTTTGCTATCTTCATGTATTACTTCTATAATTCAGGCATAAACTCAGATTCTGGTGGCATGTCTCTGACAATACGGAAGAAACTAGCAGATGGTAGGAGAGCATAAAGCCCATGTGCAAAAGAAACAAAGATTAGAAACGGGAAAATCCTGTACCTCCTGAGTTCCCAATTATCCCATTGGTTCCTGGCTCTGCTTTTTCTTCCAGTTTACGGAGATTCCACATATTGATTAGCTAGTTTGACTTGTGTTCCTGTCACAACTCTGAAGTGAGCCCTGAATATTACAGAGTGTGTTACTGAAATGTGAAGAGGAAGCCACTGATTTATGCTACTTGTTTTCCAGAGGTATGCAATTTGATTAAAATTCCCTTGACTCTCCAATTTCCAGCCATGACTGGGAAGCTGTTCTTCACCCAAGTGATTAACATCTAAGAAGAGATGCTTGGTTTAAAGAATCTTGCTTGGTATTAATTTTATGACTCTGAGGATTTTAAATTTTAGAAAAGTATATCAAGGAAACAAATTGGCATTCTCAGTGTCTTTAAAGTTAAGATAATGTAAGATAGTTTAGAGATAATTTAGTCATATTCCTGCCCAAAGGCTGAAAGCTACATTTAATCAATTTTTAAAATGTTTTCCAGGGAAAGAAGTGGAAGATCTCAATGATATAAGGTCCATGTACCTACTTGAAAGAAAATATTGTCATGATAAACATACTAAGTTGTGCTTCACCATATCAAGTCTAACCAAATATGCAAAAAACTGTTGAAATCACTAAATGTAACTAAACAGAAACATGTTAAATTCTATTTTTATAATTCCATAAACCTTTGATAGTTTACAGCAAACAATAGGTCTTTAGTATGTATATGATGTCAAAATATGAACATCAAAATTATATACGTTATGGGATGGTTGCTTATATTCAAATAATTATTTGGTTCATCAAATATATGCCACAAAAATTTAAATGATTTAGTTAAAATATTGCAATTTTTTCATCAACATTTGATGTGTAAAGGGCATAAAACTCCATAGACTGCTACTGATGGAATTAAACTTATATAGTCATGCTGAATGCGCTTTTAATAACTTCTTTTTTAAAATTATAACCATAGAAAACAAAAAATACCCCAAAACTTTCAAATATTTACAGGTTTGTGTCACCACTAGCAGAGATGTCATTTAAAGATTATCTACCACCCAAACATCAATCAGCAAGTTTCTTTGTTTTATAATTGACACATGATATGGACTCTGGCAGATCATATGTTTATATAGGAGAGGATCAGCCTGTTTAAAAAAAAAAAATGGGAGTTGAGAGAAGAAAAAATATTTTTATCAACATTCTGAATCTTTTTCAGTATATTCACTATTGAATCCAAAATAAACATTTCAACTTTCATTTTTCATCTTCAGACTTCAGCAGCACAACATTGATCATTTTGTGTCACAGTTTTTCTGCAACATCAGTTAAAGAGGGATTTACTTCAGGAATGTGCTGTGCTAACAGAGCTGGTAGGAGTAATGAATGGAGCGAAACATACCCACACTGTATACTTTCCATCTGTAGAACTTTTATGAAAAGGAGGGTGAGTGGTTATTGGGACCAAGCGGCCACAAGATGCTTTAGTCATTGTGTGAATAGGGAAAATCTTTAAATCAGAGCATGGATTCTGCTAGAATGTAGCTGGCATTTTTCAGGAGAAAAAGATAATCTATTTTGCAACATTGAACCCTGGCCAATTTGGTAAGAACATAAATCCTACTTCCCTTTTACTAGGTTTTCATACATTGTGATATGTTTTTAGGTTTATCCAGATTTAAAATTTAGGATTGATAGCTTCCTGGGGAATAGAATCTCTTTTATTGTGAAGTGATCATCTTTATCTGCTTTTCTCCTTGATGTTTACTTTGATACTAATATGATGACTATCTTTTGGTGACCATGTGGTAAAACTTACTCTATCATGTTACTTTCACACTTATGTTTAGATGTGTTTTCTTACAAGTATACTAAAATTAATTTTTGAAAAATTGAGTCTGACAATCTTAGATTTATTTCATACTGTTTGTCCTGTTTGTCTATTTTGTTCAATTGATCTGTGTAACCTCATGCAGTCTTGATTACTATAGCATTATTTTAAGTTTTGAAATTAGATATTATAATTCCCGCAACTTTATTCTTCCTTTAAAAATCTGTGTAGGCTATTTTAACTCTTTTGCATTTCCTTATAAATTTAAGAATCAGCTTTTTATGTGAATAAGTATGCTGGCGTTTGCAAATTTTGTCAAATTTATGGACCAAATTGAATAGAAATGATGTCTTAATAGTAGTAAGTGTTCCAAACTGTGACCATGATACACCTCTCCAATTACATAGATCATCTTTAATATCTGTACAATATTTGTAGCTTAATTTGTACAGTTCTTGCATATTATTTTAAGTCTACTCTCTTACATGTCATATGTTTTGATGTTATGATAAATGGCATTTTATAATTTCAATTAATTTAACTTAGGTTTTATGTTTAGGTCCTTTTTCTATATAGTGTGAGGTAAGATTCACATCCTCTTTCTTCGTGGGTTTGTTTCTGGGCATTGCATTCTGTTCGTTTGCTCTATGTGTTTATTCTCTGTCAATAGCATGCTGTCATGATTACTAAAGTTTTATATTAAGTGTTAAAATAAAGTAATGTGAGTCCTCCAATTTTTCAGCATTGTTTTAGATATTCTAGTTCTTTTGACTTTTCAGATAGATTTTTAGAATAAGTATGTCAATGTTTTAAAAAAATTCTTGCTGGGATTTTGATTGGGATGTATTGAATCTGCAGATTAATTTAAGGAGAGTCGACATCTTAAATGGTGAGTTTTCTAATTCATAAACATGGTATAGCTCTCCATTTATTTAATTCCTTTTTCTTATATGTTTTCAATTTGTACCTAAAGATTTTATGTGTCTTGGTATAACTGGGGATGGTACTATTTTCTTTTTTTTTTTAATTTCAGTTTTAAGTATTCTATGACTAGTATATAGTAATACATTTATTCATTTGTTCATTCATTTATTTAGATACATTGATGTTATATTTCAAAACCTTAATAAACTCAATTATAACATTATTTCTATACATCCTTTGAGGTTTTCTACATAAAGAATCATAATCAGTGAATAAAAATGGTTTCATCCCTTATTGCACAAACTGAATGCTTTTAATTTCTTTTTCTTGCCTCATTGCACTGGCTAGGATATTGAACAGAAATAATGAAAAAGGATATCTTTACCTTATTTATGATACTAGGGAGAAAGTATTCAGTCTTTCATCATGAAATATAATGTTAAACATAGGGGTTTGGCAGATGTTCTTTAGCAGATTAAGCAAGTTTCCTTCTGTTCTTAATTTGCTGAGTTTTTATAATGAATGGATGTTGAATTTTAGCAATGCTTTTTCTTTATCTCTTGAGGTGAGCATGTAGTTTTTCTTTAGGATGATGATATAATGAATTCTTTTGGCTGAACTTTGAATATTAAACCAGTCTAATAGTCCCAGGATAAAATCCACTTGATTAGGAGACATCATCCTTTTTATATTTTGATGGATTAAATTTGTTAATATTATGTTAAGGATTTTCTTTTGCAGTTATGTTCATAAAGTATCTTAAATTTCATTCTTCTTTTACTGGTTTTGTTTTATAAAATGCATTTTAAAGTGTTTCTAATTTCTTGAAGAGTTGGTATAAAATTGGTATTATTCTTTAGTGGTTTGGTAGAATTCATCAGTTGTTTTGAGATTGCTGGGAATTTAATTCCTTTGGTTGATATAGGACTATATAGATGATTTATTTCTTCTTGAATAAGCTTTGGTATATGTTGTCTCTGTCAAGGGATTTATATATTTCATTAAGTTGTTGAATTTATGAACAAAAATTGATGATACTGTCTTAATATCCTTTTAATATTTTTCAGGGTCATAAAACTCTTCCTTTTATTCCTCATATTGGTATTTTCTGTCTTCTTTCTCTCATGTAACTTTTTCTTGATCAGTGTGTCAAGTTTATCAATTTTATTAATCTCTACAAAGATTCAACTTCTGGTTTCCTTGATTTTTTTCTCTTTGATTTACAATTTCATTGATTATTGTTCTTTATTTTCTTTTCTGCTTGCTTAGAGTTTAATTTGCTCTTCTTTTTTTTAGATCCTTAAGGTCAAAAGTTAATTTGAGACATTTTTCATTTTCAATATAAGCACTTAACGCTATAAATTTTAAGCACTGTTTTAGCTTCATCTTATCACTTTCAGTGCTCCGTGTTTTCATTTTCTTTCAGTTGAAAATGTTTTCCAGTTTCACTTGACTTCCTCTTTAACCTGTGGCTTAATGGTTTGTTAATGGTCTCTAGTTTAATTGCATTATAATTGTAGAACACAAATTCTATGAGTTAAATTCTTTGAAAAACCTCATAGCTTCTTGTAATGAGGAAACAATTTTCCCTATATTTTCTTTTTTAAAAATTTTATTTTTGGCTGTGTTGGGTCTTTGTTGCTGCGTGCGGGCTTTCTCTAGTTGCAGCAAGTGGGGCTACTCTTCGTTGCAGTGCACAGGCTTCTCATTGCAGTGGATTCTCTTGTTGCTGAGCACGGGCTCAAGGTGTGCTGGCTTCAGTAGTTGCAGCATGGGGGCTCAGTAATTGCGGTATGTGGGCCCTAGAGTGCACGGGCTTCAGTAGTTGGGGTGCGTGGGCTCAGTAGTTATGGCTCGTGGGCTCTAGAGTGCAGTCTCAGTAGTTGTGGTGCACAGGCTTAGTTGCTCCACGGCATGTGGGATCTTCCTGGACCAGGGATCAAACCTGTGTCCCCTGCATTGGCAGGTGGATTCTTAAACACTGTGCCACCAGAGAAGGTCCTTTATTTCTTACATTCCTGCAAAGTTCAAGCCTCTGAGTAAAGGGCATTTTTCAACAAGAAACATGCCATGGAAACTAAAGATAGTGTCTCCCTAAAGACAGAGAACTCTGGAGATATCTCAGGATTAATATAGCTTTGATCTTACCCTCCCTAGAGACATGTGTACATAAAAATAATGTGTGTTCTATTATTTGATGAATTGTTTTACAAATGTCACTTACATGAAATTGGCTGGTATTATTCTGCATGCCTTATATATCCTTAGTGACTTGCTCTTGTTTTGTCAGTTACTGAGAGGAGTATTGAAATCTCTAGCTATAGTCGTGAATTTCTCTATTTGCCTTTTCAATTCTTTAAGTTTTTGTTTCATGTATTTTAAAAAAATTTTTATTGGAGTATAGTTGTTTCATCTATTTTGAAACTCTTTTGTTAGATGTGTACATTTTTAGAATTGTTATGAATTTTTGGTGAATGAATCCTTTTGTCACTATGTAATGTACCTCTTTATCCTTGGTAATATTCCTTGTTCTAAAATCTACATTCTTTGATATCAATATAACCAATCCAGTTGTCTTTTGATTAGTGTTCGCACAATATTTATTTTCCACTGTCTTTTACTGTATTTTTGTATACTTCATGGGCATTTCTTACAGAAAGCATGTATATATTTGAGTCATCTAAAAATCTAATCCAGGGATTTCTGTCTTCTAATTGATGTATTTGAACCATTTACATTTAATGTAATTTTTTTTTGTTTTTTTTTTTTGTGTCTGTGGTATGTGGGCCTCTCACTGTTGTGGCCTCTCCCGTTGCGGAGCGCAGGCTCAGCGGCCCTGGCTCACGGGCCCAGCTGCTCCGTGGCATGTGGGATCCTCCTGGACCGGGGCACGAACCCGTGTCCCCTGCATCGGCAGGCAGACTCTCAATCACTGCGCCACCAGGGAAGCCCTAATGTAATTTTTATATGGTTAAAAACTACCATGTTTCTAAATAATTTATACTTGTTTCATTATTTCTTCTATCTTTTTCTCTGCCTGTGTTTTATTAATTGAATTTTTTTGCTTCCACTTTACCTCCTCTCTTGGCTTATAATTTATGCCTCTTTCTCATTAAAAAAAAAAAAAGGGCTCCCTAGGGTTTTCCATATACATCTTTAGATAACTATTCTACCTTCAAATAATATTGTTACACTTCCATGTAGTGTGATAACTTTGCAACAATATATTTCAAATTTCTCCCTCCACTTTTTGTGTTATCTTGCTACTACATGTTACTCTTTTCCACACACATCAAACCACAGTACATTGTTACCATTTTTTGATTAAGATAATACATTACCTTATAGAGCAGTTAAACATTAGAAGAAAAGTATTTTACATTTATCTTCATTTTAACCATTTTCAGAGATCAAGCTTCTTTCTGGTATCATGTTCATTTTGCTTGAACTTATTTTGACATTTCCTATGATGCAGTTTTACTGGTAGTGGATTTTTTTTCTAAGTCTGTTTCTTCCTTAGTTTTGTTTTTTTTTTTAAGATTTTTTTGATGTGGACCATTTTTAAAGTCTTTATTGAATTTGTTACAATACTGCTTCTGTTTTATATTTTAGTTTTTTGGCTGCGAGGTATGTGGGATCTTAGCTCCCTCACCCCCTGCATTGGAAGGTGAAGTCTTAACCACTAGACTGCCAGGGAAGTCCCACTCCCTCAGTTTTTGAAAAGACATTTTTACTGTGTCTAGATCACTGAGTTAAGTTTTTAGGCATGCCTAGTTTCTGATGAGAAGCCTGCTATAGTTCTTACCTTTATTCCTTTATGAGAACTTTTCTTTTTTTCTCCCTTTGACTGCAAGGTTTTGTTTTTATGTCTGGATTTTAGCAGATTGAATATGATTTTTAAAATATTTTATGCTCAAAGATTTATGGACCTGTGGTTGACAACTTTTTAAATAAAATCCTCAGTCTTTTCCTGTCAAATGTTTCTTCTGTTCTCCCTCTGGGTCTTCAACTACATGTGTATTAAATGATTTGATACTTTACCTCAAATCTTAGATGCTGTGGCTCTGTATTTTTCCCCTACGTACTCTTTTCTTACAGTTTCAGTTTGGATAATTTGTATTAATTTATCAAATTCACTAATATTTCCTCAGGTGTACCCAGTCTACTGATGTCCCTGGTAAAGTCATTCTTGATCTCTGTTAACATGTGTTTTATTTCCATCCATATGGTTTTTTTTTTGTTTTTTTTTTTTACTATTTTCTATTTCTCTGCTAAAATTCTCCGCCTGTTCATGTATGTTGTCCACCTTTGCTTCTGAAGTTATTAGTATATTAATTATAGTTATTTTACATTTTGAATATCTGGGCCATGTTTATTCTTGTTCTGTTGATTACTGTATCTTTTTCATGGTGCTCTTGAGAGTTTAGTCATTTTTGGTGTGATTTTTTTTTTTTTTTTTTTTTTTCGGTAAGTGTGATGTTTATTTTCCTTAGAATTTTATTTTTGAACAATCTTTGTGAACTTGGAAGGAAATGTCTTCTCCAAAGAGAAGTTTCATTTGCTCTTCCCAATGCCCAGTGACAGCAGTGGTTCAGAATCGCTGTTTGTTTGTTTGTTTTTTGCGGTATGCGGGCCTCTCACTGTTGTGGCCTCTCCCCTTGCGGAGCACAGGCTCCGGACGCACAGGCTCAGCGACCATGGCTCACGGGCCCAGCCGCTCCGCGGCATGTGGGATCTTCCCAGACCGGGGCACAAACCCATGTCCCCTGCATCGGCAGGCGGACTCTCAACCACTGTGCCACCAGGGAAGCCCCAGAATCACTCTGAATGAAATTCTTACTGAAGTTCTCCCAATGAGAATTATTTCAATTTAGGCTTTAAAACAGATTTTTGTTGCAAATTATTAATGGTGGTATTTCCCTATTTGAACTTTTTACCCAGGTTTGAAGAATCAAATTTCTTTGCAATTCCTGAGGCAGTAATAAAATTTCCAGATGACCCCTATAGTATGATATAATCCTTGGTGCTCAAATTCATTGAGGAAGAGCATACTATTATATTCTCTTTCAGAATCAGATACCCTAAGGATGACATTCTCTACTTACATCCCTAGAGTCTTCCCTCCATCCGTCCCTTCCTTCCATCCTTTCTTCTTTTTCCTAGAAAATTTGTTACTCTCATGATTACTCCTTGATGCATCAAGGAAAATATTTTAAAAATTATATTAAGGAGTATTTTTGATTCAGGCAACTAGCCCATTATATACTCAGAAATAAAATTCATTCTAGGTCTTAGGTTTTATTGTGATAATTTTTTTATTTGACTTTAAAATTCATGTTAGAGTTTTGAAGGTTAAGCTAGGAGGCTGATTTTGTATTCTAGCTGGATGATCTGTCCATTTATGTAAGTGGGGTGTTAAAAGTCCCCTACTATTATTGTATTATTGTCAGTTTCTCCCTTTGTGTCTTTTCGTATTTGCTTTATACAGTTAGATGCTCCGGTATTGGGTGAGTATATGTTTAGGAGTGTAACGTCCTCTTCTTGTATTGATCCCTTTATCATTATATAATGTCTGTCTTTGATTTTTGTTATAGCCTTTGTTTTCAAGTCTGTTTTGTCTGATATGAGTATGGCTACCCCTGCTTTCTTGTCATCTGTTTGCATGAAATATCTTTTTCCATTCCATCACTTTTGGCCTGTGTGTGTGTTTAGCTCTGAAGTGAGTCTCTTGTAGGCAGCATATGCAAGGGTCTTGTTTGTTTTGTTTTGTTTTGTTTTTTTACCCGTCAGCCACCCTATATCTTTTGATTGGAGCATTTATTCCATTGACATTTAAAGTAATTATTATAGGTATGTATTTATTGCCATTTAATTACTTGTTTTCTAGTTGTTTTTGTAGTTCTTCTCTGTTCATTTCTTCTTTTTGTTTCTTCCCTGTGGTTTGATGGTTGTCTTTAGTAGTATGCTTATGTCCCTTTCTTTTTAGTTTTTGTATATCTATTATAGGTTTTTTATTTGTGGTTACCATGGGATTCATATATGTTGACTTATAACTATGTTTACTTGCTTTAAACTTGTAGTCATTTAAGTTCAAACACCTTCTAAAAGATCAACATTTTTTACTCCCCTCTCCCACATTTTATGTGTTTGATGTCATATTTTACATGTTCATGCTTATCCCTTACCTGTTTATTGTAGTTACAGTGCTTTAAAATTTTTGTCTTTTAATTTTCATACTGGCTTATTTAAGTTGTTGATCCTCAGTCCCTATTAAATATTGGCATTTCCTAGCAGCATTTTCTCTTTCCTTAGATTCTTAATTTCTTTTGCACTCAGAGAAGACCCTTTAATGTGTCTTTCAAAATTTGCTTTTTTTTTTTGCTTGAATAATTTCCATTATTCTATCTTCTAGATAACTTAGGCATTCTTCTGTATCACTTAATCTGCTATTCATTCCTTCTAGTCTCTTTTTTTTTCACTTATTAAATTCTTCATTTCTAATTGGGTCTTTTAAAAATATTTTCTAGTTGCTTGTTAAAATTATCACTATGTAGCTCTATTCTTTTCCCTAATTTAATTAACATATTTTTATAAATCAGATGACTTTATTTTACGCTTATTTTTTAAATTTATCTTTTATTGAAGTATAGTTGAATTGCACCATTGTGTTAATTACTGCTATACAGTAAAGTGATTAGGTTATACATATATATACATTCTTTTTCATATTCATTTCCATTATGGTTTGTCATGGGATACTGAATATAGTTCCTGTGCTGTATAGTAGGACCTTGTTGTTTATCCATTCTATATATACCAGATTGCACCTGCTAATTCCAAACTCCCAATCCTTCCCTCCACTACTCCCCTGCCCCACCAACAACCATCAGTCTATTCTGTTCCTGATTGTTTTTGATTCATAGATAGGTTCATTTATGTCATACTTTAGATTCCACAAGTAAGTGATATCATATGGTATT
>NW_006787415.1:774128-781029 GCF_000442215.2 Lipotes vexillifer
GGGGGTTTTTTTTTTTTTTGGGTTTTTTTTTTTTTTTTTTTTTTTTTTCGGTAAGTGTGATGTTTATTTTCCTTAGAATTTTATTTTTGAACAATCTTTGTGAACTTGGAAGGAAATGTCTTCTCCAAAGAGAAGTTTCATTTGCTCTTCCCAATGCCCAGTGACAGCAGTGGTTCAGAATCGCTGTTTGTTTGTTTGTTTTTTGCGGTATGCGGGCCTCTCACTGTTGTGGCCTCTCCCCTTGCGGAGCACAGGCTCCGGACGCACAGGCTCAGCGACCATGGCTCACGGGCCCAGCCGCTCCGCGGCATGTGGGATCTTCCCAGACCGGGGCACAAACCCATGTCCCCTGCATCGGCAGGCGGACTCTCAACCACTGTGCCACCAGGGAAGCCCCAGAATCACTCTGAATGAAATTCTTACTGAAGTTCTCCCAATGAGAATTATTTCAATTTAGGCTTTAAAACAGATTTTTGTTGCAAATTATTAATGGTGGTATTTCCCTATTTGAACTTTTTACCCAGGTTTGAAGAATCAAATTTCTTTGCAATTCCTGAGGCAGTAATAAAATTTCCAGATGACCCCTATAGTATGATATAATCCTTGGTGCTCAAATTCATTGAGGAAGAGCATACTATTATATTCTCTTTCAGAATCAGATACCCTAAGGATGACATTCTCTACTTACATCCCTAGAGTCTTCCCTCCATCCGTCCCTTCCTTCCATCCTTTCTTCTTTTTCCTAGAAAATTTGTTACTCTCATGATTACTCCTTGATGCATCAAGGAAAATATTTTAAAAATTATATTAAGGAGTATTTTTGATTCAGGCAACTAGCCCATTATATACTCAGAAATAAAATTCATTCTAGGTCTTAGGTTTTATTGTGATAATTTTTTTATTTGACTTTAAAATTCATGTTAGAGTTTTGAAGGTTAAGCTAGGAGGCTGATTTTGTATTCTAGCTGGATGATCTGTCCATTTATGTAAGTGGGGTGTTAAAAGTCCCCTACTATTATTGTATTATTGTCAGTTTCTCCCTTTGTGTCTTTTCGTATTTGCTTTATACAGTTAGATGCTCCGGTATTGGGTGAGTATATGTTTAGGAGTGTAACGTCCTCTTCTTGTATTGATCCCTTTATCATTATATAATGTCTGTCTTTGATTTTTGTTATAGCCTTTGTTTTCAAGTCTGTTTTGTCTGATATGAGTATGGCTACCCCTGCTTTCTTGTCATCTGTTTGCATGAAATATCTTTTTCCATTCCATCACTTTTGGCCTGTGTGTGTGTTTAGCTCTGAAGTGAGTCTCTTGTAGGCAGCATATGCAAGGGTCTTGTTTGTTTTGTTTTGTTTTGTTTTTTTACCCGTCAGCCACCCTATATCTTTTGATTGGAGCATTTATTCCATTGACATTTAAAGTAATTATTATAGGTATGTATTTATTGCCATTTAATTACTTGTTTTCTAGTTGTTTTTGTAGTTCTTCTCTGTTCATTTCTTCTTTTTGTTTCTTCCCTGTGGTTTGATGGTTGTCTTTAGTAGTATGCTTATGTCCCTTTCTTTTTAGTTTTTGTATATCTATTATAGGTTTTTTATTTGTGGTTACCATGGGATTCATATATGTTGACTTATAACTATGTTTACTTGCTTTAAACTTGTAGTCATTTAAGTTCAAACACCTTCTAAAAGATCAACATTTTTTACTCCCCTCTCCCACATTTTATGTGTTTGATGTCATATTTTACATGTTCATGCTTATCCCTTACCTGTTTATTGTAGTTACAGTGCTTTAAAATTTTTGTCTTTTAATTTTCATACTGGCTTATTTAAGTTGTTGATCCTCAGTCCCTATTAAATATTGGCATTTCCTAGCAGCATTTTCTCTTTCCTTAGATTCTTAATTTCTTTTGCACTCAGAGAAGACCCTTTAATGTGTCTTTCAAAATTTGCTTTTTTTTTTTGCTTGAATAATTTCCATTATTCTATCTTCTAGATAACTTAGGCATTCTTCTGTATCACTTAATCTGCTATTCATTCCTTCTAGTCTCTTTTTTTTTCACTTATTAAATTCTTCATTTCTAATTGGGTCTTTTAAAAATATTTTCTAGTTGCTTGTTAAAATTATCACTATGTAGCTCTATTCTTTTCCCTAATTTAATTAACATATTTTTATAAATCAGATGACTTTATTTTACGCTTATTTTTTAAATTTATCTTTTATTGAAGTATAGTTGAATTGCACCATTGTGTTAATTACTGCTATACAGTAAAGTGATTAGGTTATACATATATATACATTCTTTTTCATATTCATTTCCATTATGGTTTGTCATGGGATACTGAATATAGTTCCTGTGCTGTATAGTAGGACCTTGTTGTTTATCCATTCTATATATACCAGATTGCACCTGCTAATTCCAAACTCCCAATCCTTCCCTCCACTACTCCCCTGCCCCACCAACAACCATCAGTCTATTCTGTTCCTGATTGTTTTTGATTCATAGATAGGTTCATTTATGTCATACTTTAGATTCCACAAGTAAGTGATATCATATGGTATTTGTTTTTCTCTTTTTTAGTTAACATTTTTATTATCAATGCTTTGAATTCTTTATCTGGTAATTTGATTATTTCATTATTTATTTTTTCAGGGGTTTTCTCTTGCTATTTCAATTAAGAGCAGCTCCTCTTCCTCTTCATTGTGCTTAAACTTCTCTGCCTCTATGAATTTAGGTGAAACATTTACATATCAGTCTTGAAGGGGTGTTCTCAGGCGGGAGCATTCCTATACAGACTGCATGTGCCCAACACCTTTGATGGGAGAGCTGGATTGACATGGACACAAATCATGTCTTTCCTGAGAGTGTACTGTCAACTCTCACCTTGGTACTTGGTGGGGCTGGAGATGGAGGAGCTACAGCTGGAGCTTGTTGTGAGGCAGGAATTCCCCTCTGCTCAGTGGCTGTTCCTCCCCTGTCAACATGGGGTCTGATCCCAAGTTGCTGGAGCAGAAACCCTAAGCCCAAACTGGCTCTGTTCCTTTTAAAAGTGTATTTTCCTCTTTCTCTGCACTGGGACGCTTCCCCCAGAGCAGAGGATTGATGAAGCAAGTGGGGCCCATGCAGGCTCTTGGCTCCTGACAGCCACGAACAGAGGTCTGAGCTGTCTCTGAGGAGCTGCCTCTGCAAGAGCTCCTATTTGTTTCCCTCACTCTACTCAGATGCAACTTTGGGTGCAATTCCCTTTGTCCCTAATAGCCGATCACTGTCCCCCGCCTCCAACACCATGTTATGGAGCCACCCTGCAGAGCTAGTAGGGCATGTGTGGACTCTTGGTATGTATTGGGAGGTGAGCTGTGGTGGAGTGACCACCATTAGCAATCTGGGCTGCTTCTAATGTGCTACTTGTGTAAGTGCCAGCAATGCCTGCTACTTCCACACCCCAGGCTCTGCCCTGGGACTGGTTTGCCTCTGCACCCCAGGGTCAAGTCTTCTCTTCGCTTGTGGCCATCCTAGAACCATTGCTGCGCTATGATGTGGAGTAAGCAGGGCCAGAGTGTTCACTCAGCTTGGGCTGGGTGAGGGCAACCTGGCAGCTGCTAGAGCAGACCTCTCTCTGCCCTGCCTGGAGGGCTGGTCAGAGTGCGCACTCCTCGTGAGTGGAATCCAGGCTTATCACAGCCCTTCTGTTAGTCCCAGCAGTCCTTCGACCACCCAAGGGGGCTCATCTTCCCTGTGTAGGACCCCAGGACTAGAGCACCCAATCTGTGGCTCTCACCACTCACTCCCCAGGGCAGGTCTCTGCCCGTGTATTCTCCCTTTTCCTCTGAGTCTCCTCCCAGAGCATGTCTCAACACAATCACTTTTCTTCCTTTCCTACCAGCTTACGTGTGTATCTTCCTTACAGCCTTGGTTGCACAGGAGTCCTTCTGTCAGTTTCCAGTTAGTTTTCAGTGAGAATTGTTCCACATGTAGATGTATTTTTGATGTGTTCGTGGGAGGTGATGTGTTCCACATCCTCGTACTCCACCATCTTCTTTTTTTAAATTAATTAATTAATTAATTTATTTTTGGCTGTGTTGGGTTTTCGTTTCTGTGCGAGGGCTTTCCCTAGTTGCAGCGAGTGGGGGCCACTCTTCATCGTGGTGCGTGGGCCTCTCACTGTCGCAGCCTTTCCCGTTGTGAAGCACAGGCTCCAGATGCGAAGGCTCAGTAGCTGTGGCTCAAGGGTCCAGTTGCTCCGCGGCGTGTGGGATCTTCCCAGACCAGGGCTCGAACCCGTGTCTTCTGCATTGGCAGGCAGATTCTCAACCACTGCATCACCAGGGAAGCCCTACTTCACCATCTTGATGGATCTCCTCCCAATGATGTTGAATTAACATTTAGTTTGGGGGGGTTGTCATCATAAACTCAAGGGTTTTTAATATATTGTGTGCATTCAGTAGCATGCATTATTCATTAGATGCTCAAATTTTTCCTTGCTTAACAGAAGCCCCCATGAGTTCATTTCTATGTCATTTTGAAGTCACTGATTAGTCTTTGATGTCTTTCTTGCTTTCCAATATTTCCTATTTCTTGTTTTACCCATTTGACTTATCTATATTTACTCTTCACTATGAAAAATGAAGATATTGGTAAGATTATACTCTCCATATGTGAACAGGAAGTAATGCCTTTCATTGGGGATATTCTACTCCCCCACAATACTGATGACTTCAATCCAAACCCCAAGAATTGCTCTGCTTGTGTTTTGCCTATATTTGGTTTTAGGTGATGGTTAATTACAGTCGTGCCAGTTTTGGAAACTTTTATGAAGCTCACAGGGGAGGTTTCCAGCCCCAGACACTGATGGTTCTTTTTAGAATAAGTGATGCTTAGGACCTGTGTTTTCACTTGTGACCAAGTTGTCAACTCTGGGGCAATAGAAATCCCATCTAACTTCTTGTCACAATGTTTGCAAAACTTCTAGGCTTGTGGGCTGAGTTTTCAGTCCCTGTACTACAGATAACATAACACCTGGTGTTAAACACTTTTATGAAGGTGGATCAGTTCCAGCCACATTTCCCACACTGGCATGAGGCCCAATTTCCTTTAAGTTCACAGTAGCTAACCCAGTATTCCTATGAACAATGTTGTGTTAATTCCAATTACCTTTTTGACTTTGAATTCCCTCTTTATTTCTGGCACCTAGATATTTTCTTGATTTCAAGCTTGGTGTGGCATTAAATTTCATTTTTAATGGTAAACTCTCTGTAATCTATGTGTCTTTGTATGGTATTCCATTCAGTTGGCCATAATGACAGGAAGTTATGACATCTTAACAAGAGATGAAAATTAAACATTTAAAAGACTTCTACGTTGTTTTCTGGTAGAGGAAGGTGAAAAAGTTGATAAAAGCTTTTTTTCCCCCACTGAATATTTCAAAAATTTGTGAATTCCATCAAGAAAAAAGAATCAGACTTATAAATTATTTTAGTAAACACATAGTGAAATACTTCCAGTTGAACATGGTAAAGTTAAGGTGTTTCTAGTTTACTCCATTTCTAACACTAATTAAAATGATGCAAAAAACAAAAGTCTGCATCTTCAATGACACTAGTAGACAGCCAGCACTCGATCTACTAATTGTAAACGGTAGTAGCCTAGCAGTTTAAAATTTTGACCAAATGAAGTAACATGCTGAGAACCCTGTATATTTTGATGTATCTTGGACACAATGATGTTCAGGATTTGAAGGACCTAGTCAAGAGACCCCTACTTGGAACATGAAAATCTGGGGACAGGAATAGGCCATGAAATTGTTCCATAGTAGATATTGTCATACATTGTATGTAATTTTATACCTTGATTAGAGATGGATACTTCCTTAATTTGGTACAAATTGCATCTCTGATCAAATTCCAATATCATGCTCAAGGCTGAACTATTTGAAACTTTTCCATCAAAGTGCCTTTTACTTTTAGTATTTTGTAATATTATTGTGGACATATCAGTAAATGATATTCAAAAATTTTACAAAGAGTTTTAAAGACTGTAAAGTTGAGGGAAAAATATTTTCATAGAAAATGTGATTGTATTCTTGGAAAACTCAATAATAAACTAAAAATAGTACTGGAACTAAAAAGAAAATTTGTAATAATCAGCCTGGTTACAAAATCAATCACTTCCTTATTAATTATAGCTAGTTAGTAACTATATTAGATAAAACCTCCTGTTCACAACAGTAATAAAAAAGTAAAATACTGAGAGAGAAATTTAGCAATATAAGTTAACAGGGCTTACTTAATTGAAAAATTTAAAACATAGAATGAGATTTGAATAAATATAATGAGTTCATTACTCTTAGTAAATTGGTGTTCTAGAGACTGCAGTGCTCTAATTCATGTAAGCTTGGTACTGTGACAATAAAAATAAGACTGTTTTTTTGTAACTTAAACTGATTAGAAAACTCAGAGAAATAAGCACTTAAGTAAAAATGAAGAAAACTTTAGGGGTATTGAAAATCTAGTAGCCTTTCAAGATTTATAATATTTCATAGTTTTACTATATGACAGTTTTGTTGCACTTTATGAGAATATAGATAGATCAATGTATAGAACAGACAAACTATAAAGTAAACCAACACAGATATGGAAACAATGTATAAAACAGACAAACTATAAAGTAAACCAACACAGATATGGAAATTTAGTATATGGTGTTGGTGGGAAACCTGGGTAGTTATTTGGGAAAAGAAAGCTAGAATTCAGTACAATAATTCTATTGTACTGAACACATAATACACACACCATCTCCTATTAGATCACAAACTGAACAGTTAAAAAAACAAAACAGAACTGTGTCTTGGAAGATATGGGCAACTTTTTCTATAATAATAGTGTAGGGAGGGTCCAAACACAA
>NW_006787415.1:781269-872920 GCF_000442215.2 Lipotes vexillifer
TGTAGGGAAGGTCCAAACACAAAGTTAATACTCCATAAAGAAAAAAAAATGATACATTTGACCACATGAAAATGTAAATGTTCTCACCGATCAAAATAGTGACCAGCTAAGAAAAGGTATTTACAACTCCTACTGCGAAGTCTTGTATTATTACTGAGGATTTTGTTAACTGTAATCCACATCTTCCTGATGTTTCAGTACCTCTAGAGTGGCAACGTTGGGAAGCTTCCTAAAATGGCATCACTAAAAAACAGATGTCTGTGAGAGGGAGGGGAGGGGGGGTATCAGACTAGTTAGCAGCATTCCTGCAGTTGGAGTCTAGAGCAGGCTAGCTTTTCTTAATGGCAGTGTCAGTTTCAGAGCCCAGGCCTGGTGGCTTTTAGATCTTGTAGGGACTGCTTTTAAGAAATGCTTCAATACTAGTTCTCTTGACTGCACAGAAGACACTCTTGTGAAGAAAACCATGGACATGGAAGACTCAGGGTTGCAAATTGATTCTGAAGAGTCAGACATTGAATTGGAGAAATATATTTTGCTTTATTTCCTGTCTATATTTTCTAGAGTGAAACATGACCAAAACATATGTCTACTTAAGTGTAAAAGGATTATTTTAATATGTTTAAATTAAAAATTATAAGTGATAAAAAAGCACTGTTTCTTAGTGTAATGAGCAGGGATTTTTTTCCCTTGTTACAAATAATGATGTCTTAGATTTCATGAAATATGGAATATAATGGTGTCGACTTAAAAAAAAAGCACAACGTGAGAGTTGCGAATTGAGTTTTATTTGGGGCAAAATGAGGACTGCAGCCTGGGAGACAGCATTTCAGATAGCTCTGAGAAACTGCTCCGAAGAGGTAGGAGGGAAGGCCAGTATATGTGTGATTTTGGTGAAGGGGGAGTACATACAATCAAGCACATGTTTTTTTGCAGAAGGTTTCTCCTAGTCACGAGGAGTAGTCTTCACCGTGAAGGATTTTAGTGCTTTTCTAGATATGAGGAGATTTGCTCCTGAAAATATCTATCTGAAGACCTGTTTTGCCAGTTTTCCCAGAGCGCAGAGTGCCTCATTTCTGCTCTCCACCCTGAAGTCCTTTCAGGGGGTGTTGAAAATCAGCGGCTGCAGCAGCACATGATTTGACCCTTGCAGAGGTAGCTGGCAACTGCCAATGGCAAGTGCCAATTAGTTGTTGACAATGGGTTTCAACAAATCAATGAAAGATAAAACTTCAAATTCACATTTAAAGAAATACAAATGGCTGTTAAAAAATATAAATGGATGTTAATATTATTCATAGTTTTGAAAATAAAAATTAAAAAATGAAATGCCATTTTACTATTAGATTCACCAAAGATCAAATATAGTGTGGATGACAGTGAGAATAAACAAAACCTCCTTATACAGTTTTGGTAGTGGATTAAACTCTTTTCAAAGGACAAATGATGTATTTGTAAAGAATGACATATTTCAGTGTTAATGGCAAGTTGAATAAATGAAGGGACATCCAATCAACATATTATCTTGTCCCTTAAAAGTGAAGCAGATGTTTATGTGCCACCAAAGAAATATCTCAAATACAGTTTAACCAGAAAGAGACCAGGTTCAGAACAGAAGCTATGTATATATAAAGTATGCTTTCATTTGTGGAGAAAACAAAAAACGAAACAAAACAAATATAGACATACACATGCAAATACAAAATTTTATAAGTATAAATTTTATATATACCAGTAAGTATATATTACTTAGAAGTATAACATGTTATACATATATCTATATATCTATACCTATGTATCTATATCTACCTATCTATATAAAAAACATGTTATATTTCAATCAAAACACTTGTTTAAAAAAAGAGTAGACAAAGGTCATTCCTGAGACTTTTTGCACTTTTGGGTAAGTAACCTCAGGCAGCTTTTGGTATGTGTACACACTGAGTCATACCTGTAAGATTAAGCTGACATCCATCTATTTACCTTGAACCTGTTTAACATCTTTTGTTTCCTTGTTGCTTCCATCAGGGGAAGAGCAGACCTGTCTCACCCCCCTACCCTTGCAATTCCTTTCTCTAGTTCAGCCAAAGGTGACTGCCATGCTCAGTGCTCATGTATTTTATAGGTATCTCAGGGATCTCTCTGTTGAAAGACACAGTTCTGGTGTTGTGGTTTTGGTCTGTTTTTCTCTATGCATGAGCTGATCTTTTTGATTATTCTTTGGGAATATGTCAGAGTTCCGCCCCTTAAGATGGATATTTCTATTCTTTGTCCTGCCTATGCTCCCAAACATGCTGCTGTTAGAGATTAGAGGGAAAAACAGTGTTGTCACTGTGGCTGGAATGTGTTCTTTCTTTCTGGTGATTGTTAGGACAAGCTCTATTATTTTTGCTGTTGCCTGAGTTGAATGATTTATGAGTGAACTATTTAATTTTTGGAGCACTTGACATTTTTGACCTCTAATCCATCAACCCTTTGGAATAACTTTGCTTGGTAGATTGAAATACTGCTTCATTCCTCTGTGGATATTTTCAATTTTCCTTGTCATAGGAATTACTGCCCTGGGTTTATGCAGGGGAGTTATCTGAGAGGTAAGCAGATGGCTTTCAGAGACAGCACCGTCAGGACCCTGCAAAGAAGGTCTGTGAAGAACAGTGCCCCTGTTTAAGTGCTTTACTGGCGTTAAATTCTTACAGGGTAACTTTTCTTTTTCTTATACATTTCACTTTTGTTATGATAATAAAACTAACCAAAAATATTAGCATTATCTTCCTTACAAAATAATCAAGTTGTATTAAAAATAAATTTCCCTGTTGTCATAAATACGTCCATTAATACAGGTAGCTTTGTGAGACACTAATAGAAATTCTTGCTTTTATTTCAGCTATTTAGCTAAAAGCATTTCAAAATTTCTCAATGGAAAAAAATTTGTTTTTTAATTCTAACTCTCTAGAATAGATTACTCCTTCCTTCACAGCACTGATGGTGAAGGCAAGATGGTAAAACCTTGGCAACTTCTGTAACTTTCTAAGAGCGAAAGTGGTAAAAGAATCAGATATTGTCAATACTTAAGGATAATAAAAAATCTTGGTTATCCAGCATGTAATGAATGAGACAATGCCTTTTGTGTCTATGTTCTATTTAACTCTAAAGTTAGGGGCTAATTAGACTGTCTGTGATTTGGCACCTGGACACGTTTATTGCTTTTCTCATAATATTGTCAGGATTGTATCTCTGGCCTTGACGCTTAACTCAGAAAGGGGATATGACACACTGGAAGAGGTCATCATTATGAGTAGATGCTGGAGTGAAAACCGCTGTCCTCTTTATACTGACAGAGCAAGAGGTCTGGCTTTGTGATTGGGCCCGTTCTGAGATGTGCTCCCGGGTGTCCAGAAATAGGTACTGAATTACTCATCTTGTCCTAAGGAAAAACTCTTGGAATAACATTCAAAGAACAAAATTGACAGCTTATTATTGTTCAAGAGTTTTCTAAAATGAGGAGATGGAACTGATACCTGGCCACCCGGAAAAGATGATTATTTTCCTGTTATGTAATTTATAATTGTCCCTAATATAAGACATACTCAGGAATTAACATAGTGTTCTCTTCACCTCTTTGTATCCTTCTTAATGGCAAAAATCTCTTCCATATTAGGATACTTAAGAAAACTCAGTAGTGCCAGTAGTGCCCTACTGAGCCAGTAGTGCCCTAGAAGTTATTCCTGTCCCCAGTTCTACTTTTGAAGGATATACATGAATTGCCTTAAGAATCTTGAGGACATACATTTATTCATTCACCAAATATGTGTTGTGTCCCTACTTTGTGCTAGGCACTAAATGAGACAAAGTCACTGTTTTCAGGAAGCTTATACCATAGAATTAATTATAGTCTTTCATATGCTTAGGAACTAAGACCCTTTACCTACTTGAGGTTTCTGAAATAAATGATAGTATATCATTTAAAAATAAGTTCTCAAAGGGTCTTCCCTGGTGGTGCAGTGGTTAAGAATCAGCCTGTCAATGCAGGGGACATGGGTTTGAGCCCTTGTCCGGGAAGATCCCATATGCCACGGAGCAACTAAACCCGTGTACCACAACTACTGAGTCTACACTCTAGAGCCTGCAAGTCACAACTACTGAGCCCATGTGCCACAGCTACTGAAGCCCACGCACCCTGAGACCGTGCTCCGCAACAAGAGAAGCCACCACAATAAGTCCGCGCACTGCAATGAAGAGTAGCCCCCCGCTCACCATGACTAAACTAGAGAAAGCCCGCACTCAGCAACGAAGACCCAAAGCAACAACAACAACAACAAATTTTATTTTTAAAAAAGTTCTCAAAAGCACCCTCTTTCAGATTCTATCCCTTCTTTATGTTCCTTTTTTTTTGCGGTACACGGGCCTCTCACTGTTGTGCCCTCTCCCGTTGCAGAGCACAGGCCCCGGACGCGCAGGCTCAGCGGCCGTGGCTCACGGGCCCAGCCGCTCCGCGGCATGTGGGATCTTCCCAGACCGGGGCACAAACCTGTGTCCCCTGCATCAGCAGGCGGACTCTCAACCACTGCGCCACCAGTGAAGTCCCTTTGTGATCTCTTAATACTTATTTTTGGAAAAAAAAAATCTCCCTAAGTCCAAACAACTTTCATTTATTCTTAAGTGGAGAATTTGTTGTTTCATGACCTCTATAAAAATGATTATTTAGCTGGAAAACTTATTAAAATGTAGATTAGATTCAGTGCATCTGGGGTGGGGCCCAAGAGTATTCTCCATTCTCCAGGCTTCCAGGTAATGCTAATGCTCCTGGTCCATAGACCACTCTGAGTGGCAAGGCTCTATACTACAGCATTATGGACTAAATGTATGTATTTCATCCTACTCCTCAATTATAAAATTCTTTATACTTTATTTTATTCTTCGTAATAAAAGTTGGCAAACATGACTGTCCAAGTCGAGCAGTGGTTATTTATAATGTTCCCATCACAAAGCAGAGACTATAAAAATATTTATGGTAAAGATTATGATCATTCAATCTATCATTCAAAACTGTACATTTATGGTGTAGCAAATAGGGGATTATATAACAGTGATTAAGAGTTTGGGATTTAGGATCAGAAAATCCCTACTAACTATGTAACATCAAGCAAGTTACTTAATCTCCTAAACCTGTTTCTTCATCTGTAAAGTGAGGATGACTAATACTACTTGCCATATAGGGATAGTATAAGATTAAATGAGAAAATGCATATAAAAACCTCACATAATTTCTGGCACATATTGTGTGGTCAGTAAATGCTAGTTGTCCCATTATTATATGCAAGGGCTGTAGTGGGTATAAAAGTAAGGAAGGTTATTACCCTGTCCTCAGAGAAGACACACTTTGGCATGGAGGCATAATGTATATGTTAATAACTAATTGGACTTGGAAAGATGGGTAAAGAAGAGCAAAAAGTGCAACTGGAGTCTGAAGAAGCAGTGATGAGTTCCACTTGGGGAACATGCCAGCTGACGCTTATTGAGGACTCAACTCTGCATCACTCAGTCAGCATTCAAGTGCTCTTTATTAATTCACTTGATCCTCACAATAACTGTGTGGTAGGTTAAAGTTTTAATCTGCATTTAGTAGAGGAGGGAATTGCACTGGAGGAAGGTTGACTTGCCCACAACTAGGAGGTATTTGATCTAGGTGCCAAACTGAGTGTGACATTTGGGTCTACCTATTAACCACTGTACTATTCTCATCTAAAAAGAAACAAAGCTGAGGGTAATCTCTGAGCTCACTTTTAGCAATCAGGCAATCTCAATTCCCAGGGTGGGAAAAGGTGATTGAAGACAGGGGTTACAGGAACTGAGAAGGGCATGGACAAAGGCAGACTGGAAAATGGAAGCAAATAGGGAAAAATGGGAGTATTTGGAATTACTGGGGCACATATTAACAGAAGAACTGAATGAATGGGCCAAATAACTTGTGTTTTCTGAGATTTTACTGACATGACATTAATCTCCAGGGAATAGAGATTGTCTTGGGACTTGGATTCCTGTGCATGGTGTGCTTTTGAAAAGACAACCTCAACAGAAAAGACCACAATAGCCTAGCAACTGACATATAATTAGGAGAAACGTTTTCCCTATGGATATGAAAAACCAGCATCTTTTTTTTTGCTAGATTTGGGTGAAATGTGTGCTGTTTTCCTTTCCAGGTCTTAAGAATGGTTTATTCATCCATATATACTTTCAGACCATCTAATGCTGTTTTAAGAGGAATAAATAATATTTGCCAAACTTTAGCAGCTATTTTCTTTCTTTTACCATAGGGATTACTTTGTTCCCTCATCCAGTAGCTAAAAATTTGCTTGAATAGGCTCTGTCCAATTGGTCTAGTTTATTATCTTGTAACTTCAGCTATGATTCATATATACAGTCTCTGGCCTATTGCTTCCCTGCTTTCCCACTCCTAAAACTAACTCTCTCTCTCTCTCTCTCATTTTCCTCTGTCATTCCCTCCCTCTCACACAATGGCCACACAGACATGATTCAAGAGATTTAGATATGTTTCTGCCTCCACCATTCAATATCTAAACAATATTGGATGAATAGTTTATATTCTCTGGGGTCCATTGCAATGAAGGGATGCTGACTTTAAACCAAACCAAGATATTTGAGGGTAACATTTGAGAAGTACTTTCCATTTCTCAGGAGAACATTTTTTTCTGGTCTCGGGTGTTATTTCCAATACTCATGATCTTTTTTATTCCTTTATAGATGTTATGTCCTAGGAAAAGCAGCAGATAAATACCCTAGGTTAACATTAGTTTTATAGAGGAAAGTCAAGCCTCTAAGCATTTATCGTTGAAACATTTTGTCTTAGAAGACTTGAATCTGGAGAAGGTTTATGTCCCACCTGTGCTGTTTTTGCAATTGTATCTAGTGATATATATAGCAATCTTAGTTAGAAGTAAATATGAAGTCTATCTTGGAACTCAAAAGCAGAACAGTGAATTAAGTTTTATCTACCCCTCCTTTTCCCATCTTCCATTTTAGCTATTTTCTACTTTGGAAGAAAATCACAAATGTTGAGAGATCAGCTGCTTTTTCATATGTCGTTGTGGTAGGCTGAATAATGGCCCCCAAATATGTCTATATCCTAATCCTCATTCAAAGTTCTTGATACTAAGCTGCTTTCTAATAAGATATAACCCATAAATAGCATGACTGTGGATCTTGGTTTTCCCAAGTCAGGCCTGTTAACACCTGTTGTCCCACCATAATTATTAGTAGTTACCTCTTTCAGTCTCTCAAATTTGGATGAAAAATTATCTAGTCCCCTTACCCATAAGCAATCTGGACAACTTGAATAAAACTGGAATTTGGTTCTAGAATTCAATACTTCAAAAAAATGTAATTGCTTTGTGTAGAAAATATATCTTCATTTGTATAGAACTTTAATAAGAGAATAACTTGTCAGAGATAATCTCTTTTCCCTTGGCTAGGTTCATGAATTATTTTTCCAGATGAACTGCTTTTTTAATTTCTTAAGACTCCATACATACCACACCAACTGTCCCCTCAACCCAAGATTGGCGCTCATATTTGTATTACATTGTATTTTTATCATAATTTGGAAAGAATCGGCTTCCTTATGGTCTTCTCATTTTGGAATCTTCATTTGCTTACATAGGCTTTGTTTTATGTCCTATAGTAAAGCTTTATACATTTTGTAAATGGATCTAGTTTATTTCATGTTGACTTTATTCCTAGGAAGTTTACAATTTTTGCTGTACTGCGAATGGAATTCCACCCCCCGCCACCCTGTACGTTTTCTAAGTAGTTATTGCTAGTACAAAGAAAAGCTATTGATTTTTTTGTCATTGAGTACATAGTTTGTCACTGACCATCTTTCGGAACTCAAATAATTTCCCAGTGGGAGTCTTCAGATTTTCAAGCTTTATAGTCAAATGATCGGCAAATAATGATAATTTTGTTTCTTTTCTTCTAATTGTTGTTGCTTTTTCTTTCTTCACTGTAGTGATTAGAACCTCCAAATAATCTTTAATGACGGTGATGAATTTTGGATATTTCTATCATTTGCTGAATCCTTTAAATATGTCAAGAGACTCTTCAATCCAGGAAAATTCCTTTTTTTTCTTTGACTATTATTTCTCCTCTAGTCTTTCCTTTCTCTCTTTATGGAACTCTTCTTCATATACTACATCTCGTAGCCTTCCATCTTCCTCTATTTTCTTTATATTTCTTTACTTCCTTCTTATGTTTTAGGTTTGATTCCCTGGAAGTAGAGCTTGAGACAGGGACTCTTGTACAGGCACTTCCTGAGGTAGTGTTCTCAAGGGAAATCTGTGAAAGAGTGAGCAAAGCTGAATAAGACAGGGAAAGAAGCTGGGCAAAGATAGGGGTTCAGCTGAAGCCTGACCTTGGCCTAAGACTGCGGAGAGCTCTGACGTATAAATGGTACCACAGGGTTATCCTCTCTGAAAACCAGGCCCAGCTTATGTACCTCCTTGTCAGGTGGTTCCTCAATGGGAACCCTAACTGAGGCTGAGGGTGTGATTGCTCAAGTCATAGGGGAAGAGTGCAGCTGTGAATTGTTAGCAGCCAACAGTTAATAGCAGTTGGAGAATGGGTGCATCAGCCCAACACATCTGCATGAGTCACCAAAAGCGTCTACTAAATATTCTACATTAATATGCAGTATAAATTTATAAAACATGTAAATATTCTATATTAAGAAATCCTCAACAACAAAAAATAAGCATAATAACAGCGACCACAGCAACAAAATTTTCAGCTTCCAAGCAATGTTACAAACAAGTAGTATTTGAAAAAAGTTTCTCTATTTTTTTGAAAAACATAAGCCTTCAAGCTCTTCTTTTCTGTGCAGAATTTCCTTTGGTTTCATCGAGTGTGTAAAGAACACGAGAAGAGACCTTTAGAAAGAGATTCATTTCTTTCACATTTATGTTCTCTAGTTGTGCTCCACTTTCATAATAAGAATATTTTTCTATTCTCAAAGATTTTTTCTTAATAAATTTGTTGTAGTTCTGAACCACAAAAGTAGGAGCGTTATTTTGTCATCCTGAGCATCAGTTAATGTTTCAGTCATAGTGGAAACCTGCTGACCTTAAAATGGTCTGAACCTCGTAAGCCTCTGAGCAATGTCCACAAGCCTAGTCATTTTTAATCACAGAGTTTCTAGGGACCAAACTGCTTAATGAGGTCCATTTAGTCTTCTTATATTAGGGGGACAGTTGTTTTAGAACTCCCCAGTGCCTATTATAAAATTATTGCTTATTAGAAAACTATTGCTCAATGAAGCTTCTTTGCTAATAGTAAAAATATGAAATGAATGTGAAAACAACAAAAATATTGTATCATTGGTATGAACATATACATATACATGTAAAATGTAATGTTTTGCTTAGGATGGTAAAATCAGCTAAAGGGTTATTTCATCCAAATACTCAAAGTTAAGTCTACCATCTCCCACTTTTGACTGGGGTCCAGCAGTAACCTTCCAAAAAGAGAAAGGGTCTCATCTTTTCAGTGTTCAAGGAGATGGAGACATTTTAGTACTGAGCAACCTGGGTGAGAAAGGCTCTGTGTAGTAGAAGATGAAATGAGTTTCAAACCTTTCCTCTCCTTCAGAAGAAGCTGCTTTCCTCCTCTGATGCGGTTAATAGGTGATTGTGTTGTTCAGTGGAGTGGTTAAAATAAGTTTTTAAAAGTCCATCAATATATTTAGATTACAAAATGCCATTGGAATTAGATAAATATCTTCCTGTATCACATTTCTTTTGGGTGAAGATATATTTCTATGATCCATACATACTTGTCTTTAGAAAGAATTTGGTTACACCGGTGAGATCTTCAGATAATATTTGACTAGGTCATTTTCTTTATGTGAGTTATTTATATCTTGTGGAATGTTAAACATATGTTATTGAATATGATATGTGAATGTATACATATAATTATGTGAATAATATACATAAATGTGAATTAAAGGATTAGATTACCTTTAACAGTGAAGTTTTGAAGTTTCAAAGCCTTGTAGATAAAATAAGTGAGCTCAACTTTAAATGTGTAAGGACATTGGAAAGCTGAATAAGCCACAAACTTGTTTTACATACTGAGGTAACTCTATTCTAGTATTAGATGTTTGGAGAGAAGAAAGGAAAATAGTCTCATAAAAATTGGAAAATTTATAGGTCTCACAATATTGATTTGTTAAGATTTAATAAGAGCAATATTTGTTTCCTATTGCTGCTATAACAAACTACCACAAAATTTGTGACTTAAAATAACACAAATTTATTATCTTAAACTTTTTTAGGTCAGAAGTCTGTGAGTCTCACTGGGCTAAAATCAAAGTGTACGCAGAGCTGTGCTCCTTTTGGAGGCTCTAGGAAAGGATCCGTTTTCTTGTCTTTCCAACTTCTAGAGACGCCTACCTTGCTTGGCTTATGGTCTCCTCATCCTCAAAGCCAGCAATATTACATTTCTCTGACCTTTATTCCATCTTCATCTCCCTCTCTCTGACCATAGCCAAGAAAGGGTCTCAGATTTTAAGAACTCATGTAATTAAATTGAGCCCACAGAGATAATTCAGGATAATCTCCCTATTTCAAATTCCTTGATTTTAATCACATCTGCAAAATCCTTTTTGCCATGTAAGGTAACATATTCACAGATCCCAAGAATTAGAATGTTGACATCCTGGGTGGGGGAAGCATTGTTCTGCCTACCACACAGCAGATCATTTCTAGGTGGAGTAAGAGAGATGAGCCTTTACCACAAAAGTGTCTATTTCTCCTAATACAGTCAACCTTCATAGCATATTTCTAACAATCACATCACTGTAGTATCTCACATAAAGTTTATAATCAAGTGAAATTGCAAGATAGTTTTCTATCATTATTCAGGGCTAACTCCTGAGTAGACAATATTTATTTCAATAAGTTTTTTTTAAAGAACTCTATTTTTCAATCAATGGAATGAAAATGAAAATTATGATTGATTATTCAGTGTAGCTGATATTCAATGAGGCTTCAAGGTTAGTACTCACAATCAAAGGAGGAATAACTTCTCAGTCTTGAAACAAACACTTACCTCGGGTTCTTAGAAGTGAATTTTAATGGAACATAGTTTACTTTTATTTAAGAAAGTTTGCCAGGCTCTTAAAAAACAAGGCATTCTCATGGCTTACAATAAAGGTAAATAAAATCATGCTGCTTTCAGTGTTTACCAAATCCAGCTGGTTAGAGACATTTTCAAATCCACTGTCTATTTTTTCATTTCTGCAAACAGTTCTTTGATTTCCTCATTTGCACCTCCACCCTCTGGTTTTTCTTTAGTCTGGAGCTATCAGTTCTTGCAGACTTCGAGCCATGCTTTGCTGTCAGGCTGAAGCTGTGGGGAGACAGCTCACGACTCCCACAGCACCACACATCTTTGGCGGGGCTTCCCTCCAGGCAGAAGGAAGTGGATGTAGGTCCAAGACCCAGGCAGGCAAACTGATGTTCTTTGAAGCAGGGGTTTGGTAGATTTCAGCAATGACAACCACCTCTGTTAATGGAAACGGTAAAATTTAGCCTTTACTGACCTTTTTAAGTTTAATGAAAAACAGTGACCTAGAGAAAAATCTGAGTGAAGCCAGACTGGAGAATAGGACTAGACATTAATATGCACCACTGTATGAGTAAAACCTGCAGTTAACAGTGGCAGACAGGAAAACTGACACATGCCATGACATCTTTAGGCAACTTTCTTAAATAACAAGTAAACCAGAAGAGACAGGAAAATATACAGCAAATGTGTATATATCAGTTATGGATCATACTCCTGTAGAGAAAAGCAGGATAAATCTGCTGAAAATCCTCTCTTTTGTTCAAAGATGTTTGTGCATTATTTTAGCTACAGTGTTTCTTGCATGCAGCCAGATTGGGTTGAGTGAAGACCACAATCAGGTAACCCAGATCCCCTCTAGGCATTTAAATTTCATCTGCCCAGAATATTTTTCTTGAATAAACTCTCCATCCCCATTTAGGCAGGGCTATAATCACATGACCCCATCTTGTAGGGTGACCAACAGTCCCACTTTTACACTGGGCTTTCAGTTTTAAAACTGAGACTGTCCTGGACATACCATTTTGATTTGAATGGGTTCCCGAGATGCAGGACTTTTCATGCTAAAACCAGGAAATTCCTGAGCCAGTTGGGACAAGTTGTTTACCCTATCAAGCCTCTTGCCTTGGAGTACACTTTAGGACTACTGTTGAAGCTTTGGGAAAGAGCTGCCCTTTGCTTACTAAAAGGGTCAGTAAAAGTCTTGCCACCTGGGAAAGACCATGTCTGCAGAATGAGGCAACACTGTGAAAGACTCCACTGAGAGGGCATATTCAAGGGAGAAGCTGAATTTAATACTGGTTTCATCCCTAAATTCTGGATATATTCCCTGGATTTTCAGTTTCTGTTAGACAGTACATTCCTTTTTTTTTTTTTTTTTCACTTAATGGTTTGATTGGGCATGATTATAGGCCATGTCCATTTTATATTTTCTCACATAGTGCCAAATTACATTTCAAAGAGGCTACTAGATCAATTATTTTTTTACCATCAGGTAGATGACTATTTTAACTGATATTTGATGTTGTCAGGCTTTATCTTTTGCCATTAGTGTTAAATGCCAATTGATTGTTGATATAGTTTGAATTTCCTTGAATAATAGTGATGTTAAACATTATTTCAACTTCTTTTTTTTTTTTTCAGAGATCCTAAATTGAGACTAGTGTTCTAAATCCTCTGACCAATTTGCTGTTGGTTGTTTGCCTTTTCCTAAGTGATTAGCTGGGTTTGATTTTGTATATTTATAGTTTGTTACCTGTTTTTTAACATTGATTATGATATCTTTAGACATATATAAGTGTTGTATATTGATATAGTGAAATTTACTGATCTCTTTTTATAGATTTTGTGTGTGTGTGTGTTGTTTGAAAACCCTACCCTATTCCTAGTCAGAGATATTTTTCATATTTTTTCCTAAAATTTTTGTTGTATCTCATATGTAGGTCTTAATTACGTTGGAATTTTGTTTGTGAGCTTGATATCCAAATTTATCCATATGGAAAGTCAACATCATTTATTCCATCCCCAAATGGTATAAAATAACATCTCTTTTTTTTAACTGAATACACAATGTATGCTTAGGTCTATTTTTGAGGCCTTTATTCTGTTCCACAGGAAGAAGTTTAAGTTCATTGTATAAAATCTTTTTAATATTTTGGTCAGAACTGCAACTGTTTCGTGGATTTATTTAAGGAAAATTGGTACCTTTAGGATAGTGCTTCAGGTCTTCTTTTATGACTTTATATAGTTTTGTAATTTTCTCCATTAAGACCTTTTCTAACTTTTGTTATATTATTTCTAGGTGAATCCCCAAATGTCCTAACACTTCAGCTCTATTTTCTTATTTCTGGTAGATTGGAAGAATATTTATTTATGTATTAGTTTTAGGTTCTGTGTCTAGCATCGACTCCAAGGTTTTTCATGCAGCCTATTGAAGTTTTTTGAGGTCATATCATTTGTAAGTAAAGTCAGTGATCTTTATTTTGTGTGTGTATATGTGTATATATACATAACATTTTATTTGTTGGCAAAGATCATCAAAATAGTATTGAATAATAGTGATTATAGTGAGCATTCTAACCTTATCCTATTCACTACTGTGTTTGATGTTAATGAAGATTTTTGATCCATGAAGATAAAATATATTTCCATTTATTTAGATCTTTTATTTCTTCCAAAAATGTTTCATAGTTTTCAGTGTAAAAGTCTTACTCTTCTTTTAATAAATTTGTTATTTAATATTTTATTTTTATGGTAATGTGATTGGCATGCATCCTTAGTCAAATTTCTTGGACTTAATCCATAAATAGTACTCCCATCCCATTTACCTGTCCACATACTGCATAAGAAATTCACAAATAACATAAATCAAACGTGTGTCTCTCTGAAGACAGTAAGAAGATAGGACTCCAAATTTTAGTCTTTTATCTTTTCGTATTTAGTCTTCCTTCCTGGATTCTCTTCCAGTTAATCTTCCGGCTTAAATTTTGGTGGTTTTCAGAGTTTTCTCCTTGGTCCTAGTCTAATCCAGATCTGTAAACCTTCTCTTGGTGTTTGACCTAATGTCTGGGACTTCTCTCATGACAGGAATTCTCAGATGTAACTCTGGCTCTGAATGCTCTTGTAATCCTGACCCATATTCCCCATCACCTATTAGAAATTTTCATTTCAATATACATCAGACCGTCAACCACAACACATTCAAAGCTGAACTCCTTATCCTCTACTCAAAATGCTTGTTTGTTGTCTTGGTTAATACTGTCACTCACTTTGCAGATTGTTTTTAATGGGCTAAACTTAGTGGTTTGCAAAAATCCTATTTGCAAAAATTTTAATTCTCATCTTCATGGTTCAGGAGAATTAAATACTCTAGTGACAAAGAACAAGAAAAAGTAAGAAGAGTTTAAAAATCAAGGCCAATTTATTGGGAATTTTGGAAATATAATTATTTTGGGATCCATACCCCCAAATGACAATAGGATTCTGGTACCCAAAGAACAAAAAGCATCAGCCGTCTCTTTTTCCATAACCTCTTCAGACTTCTCCTTCCTATTCCTGGAAAATATCTTGGCTGTAGGATTAACTAGTACTTCAGAAACCCCAGGATGTGATCAGGGCTTAGATTTTTAAAATGCTTTCTCACCAAGTTCTTGTCATCACACACTAAACTGGCTGCTCATTTATTGCTTCCTTTAAAGTATTTTATTAGTCTTTGGGAAGGAGTCAGGTTTGATCTCTCATTAACGAATTTCCTCCCAAGACTCAGCTAGTGAAGTGAACTACTATCAATCGCTATGTCTTCTTTAGAGAGGAAATATTAATAAATTAGAACATAATCCTGTCTGGGTCATGTTGACTAGGAAAATATTGTTTATTCATCTGCATTTGGGGACAGATATTTCTATTACCTAAACTTTAAGTATTATTATGGTCCTTGTTTTCATTTTCTGAAGGAGAAAAAATTAAAACTCCCTAACTCTCCTCTTCTTTTTGGTTCTAATCCCAAACTTAGATAATTGCCAAATGAACTTTAAAAAATGACCACTAGATTAACCTTCATTCCTTAAAGTGGAATCTTTGTTGTCATTCTCAGCTTCCACTTTTTCTTCCTCTCTATATCCAGTTGTTTTTAAAACCTGTTGAATCAAAACCAAAAATACTCTTGCTTCTGGTTGGTGTGATATACTCCATAACTTGGCATATTAGGTCTTTCAGAAGATCTGTCTCCCAGTTCTTCTCCCTATGTCCTACATTGGTGCCTCACTGTTCTCCAGACAGGACTTTCTCATTGACTACTGATTGTATCCACTGATTACTCATCCTGAAAAGCCATCTTCACCATCTCTACCTACCTTCAAAAACTCACTCTACAGGACTGAGCTTAAATGGGGCAAGTAAAGAGGAAAAATATACCATTGGTCACTATGATAATTTTTCATAAAAGTTCCAAAAGAGTAGGAATCATGTCTGTATCATCTTTGATTTTCTTTCATCTTTCATATTTAAAAGAGTAAGTGGCCAGCAGTAAACAAGTGTAATTTGAAATTCAAAACACGATACCATTTACAGTAGGACCCCCCAAATTAAATAGTTAGGTATAAATCTAACACGATATGTACATGAGCTATATGAGGGAAATTATAAAACTTGAACAAAATCAAGGAAATTAAAAAAATAAATGGAGAGAGATTCCATTTTTATGGATAAGGCTCAGTATTGTTAAGATGTCAGTTCTTCCCAGCTTGATATATGGATTCAATATAATCCCAATCAAAATCCCAGCAAGTTATATTGTGGATATCAACAAAGTGGCTCTAAAGTTTATATGCAGAGGCAAAAGACCCATAAAAACCAACATAATATTGATGAAGAAGAACAAACTTGAAGGACTGATACTACCCAACTCCAAAAACATACTGTAAAGCTACAGTAATCAAGACAGTGAGGTATTGATGAAAGAGTAGTCCATTGGGAACAGACTGAAGAGCCCAGAAATAGACCCATGTAAATATATTCAATGGATCTTGGACAAAGTAATGGCAATACAATGGAGCACAGATTGTCTTTTCAACAAATAATGCTGCACCAACTAGACAGCCACATGCAAAGAAATGAACCCAGATACAGACCTTATACCTTTCGCAAAAATTAACTCAAAATGGATCATGGACCTAAATGTAAATGAAACTATAAAATTCCTTGGAGATAACACAGGAGAAAACATAGATGACCTTGGGTATGGAGAAAACTTTTTAGATAAAATACCAAAGGCATGATCCATGAAAGGAAATAATTGGTAAAATGGACTTCATTGAAACTAAAGCCTTCTGCTCTGCCAAAGATAATGTCAAGAGAATGATAAGACAAGTCACAGACTGGAAGAAAATATTTGCAAAAGACACTTATAAGGGGCTGTTATCTAAAGTATACAAAGAATCCTCAAAACTCAACAATGAGAAGATGAGCAACCTGGTTTAAAAATGAGGCAAAGACCTTAACAGATACCTCTGTTAAGATACACAGATGGCAAATAAGCATAGGAAAAGAAGTTTGACATATATCATTAAGGAATTACAAATTTAAAAAACAAGAAGATATCCCTACATACCTATTAGAATGCCCCAAATCCAGAACACTGACAATATCAAATATTGGTGAGAGTGTGAAGCAACAGGGACTCTCATTGCTAGTGGGAATGCAAAATGGTGCAGTCCCTTTGGAAGGTAGTTTGGAAGTTTGTAACAAAAATAAAAATACTCTTATCATATGAGGTAATGATCACACTCCTTGGTATTTGTCAAAAGAGGTTGAAAAATTATTTCCACCCTAAAACCTGCATACAGGCATTTATAGCAGCTTTATTCATAATTGCTGAAGCTTGGAAGCATCCAAGGTGTCTTTCAGTAGGTGAATGTATAAACAAACTGTGGTACATCCTGACAGTGGAACATTATTTAGCGCTAAAAGGAAATGAGCTATCAAGCTGTGAGAAGACATAGAGAAAACTTACATGCATATTACTAAATGAGAGAAGCCAATCTGAAAAGGCTACAGACTGTACAATTTCAGTTTCATGACATTCTCAAAAAGGCAAAACTATAGAGACAGTGAAAAACATCAGTGTTTGCCAGGGGTTTGGGGGAGGGAGGGATGAATAAGCAAAGCACAGAGGTAGGGCAGTGAAGCTATGGATATATACCATTATAAGTTGTCAAAACACATAGAATGTATAATAGTTAGAGTGAAGCCTAATGTAAACTACAGTTTAGGGGTAATGATGATGTGTCAAAGTAGGTTCATTGGTTGTAAAAAATTGTACCACTGTCCATGTGAGGAGACAGGGAGTATATGAGAACTTTCCATACTTCCCACTCAGTTTTGCTGTGAATCTAAATCTGCCCTAAAAAATAAAGTTTATTAATTTAAAAAATTAAGCTTTAGCCCAGGGATTAGGAAAGGAAACTATAACTTAAAGTATCACTGAATTTGTGATAAAATTCTAAATTTTAATTTTAAACTTTTTATTACTTCTAATCTTTCTTGGCCTGGACTCAAATGCAGGCTGAAATCAGGACCTGTGTACTGGGTGTGGACAGAAAAAGCTCCAGGAGAACTCCTCCATTTCTGATCTGAGTAGGCTTCTATGGGTGAGAGAGAGTGAGTTAAATCTTCTGTTTCCGCTTTATTTCATTCTCTCCTATGGCAGTGATCATAGAAGTGGTCATACAGGCCACTAAACTCAGAGGAACGGAAACCCTTCTCTCTGACCAGAGGAATATGTTCTCAAAGAGCATGTGAGAAAAATCTCCATTGCTTTTTTTTTTTTGTGGTACACGGGCCTCTCACTGTTGTGGTCTCTCCCGTTGTGGAGCATAGGCTCCGGACGCGCAGGCTCAGCGGCCATGGCTCACGGGCCCAGCCGCTCCGCGGCATGTGGGATCTTCCCAGACCGGGGCACGAACCGGTGTCCCCTGCATCGGCAGGCGGACTCTCAACCACTGCGCCACCAGGGAAGCCCTCCATTGCTTTTTTATTTCTCTATATCTTCATGTTGGTAGGTCCCAGAGGTAGATGCAGTCAGGGAAATCTGTGACAGCGAGGAAAATTAAAGCCTTGGCTCTCTAGTCAAAGATGAGGAAAGGAGTCCCTGGGATATGGAAAGTGTCAAGGAAAAAGCAGAAAGGAAGGAGTTTAAGAAAGTGATTCCATAAAGTTGTATGTGTACTTCTGAGCTACAGATGTAGCTACAGAACCAGCATACCACAGGCTTTGAGAATTGAACTACTTGGGTAGATCACTGTGCACGTCCTAGAATGGCAACTGTGTGGCACACATGCAGGACAGATCTGAGTAGCACTGCAAAAGCTTTGATAAATGGACTGAAGGTGGAGCCATAGCCCAGGAGGACAAATAGGAACTTACGGTCCTAACCAAATCAGGCCAATTGCCTGTTAAAATAACAGGAACAACAGCACATGAACATTCTGCACAAAATTTAAATTAGACCAATAGTCTCCTAATTTTCAAAATGCCCAGTATATAACCAAAATTACTAAACATATGAAGGACCAGAAAAATAGCAACAATTCACAAGGGAAATGAAAATCAACAGACTCCAAACCAGAGATACCTTTGATGTTGTAATTATCAAATAAAGACTTTAAAACAACTGTTATAACTGAGCTCTGTGAAGTATGGGTGGCCATTCTAGAAATGAATTGATGTATAGAAAATCACAGCAGAGAAATAGAAGCTATAATAAAAACCCAATGGATACTTCATTATTAAAAATACGATAACTAAAATAAAAACATTCACTGGATGAGCTCAACAGTAGAATGGAGATGACAGAAGAGTCAGTACACTTGAACACAGGTCAATAGGAATAACATACATACTCTTATGTTATGCCTTAAAATTTAAAACAAAGAAGAGTACAGGACACATTTCTTTGCAAACAGCAATGTAAAAAATAAGAAATCAGCGAAGTAGAAACAAAATGCCAATGTGCCCTATATATAAAATTTCTTTTTATAAATCATCTTTGTTTGTAAAAGAAATCAGTGCTGAAATTGAAGAATATCAAGAAAATAATGAACCATGGATAGGCTACAGATAAAACTTACATATATGGCTAAATATATTTATGGTAAAATTTATTTCTTTGATTCCTTATATCTCTAAAAGTGAAGGAAGTAATTTAAATGCAGTTAGCATTCACCTTGCAGTTGCATGAGGAATCACAAAATGCAGTGTTAAAATTAGCAGTAAGTAAATATTTAAAGACAGAAATTAATGAAACATAACTGAAAATGCAGTTTGTAAAGGGAGAATGCTTATTTGGAAAACTATAAATTAGATAACACATTATGTAGCCTAATGTTTAAAAAAGAGTCATAATTTCATAACAAATGAAACGAAGACGAAAAGTAAAACACAGGTATACAATCAAAAGAAGCATTAGATAATAATATGTTAAACAAAATGCAAATAAATTTAAATTTTCAAATTTGATTTGAGAAAGATGTTAAATCTATACTGGTTAGTACAGATGGAATAAAATTTCAAGATTATCCAAAATTCCACTTCAAAATCAAATCCATGTGGGAATTTGTGATTTTGCTATTATGTTATCTTAATATTATGTTATCTTAATTTCTTAATTTTGCTATTATGTTATCTTAATATGTAGAATTAGGAGATAAATCTTTAAAGAACGGAAAAATCATAAAAACATTAGCTCTTCTCTGCTCCATAGCCCCAACCAAATAAATAAGTAAATACACAAAGAGTACCAGGCTAAGCACATCCAACAACTTCAAAGATGCTGTATTTCAGGAACAAACATTCCAGTGTTAACAAGGTATTTGAGTCTATAAATGTAAAGCTCCTTTGTTTTTTATATTCATTCCAACATAAATGGCAAAATTTAACCAAAAGATCACCAAAAGAAAACTATAAACATTGCATTTATGAATTTTAATAAGAAACAGTCTTAAATAACATGTAATAATAAGCATAATTTTGAAATCAATTTAAAATAATATGACATGACCAAATGGGGCTTATCTTTAGAAATACCAGATGTTAAAGTATAAGGAAATTAATATACTTCATGTTTTTTAAAGTGAAGGGTAAAAAAATTATGCAGTCACTTCATTGACAGCTGAAGATGAATTTTATTAAATCATTTAACATAAAACTTATTAAAATAGAAATAGATACTTATTTCCTTGATTTTTATAACTATTTATCAAAGCCAAAAGTACACAGAGTAAGTATTGAAAAACAAGAATAATAAGACAAAAATACCCACTAATACTATCGTTATTTAAATTTCCTCTGGAGATATATATTGCGGTTAGGAAAAAGGTAAAAGGGCATAAAATTGAAAAGGAACAGACATTTTCATTAGTAACAGATGATTGCATAGTTGATAAATTTAAGAGAATAACCTGAGCACTGTTAGGAATACAGAAACAGTAAGAAAGTTCATTAAGATGTCTTATTCAGGGCTTCCCTGGTGGCGCAGTGTTGAGAGTCCGCCTGCCGATGCCGGGGACACGTGTTCGTGCCCCGGTCCGGGAAGATCCCACATGCCGCAGAGTGGATGGACCCGTGAGCCATGGCTGCTGTGCCTGCGCGTCTGGAGCCTGTGCTCCGCAGCGGGAGAGGCCCCAACAGTGAGAGGCCCGCGTACCACAAAAAAAAAAAGATGTCTTATTCAAAATTAGTATTCAAACCTTAACATTTCTTTCATACAAGAAGTTTTAAAGCAAAACAGATGAGAAGATATTAATTACAAGTTAACATAAACATATAAAATGCAAATAACCTGACATGAAGTGTGTAGAATCTATATAAAGAAAATTATAAAACTCTAGTAAGAGCTATAAATATAGTCTCCAGTTACTGAAAAGACATCCCCTGTTTCCGAATAGAAAGACCCGATATTTTACAGATGTCAATTACACCAAACCTGATCTGTAAATTTAATGTGATACTAATACATATACCTGCAGAAATTTTTGAAAGTAGTCAAGCTGATTCTAAAGTTAAGTAAACACATAAGAATGCGCAGCAAAATTATGTAAAATAATAATGTGATGAGTGAGTACTTTTATCATATATAAGAGATTATAAAGCTACACTGGTTCAAAACATTTAGCCCTGGTTCATTAAGAAACAAGCAAATCAGTGGAACTCAATAGAGAATAAAGAAGATAAAGTAAATACATATGGAAACTTAGTATAAGATTGTAGAATTTTTAAGCATTAGTGAAAAAATAATTATATAATAAATGCTGTTGTGACAACTGACTATTTAGAAAAGAATAAAACTGGATTCCTACTTCTTGAAACAAAATACATTACAGATTAACTAAAATATTATAATATTTTGAGATATTAACTCTAGCAAATATTTATTTCATTCTGGCTCCCCAACTTTTCCCATCATGGAAGGGACAGCTATTATTCCACACTAAAAGAAACACATTCTAAATTTGAATTGGGCTTCCCTGGTGGCGCAGTGGTTGAGAGTCCGCCTGCCGATGCAGGGGATACGGGTTCGTGCCCCGGTCTGGGAGGATCCCACATGCCGTGGAGCGGCTGGGCCCGTGAGCCATGGCCGTTGGGCCTGCTCGTCCGGAGCCTGTGCTCCGCAATGGGAGAGGCCACAACAGTGAGATAAATTTGAATTTATATATCTTCCTCATCATGCTTCAACAGAACCATTATCCATGAACATATAAAACTGTTTCTGAGCAATTAACTCAATTTACATGTATCATGCAGCAATGGGCTGACGTTCATAGAATTTACTGATTTTTCTATATACTCTAACACCAAAATACAGCTACCATGATAATCATTTGGACATTTGAAATGACAAATTGAAGACGGTTTTGTAAACTTGGTATCAGACCTCATCTTGACAGATCGAGGCCTCTCAAGGAGATATATTAAATATATACTCTAAGCCATTGACCAGCACATGACCACAATACATAAAGAACTGCAACTGAAAGTGAGAAAATGCAGTGGCACCACTCAAAATTGTGTCTACTGACCCACTTGCAAAATTTGTCCTGTGACTTGGGCTCTACTCGTTTAGCGGTCTTATTGCCTAAAGAAAAGAATGCTTCCACCAGGGGAGTCCAAGCTATGTCCCCTGGATTAGAAGCTGATATTGCCATTTGCCCATTTCAGGCTCTATGACACCAGATGAATAGATAAAAGGGGATATCTATTGTTGACTGAGGTGAGTAACCCTGACAATTCAAGAGCAATTGTGTTCTGGTTGCAAAGGCAAGTGTAGATGAAACAAAGGGCTAACCTGAAGTCTCTGGGTCCAGTGGTAATTGTTAATGGAGACCATGGCGACCACAGGCAGAACTGACAAGTGCTCAGATCTCTCAGGCTACATGGTACCAGATATAGAACCCCAGTCAACCGAGGGAGCCACTGAAGTAAAAGATCATATAATAAGTGGTAGAGGAGGGAAATCATAAACATACAAACAGGTCTCTATAACAGTTGAAGATACTTGCATTTTCTTCCTTGCTATATAATTATATATATATATATATATATATATATATGTATTTTTTTTCTTTTATATTATGATGGCAGTGGTGGACTTATATCACTTGCTCTCTATATTAAAGAATACTCATACGGAAATGTGATGGCACCATAGGAGGAATGTGTGTCTCCCAAGAGATCCTGGATTTAGATCTGGAGGCAATAGCTGATGATATTTGAATTTATGCCTTTTAGAGAATGGTTACTTGCATTTGTTGTTGTTGTTGTATGAGGACTAACTACTTGAGCTTGACAGGATTGAGTTTGTTTTGCTTCGAAGCACAAATTAACATACTTACTTTGGACAGCCAAAGGTGAGGGAATGTAGTGTACATCTATTGTTTTATGGGGTACCAATCATATAAATCTGCATCCTGCATTTGGCAATCCCTCACTTTATATGTCATAGATGACTGTACCCTGTAAAAGCTGAAAATGCCAAACACTTTCCTTGGCAGTTTCCTTTCCATTGATGGCCTGTGAGTTTGATCACCAAAAAAATAGGCTTTTATTCAATTACTTGTGACATAAAGAGGCAAGTCAACCAATAGATTTTCATTATGGTCAACTACATGGTAGTAGTTGTGGTAGTGATTTCTATTTTTCAACAATAGCGATGACACAGAAGCTATAGTGGTGATGTTCAGTGGCCTGTGATGTGGCAGGTAAGCTGTGGAATTGGGACTTGGTGGAGGCAGTGGTGATATTTATGGTGCTCTAGTACCTTGGCTTGATTTTAGACACTGTTTTTGTTTGTTTTTGGTTTTTTTAATAAATTCCTTCCTTCCTTCCTTCCTTCCTTCCTTCCTTCCTTCCTTCCTTGACTGTGTTGGGTTTTCATTGCTGTGCACAGGCTTTCTCTAGTTGGGGCACCTGGGAGCTACTCTTCATTGTGGTGTGCGGGCTTCTCCTTGTGGTCGTTTCTCTTGTGGAGCACGGGCTCTAGGTGCATGGGCTTCAGCAGCTGTGGCCTGCAGGCTCAGTAGTTTTGGCGCATGGGCTTAGTTCCTCTGCGACATGTGGGATCTTCTCAGACCAAGGCTCAAACCTGTGTCCTCTGAATTGGCAGGCAGATTCTTAACCACTGCTCCACCAGGGAAGCCCCAATTTTAGATACTGCTGAATTTCCCTTCTAGGTCCTCTAGCTTTCCTGAAGATTGGGAGTTCCCTAATATCCTTTTAATGAATTATATTTCTGCTTAATGTAGCTAGAGTTAATTTCTATTGCTTTACAACTAAACATTCATCTGTTTTCTTTTCTTCTACTTGTGTTTCCTCCTTTCCTATTGCCCCATTTAAGTATTTAGTCAGTCTTCCTGCTCATTGCATAAGGGATGGAGCTGGGTCAAGCAGAAATTCTGGCTTTGTTTGTGAAAAACTTAAGCTTTGGAATGGGATTGATAAAATGTCTGGGACAGAATCAGGGGTTAGTGGAGGTCATCACAAACTAGAGAGAAATTCTAGAGGACTGAGAGAAGGAGAGCCATGGAAAGAGACATGGGACAGATGGCTGTGCAGGCTTTCCTAACATGCGCTGAGCCAGGCAGCAGGACCCCAGGGAGGAAATGCCTGGGGAGTGCATCTAGGTACATGAGGTCATGGGTAGTTTTCGAACAAAAGATTTCTTTGTCTTAAGCAGGGCATTTTTTAAGCTGTGAGTTCTGAATTGCTGTGTTGGTGGGAGGCACCTTGTTTGGCCAAATGAATCGATGTGGGCTGTTTTCCCAAATTTGGCATTGTGAGAGTCCCTAGAACCTTTCACAGTCTCAAGGAGACTAAAGAGAAACAAAAAGACTGACATGAGGCTTCCTACCAGCCAAGCGGGATAGGGATTCAAATTAAAAACTGAGTCAAGAAAAAGTAAAATTATATTTTCGACATTCCTGAATTTGCAAACTGAAATTTACATCTATTATGAAATTTTTAAAAATGCAAGAGTATTAACATTCCTGAATAAAATAAGGGCTTTTAAAAAATAGTAATCTTGGGCATTCCCTGGCAGTCCCGTGGTTAGGACTTGGCACTTTCACTGCTGTGGCCTGGGTTCAATCCCTGGTCAGGGAACTGAAATCTCACAAGCTGCACAGCAGCAGCCAAAAATAAAGAAAGAAAGAAAGAAAAATAAAGAAATAAACAAAAATAGTAATCTTAAATTAATGAAGCCATTCTAAGTATGACATCAAATCCAGAAATATAGCAATCAAAATACTAATACATTTAAAGATTTTAAATATTTAAATTTCTACACGGTAAATGATGTCATATAAAGGATAACTTTTTAAATGTATAGAGTGCTTTTACAAAGTATTCAGAGAAGACCACTAGGCAGTAGAAAGATGAGCTAAGGTATAAAGCAGTTGCTTGCAGCAAAAGAAATTCAAACTTTTGTGTGTGTGTGTGTGTGTGTGTGTGTGTGTGTGTGGGGGTGTGTGTGTGGGTGTGTGTGTGGGGTACGTGGACCTCTCACTGTTGTGGCCTCTCCCGTTGCGGAGCGCAGTCTCAGCGGCCATGGCTCACGGGCCCAGCCGCTCCGCGGCATGTGGGATCCTCCCGGACATGGACAGGGCATGAACCCGTGTCCCCTGCATCAGCAGGCGGACTCTCAACCACTATGCCACCAGGGAAGCCCCTTCAAACGTCTTTAAACTTATAAACATATTCAGTATTGGTAAAATTATTAAAGTAGAAGTTAAAACATTGAGAAATTATTTTTTCTTTTGTTCAAGTAATATCAATGATAGCAATATAGTAGGAGTAGTAATAATAATAGTAAATAACAATAATAAATGTTTACTGAGCATTTACTATGTGTCAGACACTGTTCTAAGTTCTTTACATGAATCAATTTATTTAACCTTCCACAAACCCTAAGGGGTAGTTATTTATTTTTCCCCTCTAGAGTTTAACCTTCATGGACACAGGTATATTTCCCTATTTTGTTCACTGTTGGATCCTCAGTACATAGAACAGTGCCCAGCTCACAATATGTCCTCCATAAATGTTTATTGATTGAATAAACTTTTGTTTTACAAAAGAAGAAACTGAGGCACAGAGAAGTTAAGTATCTTGCCCAAAGATTCATAGCTGATTAAGTGGCTGAATTCATTTTGCACCCAATCAGTCACCAGATTTTGTACTCTAAATAACTATACTAAACTGCTTCATACAGAAAAACATTTAGGAATATACAATATCTGGAAGATACATGGAAACACATTATCAAAACTGTTCTGACTTCTTTGCAGAGCAATATATATCAAAGTGAAAAATATACCCTTTAACTCAACAATTCTGCTACAGACACACTCACTCATGTACACAAAGATGTACTTAGAATTCATTTTAGTGATGCATTATCTGTGATGACAAAAGACTTTAAAGAACCTAAATGTTCATCAATAAGGTTGGATAAATTGATACCACTCTGCTATGCAGTAGTTAAAAATAATGTCATTTTCTCTATGCTGATTTGGAAAGATTGTCATTAAGGAAAAAATGCACGGTCCAAAACAGTATAATGTATTCTGCTCCTCATTGCCTAAATTAACCCAGTATACTCTCTCTCTCTTCCTATCACTATGTCGGTATCTGCACACATCTCTTATACACACATAACACATATATCCATGTACAGTTTCACATGTATAAGCTTACAGTTTTTCTTGGAGAGGGACTTGGAGTCTGTTTATGGAAAGAGGCCTATGTTTGTATATGCTTTTGTAGTCTTTGAATTTTGCCATGTGTAAGCATTACTTTTCAATAAAAAAGCTAAAGCATAAATTAAATATTTGTGTATATCCAAATGTATTTATGTAAATCAATGAAAATTTTCTCCCTGGAAAAATGAGAACAGTAGGAGGGCAGTAGATTGGAGGCGAGGATGCAGGGAGAGGAAGCTTTCTCTTTATTGATGTTTCATTTTTTATAATGGAAATATGTAATTTAAATTCCATTTTAGAATAAACTTACAGCCTTTCCTTTTAATCTGGAAATGCACACTAACAGGTATAGTAAGTTAAACTCTAAAAATTAAAATTTTAAAGTACTAGGTTGAGACTGGATAAGTTGACTTGTTTTTAAGGATATAGATAAGATTTTTCAAATGTGGAAAATATTTACTAGCCATTCATCAAAATCTGGATGATATTAAGAAATTTGTGGAAACTATGACTATTGTATAGTCAAATTCTAGGTAAGATTGGTGGTGTTTACTTAAGATATTATGGTTTATTAGGTTGGGATCTAGTATTACTGTATTGTGATTAACAGTGTGAGACCTAGGATAATATTATGGAAAAGTTTAAACTTAACACAGGTTTTGTTGATCCTTTTTTTTTCCTGTAGGACTTTTTAAATTGTGATTTTTCCATAAAGTCAAAGAAAAAAAGGTAAATAAGTGTTAAAATTTTACCTATTTCTTCCACTCTGTGGAACTTTATTTCTTATGCTGTGGTAAAGAAAAGAAACAAAGACAAAACTTTTTAAAAATCCAAATGGCATCAACTCCTTCCTGTACTTTAGAGGAAAGGATCCAAGTGAATTACTTAGTTCTTTATGACAGACTGAAAGGTAAAATGCAGATATACAAGCAAATGTCTCCAATTAATATTGATCACTTATTTAATCATGCATTCATCCATTCACGCATAGAGCCATCAGGCCACCAGTATACTCAGGAAGGATTTTCAGAGGCTGACAACCTGATACAACTCATTTAAGCAGGAATAAAGAGGATAACAGAGTATGTACCCTCACTCCTGTAAACTTAAATTCAAATTTAGGAGATAATATAAAGATAACAGATGTAAAAGTGTAAAAATGGGGTAATGAGGTAGTCTTATAATTTTTAAATTATAAGAGCAAAGAGAAAATATGAAATAGAGGGTAATTATCATGATTAGAATTGTCAGGGAAGACTCACCTGTTTGTAGAAAATTTAAGTAGTCAGAGGCAGAATTTATAATTCAACTCAATCAAGATCTAAGGTGTTTTATAGCAAAAATATATATATATTCTTAAGTACTAGGGATATAAATGTGAGAATATCATTCATTTCTCAGAATAACTTTAATCTTAGGATTAAAAATGCTATAATTGGAAGGTGCTGTAGAGATTGAAATAGTTGACTTTATAGATACAGTAAAAGAGTGTGGCCATTCATGAGGATGAAAACATTCCAAGCAAACAGAGAAGCTGGAGAAATCAAGTGTTGAGATGATGAGGGGCTGGCTTCACAGATGATGAGCTGTGCTGAGTCAATTTAGAAATGAGATTGGGTGGTTACAGGGCAACCTGGAGTGCTGGACTAGTTCTTTAAAATTTGATCCAAAAGACAGTAGTGACTCATTATTGCTCTGGAGCAGAATAGAATTATGAAAGGGACATTTTGAGGAGGATAAGTGAATGTGGCTGGAAAGACTAAGTTAAAGTCAATTAGGATTGTTTTACAATACACAAAAAAGAATGTTAGAAGCTAGAACAGTATGCTGGCTCTAAACTTAGAAAATTCAAAGTTCAGGTGAAGGAATTGGGCTAATCTCCAATCACAGACACGCTGTCTATTATATAATTTGTTTACTTTTATGGGAAATCTCTTCAAACTGCCTGTCTTCTTTGGTACTTATCAAAAAATGGATGAGGGAAGGGGAGATAACAAGAGATGTGAAGAAAAGTATAAAAGAGAGATGCAGAGGCAAAAGAGAGAGGGAGAGATACACAGAGAAAAATAAGACAGAAGTAAAGAAATACGTGTAGAGAGACAGAGGCAAAAAAGGCAAAGAAGCAGATGGAGAGAAGAGATTTTCTGATCTTTCCTTCTCCCTCCCCACTGCACCCCACCTTTTCAGATCCCAAGGATCTCTGTACAACTCCTGGTTCCTTTGGTAACTCCATTTGTATCTGGTACATACAGATCATATATTACCATTCTAGCAAATACTGGTATAGCATGGGATGGAAGGAAAATTTCTGAGATGGCCATCACTCTCTGGATCTTCCTCATTTCCAGAGATGGTCTTTGAGATATTTGCTCTTGGAGGATGTTCTTGTCTTACTAACATCTGGCACCAGGGGGCAAACTTCAAGGTTTTCCCTATAAACTCGGAAAATTGTGTCTTCTGATGATAGATGTAGAAATTTGAGCCACTGTATCCCTCAAGGGCTGAGGCAGGGATAAGACCAGTTTAATCTGGATATACCAGCCCCTGGTGTTGTTTACCAGGCTTTAAAGATTCCAGAAGGCTTTCAAATATATCTGTGGGGCTTCCCTGGTGGCGCAGTGGTTGAGAGTCCGCCTGCCGATGCAGGGGACACGGGTTCGTGTCCCGATCCGGGAGAATCCCACGTGCTGCGGAGCTGCTGGGCCCGTGAGCCGTGACCGCTGGGCCTGCGCATCTGGAGCCTGTGCTCCGTGGCGGGATATATATATATATATATGGGTTCAGTTGACATAATCTACCTCATCCCACTGAGGAAACCGTAGCATAAACATATTAAATACTTTGCTCCGAAACACAGAAAAAACTACATAGACAGTGAGGTGTGGAGTTAGAACTAGAATTCTGCCAATCTAATTTGAGTCAAAAGTGCCTTAAGTAGGATGTGCATGAGTATGATTATACATTGGGTAAAGAAGTAGCAATGAAATGAAGCAAAATGATCATCTTGCCATAATCATATGAACTATTTAGAGGTCTTGTAAGAAATTGTTTTCAAATTAGAAGTAAAAAAAATTGTCTAAGTGAAAAGGTAGCATTTTCCTTGTTAAATGTCTTATCTTCATTGTTTATTGGGAGTCAATATAAATCACTTAAAAATGTTACTTTTTTACATTGTTATTCAGTGTTCATTATGAATCAATCTGTAAACTAAATTTCTTTTAGAAATTTGTTCCCTTTTGAGAAACATTTCCTTAAGATTTGATTTCATTTTTGTATGAAGCTATCATGAGATATACAGTAAATACCATGTTCTCTTTGGTAAAAATAACTAATATCTATTAAGCACTTACAATATGCCATGAAGGCATAGCACTGTGCTAAATGTTAAATAGGTGTGTGAATGTATTTGTGTGTGGTGTATACATATGCATATATTAGCCTCATTTAGTTATCATTATAATTTAATGAAGTAAGCGCTATATGCTGTTTATTTTACATATGGGAAAAATGAGGCACAGAGGTGTCATGAACCCAGGTCACAAAGATAGTAAGTCATAAAGCTACGATTAAAACCTAATCAGTCTGACTCCAGCGGCAATGATCTTAGTTAATACTGATTATCTAGATAAAATTTTGTCTTTTCTTTTTTAAAAAATGTTAGTAGAATGGCTGGCATTGTGATTTCTGGAACAAAAGAAAAGTCAGTCCTGCTAAGATTCTATTTCTAAGTAACTGGATAATATCTGAAATTCCACATATGAGAGCTTGATTTGCTTTAGCTAGGATTTCTTTAAAATACCAGTGACATTGTGGAGAACTTCAAATTTTTTCACTCATTTCTTACCTAATACAGATGAATTTTGGGAACTTTTATGACAGCTCCTTTTTATGGCAAAGAAAGAGGGAAAGCACTGTGAGCATGCTGAGTGTTTACAGTATCTCATGGGCAGGAGGAAAGGGAGAATGTAAACAGTTTTTCTTATATCGGGCCCTAACCTTCTGTCTTGGGCTCTCTTAAAAAATCATTGTAATACTTTGTAATTAGGCCACCAATATGCTTACGTTGACTCATTAGTTTAGATTCTCAGTGGCCTAACATATTTGCCTTCTCCAAAGCTTTCCAAGTGTTCCATAAGATCATTATATTGCAGAATTCCAGGAGTCATCAAAAAATGTTTAAAAATTACTATGTGTTAAGAATAATTTGGTTTTTAACTGGGTTTTAGTGGTTAACTTAAAAAATACTTTGCTAAAACTGAAAGGTAAAATTTAGATACATAGAAATTGAACGCAGCAAAGAAAGTGTAAAACAAAACATCTTATTACAACTGAACTCAATCTTTAAATATCAGAAAAAGTAAGAAACAAAGAAGAAATTTAAAAATATAAACACAGAAGTAAAAATAAATCAAACATATCAGTTATTAGAAAATAATGAATGAAATATCTTCATTAGTGAAAGAGACCCTTGGGTTTCATCTTTAAAACGCCATCTATATGCTGCTTCTAAGAGAAACGTTCAGAAGAAAAATGAGCATTAGTAGTTATACACATATAAAGCAAGGAATGGCGAACATAAAATAGCAAAAGTGGAAATTTTACTACAAAAACATTCATTGAGACAAGGCAAAACTACCAAAAAGATGTGTCATAAATACCTTTACACCTAAAGTAGCTTTGAAATTTATAAACCAACTAGAACTAGAGAAATCAACAATCATTGTTGGAATGTTAACATCCTTCTTTTAGAAAAGACCATGTAGACAATAAATAACTGAGGATTCAGAGGTTTTGAAAAACATAGTTAAGTAGTTTAATACAAAGACAAAACCAAAAATTGGGAAAAGTGCTGATCAGCAAAAGATGCCATCTGTCAGATTTAGAAAATGCACTTGAAAAAAATACTTGCAGTATGAATAATAAAGGGTTAATAGCTGTGATATTTAAGATCTAGAAATCAACAACATATCAGTGAAATATAAAACAAAATTAAACAGCACTAAGATAAAACTATTATCTGATTAAAATGATTAAAAGTGTTTATAAAATCTGGTATTATTAAGGCTGTGGAGAACCAGATACTTACAGACATGCTAGTACAAATGTAAAATTGTGAAGTACTTGCATATCTTGTTTTATTGCACTTTGCTTTATTATGCTTTGCAGGTATTGCATTTTTATTTTACAAATTGAAGGGTTGTGACAAATCTAAGTTGTTAGATGATTAGCGTTTTTTTAGCAGTAAAGCATTCCTAACTAAGATATGTACATTGTTTTTTACGTGCTCTTTATTCAGCACTGCTATCACACACTTAATAAACCGCAGTATAGTGTAAACATAATGTGTATATACACTGAGAAACCCCAAAATTTGTGATTCATTTTTTTCTCAAGCAGACAGCATTTTGGAGGATCAAAGAATTGCATTTCAGGGCACACAGACTCAGGTAGCAACACAAATATTGTCCCACTAGGGAGTATAAGTCAGGGGCATACATTCATTCATTCATTTATAATGATGATTATTAACATTTTTATTAGTGTCATTTTATTATTTTTTCTTATTTATTGAGTTATAGTTGAATTACAATATTATATTAGCTTTATGTATAAAACAATGATCCAAAATTTTTATAGATTATACTTATAGTTTTTATAAAATATTGGCTATATTCCCTATGCTGTACAATATATCTTTGTAGCTTATTTATTTTATACATACTAGTTTGTACCTCTTAATTCCATACACTGTTTTGCCCCTCTCCCTTCTATCTCCCCAGTGGCAACCACTAGTTTGCTTTCTATATCTGAGTTGATTTCTGTTTTGTTGTATTCATTTATTCATTTTATTATTTAGATTCCACATGTAAGTGATAACATAGAGTATTTGTCTTTCTCTGACTTATTTCACTAAACATAATACTCTCTAGATCCACCCACATTGTTGGAAATGGCAAAATTTTATTCTTTTTTATGGCTGAGTAGTATTCCTTTGTATATATACACCATATCTTCTTTATTCATTCACCTGTTGATGCACACTTAGGTTGCTTCCATATCTTGGCTGTTGTAAATAATGCACTATGAATATGGGGGTGCATGTACATTTTTAAATTAGTGTTTTCAGTTTTTTCAGATATATACCAGCAGTGGAAATGCTGGATCATATGATAGTTCTATCTTAAGCTTTTTAAGGAAACTCAATACTGTTTTTCTTAGCGGCTGCACCAATTTACATTCCCACCAGTCATGTATAAGGATTCCCTTTTCTCCACATCCTTGCCAATATTTGTTATTTGTTATGTTTTTGATCATAGCTATTCCTGCAAGCATGGGGTGATATCTCATTGTGGTTTTGATTTGCATTTCTCTGATGATTAATGATGTTGAGCATCTTTTTATGTGCCTGTTAGCCATCTGTATGTCTTCTTTGGAAAAATGTCTGGTCAGGTCTTCTGCCCATTTTTTAATTGGGTTGTTTGTTTGTTTTGATAATGAACTGTATGAGCTGTTTATATATTTTGGCTATTAACCCCTTATCAGCCGTATCATCTGCAAATATTTTCTCCCATTCAGTAGATTGTCTTTTCATTTTGGTGATGGTTTCCTCTGCTGTACAATTTGTTTATTTTCACTTTTGTTTTCTTTACCTTAGGAGACAGATCTCCCAAAATAGTGCTATGATTTATGTCAAAGAATGTTCTGCCTATGTTTTTCTTCTAGGAGTTTTATGGTTTATGGTCTTACATTTAGGTCTTTAATCCATTTTGAGTTTATTTTTGTATATTGTATTAGAGAATATTCTAATTTCATTCTTTTACATGTAGCTGTCCAGGTTTCTGAGCACCACTTATTGAAGAGACTGTCTTTTCCCCATTGTATATTCTTATCTCCTTTGTCATAGAGTAATTGACCATAGGTGTGTGGGTTTGTTTCTGAGCTCCCTATTCTGCACCCTTGATCAGTGTCTATTTTTGTGCCAGTACCATACTGTATTGATTACTGTAGCTTTGTAGTATATTCTGAAGTGTGGGTGTGTGATACCTCCAGCCCTGTCACTCTTAAGAGTGTTTTGACTATTTGAGGTCCTTTGTGTTTCCATACAAAATTTTAAATGATTTGTTTAAGTTTTGTGAAAACTGCCCTGTATTTTGACAGGGATTGCTTTGAATCTATAGATTGCTTGGGTAATGTGGTCATTTTAATAATATTAATTCTTCTAGTCCATGAACACAGTATATCTTTCTATTGGTCTGTATCATCTTCAATTCCTTTCACCATTGCCTTATAGTTTTTGAACTACATGTCTTTTACCTCCTCAGCTAGGGTTATTCCTAGGTATTTTATTCGTTTTGATGTGATTGTAAATGGGATTATTGCCTTACTTTCTCTTTCTGTTAGTTCATTGTTAATGTGTAGAAATGAAACAGATTTCTGTATGTTAATTTTGTATCCTGCAACTTTACAGGATTCATTGATGAGCTCTAGTAGTTTTTTGGTGGCAGCATTAGGATTTTCTGTGTATGATATCATGTCATCTGCAAACAATGACAGTTTTACTTCTTCCTTTCCAATTTGAATTCCTTTTATTTCTTTTTCTTATCTGATTGCAGTGTCTAGGACTTCTAATACTATGCTGGATAAAAGTGGCAAGAGTAGGCATCCTTGTCTTTTTCTAATATTAGAAGGAAATGTTTTTTCACCATTGAGTATGATGTTATCTGTGGACTTATCATATATGGCCTTTATTATGTTAAGGTATATTCCCTCTGTACCCACTTTGTGGAGAATTTTTATTATAAATGGATGTTGAATTTTTTCAAAAGTTTGTTCTGCATCTGTTGAGATAATCGTATGACTTTTATTCAATCTGTTAGTGTTGTGTATCACACGGATTGATTTGCAGCTGTTGAACTATCCTTGCATCTCTGGGATAAATCCAACTTGATCATGGGGTACAATTCTTTTAATGTGTTGTTGGATTTGGTTCACTAATATTTTGCTAATGATTTTTGCATCTGTTTTTGTCAGTGATATTGGCCTGTAGTGTGTGAGTGTGTGTGTGTTTGAGATATCTTTGTCTGGTTTGGGTATCAGGGTGATGCTGTCTTATAGAATGAGTTCCTTCCTCTGCAATTTTTTGTAGTAGTTTGAGAAGGATAGATGTTAACTCTTCTTTAAATATTTGGTAGAATTCACCTGTGAATCCATCTGGTCCTGTACTTTGTTTGTTGGGATTTTTTTAAATTACTGATTCAATTTCACTATTGGTAATTGGTCTGTTCAAATTTTCTATTTCTACCTGATTCAGTCTTGGGAGATTGCACACTTCTAGGAATTTGTCCACTTTTCCAGGGTGTCTATTTTATTAACATATAGTTGTTTGTAGTAATCTCTTATGATCTTTTCTATTTCTGTGGTGTCAGTTGTAACTTCTTTTTCATTTCTGATTTTAGCAGTTTGGGCCCTCTCTTTTTTTCTTGATGAATCTGGCTAAAGGTTTATCAATTTGTTTATCTTCTCTAAGAACCAGCTCTTAGTTTCATTGATCTTTTCTATTTTATTTTATTTTTTTTTTGTCTCTGTTCTATTTGTTTCTGCTCTGCTCTTTGAATTCTTCCCTTCTACTAACTTGGGGTTTTGTTTGTTCTTTTTCTAGTTCCTTTAGGTGTAAGGTGAGGTTATTTATTTGAGATTTTTCTTATTTCCTGTGGTGCATTTGTATTGTTATAATCTTTCCCCTTAGAACTGCTTTTCCTGCTTCCTGTAGATTTTGGATCATTGTGTTTTCATTTTCATCTGTTTCCAAGTATTAAATTTCTTCTTTGATTTCTTCAGTGAAGCATTGGTTGCTTAGTAGCATGTGCTTGTGTTCTTTGCAGTTTTTTTCTTGTAGTTGATTTCTAGTATCATAGCGTTGTAGTCAGAAAAGATGCTTGATATGATTTCAGTTTTCTTAAATATACCAAACTTGTTTTGTGGCCTAATATGTGATCTATCCTGGAGAATGTTCCATGTGCACTTGAAAAGAATGTGCATTCTGCTGCTTTTAGATGGATAGTTCTACATATATTTATTAAGTTCATCTGTTCTAATGTGTCACTTAAGGCCAGTGTTCCTTATTGTTTTTCTCTCTGGATGATCTGTCCATTAATGTAAGTAGGGTGTTAAAGTCCCCTAGTGTTACTGTGTTACAGTAAATTTCTCCCTTTATGTCTGTCAGTATTTTCTTTACATTTAGGTCCTCCTATGTTGGGTGCACATATGTTTGCAATTATTATATCTTCTTCTTGGATTGATCCCTTGATCATTACATAGTGTTATTGTCTCTTGTAACACTCTTTGTTTTAAAGTTTATTTTGTCTGATAGAAGTATTGTTACCCCCTCTTTCTTTCTTTTCTTTTTTTTTTTTTTTTGCAGTACGTGGGCCTCTCACTGTTGTGGCCTCTCCCATTGTGGAGCACAGGCTCTGGACGTGCAGGCTCAGTGGCCATGGCTCACAGGCCCAGCTGCTCCACGGCATGTGGGGTTCTCCTGGACCGGGGCATGAACCCGTGTCACCTGCATCAGCAGGCAGACTCTCAACCACTGTGCCACCAGGGAAGCCCACCCCTGCTTCCTTTTGATTTCCATTTACATGGAATCCCTTTTCTGTACTCTCACTTTCATTCTGTGTCTCTTTACATCTGAAGTGAATCTCTTGTAGGCAGCATATATGTAGGGTTTGTTTTTGTATCCATTTAGCCACTCCATGTCTTTTGATTATTGTATTTAGTCCATTTACATTTAAGGTAATTACTGATAGGTATCTACTTATTGCCAATTTGTTAATTGTTTTAGGGTTTTTCTACTGTTTTTATTCCTTTCCTTTGGTTTTCTTCCCTTGTGATATTATGACTATATCTTCAGTGTTACGTTTGGATTCCTTTCTCTTTTTTGTGTGTGTATCTATTATAGATTTTTGGTTTGTGGTTACTATGAGGTTTATATATAGCAATTTCTCTCTCTCTATATATAATTATTTTAGGGTTTCTGAGCTCTTAATTTCCTGCATTTTCCTCTCCTTCCTTCACAGTTTCTGTTTTTGACATAATATTTTGCATATATTTGTTTCATTTATCCTTTAATTGCTTATTGTGGATATGAATAATTTTACTAGTTTTGTTTTTTAACCTTCCTACAAGCTTTGTATGTGGTTGATTTACTACCCTTACTGTATATTTGCCTTTACCAATAGGATTTCTCCTTTCATAATGCTCATGTTTCTAGTTTTGGCCTTTTCTTCTTTGCTTAGAGAATTTCCTTGAACGTTTCTTATAAAGCTGGTTTGGTGGTGCTGAACTCTTTAGCTTTTGCTTGTTTGCAAACCTTTTGATTTCTCTATCAAACCTGAATGGAAGCCATACTGGGTGGAGTATTCTTGGTTGTAGGTTTTTCCCTTTTATCACTTAAAATATATCATGCCAATTCCTTTTGGCCTGCAGAGTTTCTGCTGAAAAGTCAGCTTATAGACATATGGGAGTTCATTTGTGTGTAATCTTTGCTTTCCCTTGCTGCTTTTAATATTCTCTCTTTATCTTTAATTTTTGCAATTTTAATTACCATGTGTCTTGGTATGGTTCTCTTTGGGTTTAGTGACTCACTTTATTGTAATATTTGCTTTATTGCAATGGTTTGGAACCCATTCTGCAATATTTCTGAGATATGCTTGTATCTTAGCAAATATTTTGACAGGATTCGTATTTTTAAATTCTGTCCCATCGATATGGTCAAACATTTGTCAAATGGTTATTGTCCAAAGACATTTATTCCAACTTTACACAAAATGTAAACATATGGAAATAAAATATATAAATTGATAGGGAAATTACTAAAAAAAATAGTACCACCATACTAAATGTGGTAAAGAATAGATCTGAACTGATATGGCAAATGCTCTATATTAATTATTAAGTGAAAAGAGCAAGATTCAGAAAAAAAGTTGTAGAATTAATGCTTACCTAAAGTGTGTGTATGTCAATGTATACACACGTAGAAAAAGACATAAACATATAGATGCACACAAGGAAAAAGACCCACAGAGAGATATTCACATTTAAGACTGTTTTCGTGTTGACAGGGAAGTAGGAATATAAAGAGGACTTTTACTGATACTTACTTTGGAACTTCTATTTTATGTTAACTTTACAATTATATGTGAATTCTGTAACTAATAATCAAAAAAAGAACTCAACTGTGTTTTGTGAACACTGAACTTTCAAAAAGCCATCCAGAAGTCCCTCGTTTCATATTGACCTTTAAAATCTTTCTCTTATTAAAGGGAATGTTATAGAGATAGTCTGTAAGTACATAGGAAAAACAAGGAATATCTGGTTCATCTTCTTTTTGGACTAACAGCTACATCATATATCTTAACCGTTTTGTTATCTACTTCCCAGAAAATTTGGACTAGTTCTTAACACACTATATAAACAGGAGCTGTAATTTTCTAGAAGACTTCTTGGACTTTTTATATACTCATACCAAGTAGCTTCTTATAACTGATAAACAAAAGCAACAAAAACTCTTGAAGTGCCTTCTCACGTTGAGTGTCTTTTGAATTGTGTCTCTCCATACTTGCCTGTGAGGTCATGTTGTCTTGGAGTCTCTCCTTAAAATTTACATATGTAAGATCACACCTATAGAGATCCATTTGTAATCTACAAGTAAAATTTGCAACTTAATCTATTTGCATGATTGACATTATTTTTTCATGTACATTTTATGTACATTGTTTTTCCTATTCAATTGGAGAATGTATTTTGTATATAATACATACATATATGTAAGATAAATGTTTTAATTCGGATAGTGAACAGCACAGTGCAACTGTGGAACGTATAATTAAAGACTTTTTAAAAGGATTTTCAGCCATCCATCCATTCATTCAAAACAATGAGATCTTGAACTTCTTGTGATGATGGAGTAGTTTACTGGAGACCAACACACATACATCCATATGTGTATATGTAGTCTGTTTGCATTTTAACAGTCAGAACTGCCTGGTGACTAGAACTTGAGGGGTCTATCTCCCCCAAAGTTGCTAACCACAGAGAGTTACTTTACCGCCAGATACTTTTGTGCATTATATTTACTCAAAGCAAGAGGCTGAGAATAAAACACTGGCTGAGAGGAAGAAGAGACAGAAAAGCTTCAGGCAGTTCCTGGTGTTGAAAAGCTGACACACAAAGTTTGGATCTGTCAAACAAATTCCCCAAGACCAGAGGGCCAAATATCATGGAAAGAAGTGTAGAACAGAAAATTGTACACTTCAATCTTGTCTGTCCCCTTGGGGAATTGGCCAAATTCTTAAACCATACAGGATAAGAGGCTTAGATATTAAACAGAAAACCTCTGAAAAGCAGAGTGGGGGTGTTCAATATTCTTATATAGTACTGAGGAGAGAAAATTGGAGTTTAGGATTGGCCAAGGGAGAGAGGTACTATTAAATACTGTGTTCTCTTAGTCTGGAGCCCTGAAGAACAACATTCCTAGAAGCAAGTAGACAGAAATTTACAGTAGTAAGATCTAGCCCAAATCAGCCTGGTCTCTGATTGGATTAAGTTGATCTGCCCTCACAGGATAAAATTACCCATAATACTTCAAACAAAAGCAGACCAAAAGGGGGAAAAATGTAGGAGAAAACAGTCAGTTGAGCCAATTTAAGATTACATCTGTCATAGGATGAGGAGGTTCCTATCATACCACCCACCCACACATCAGGTCTATCCATTGGAAACACAACACCATCCCTGTGCACATATACATTCTCTTTGAGTGCCACCAGTGAGTGGGGCTGTATTGTAGCTCCAACGTGTGTTTGAGCAGCACCAACATATAGAGTTGACCCACCTTTCATTTAACTCTGTGTTTTCTCCTCCTGTGTTTAACTAGTCATTAGGGACCTCCTAATGCCAGCCCTTATGAAATCATTGGTAGAAGACAGTAGAGAGTCATTCGTAAAACAGAGGTAGATGACATGGTAAAAGGAGGTCTGTGATAACTCTTCCTGTAATTTACTTGTGTCTTCAGGACAATCTAAGGCCTAATCCCAAATGTACTATTCCTATCATGCAATGGATAGCTGCTTTGCCTGCCTAAGATTATAAACTTTGTAGATTTGACAGCTTACAGCTCACAATTGGTGCTATGTGCATAGGCATTTGGTGTCTCAGGAACAAACGCTCAGTCTCTATGGGGGCCAGGTAGCATGCCAGGAACTGTTTTCTGAAGGCATAACCTTGCTTATAAATCCTAGAGGTCTGTGTAAAAGTCCCATGGTAGCATGTCAGAGACTCCATATTGCATTTTTTTCATCTGTCCCACATATGTCCAGCATCATGGGAACTGCTAGGTTATATGGCCCTAAGAAGACTCATACTTGTACGGCATAGCCTTCCATTGCTCTGTGCCCTTCTCAAAACTTATAGTAAAATTAGATAGAAGTAGTATTTTCAGAAAGTACATACTACCTTCAAACCTGAACCAGACTGCCAAACTCTGTGCCTCTTTCTTAGCAATAGGCAGTGTGAGGTGCTCTTGACCTTGAAGGGGACATCACAGTATAACCAAGACCTTGAAGTCGTGGAGTGTGCAACTATCTCTGTTTTACCCATACTACTGTGTGGTTATGATTATCTATATCAGTGGTGATTTTTTTGAGGCTTCCACTTGGAACATCCTACCACGACAGCTCTTACTCTGCAGGACAAGGAGCCAGTGTAAGGGTTTGGCCAGCTCCTAAGTACATCCATTCTGATTATGCATTCAGATGATGACAAACAGGTGGATTTTTGGATCCAGTGGCCTCACTATGAGATGTATATGAGCCAGAACTTTATTACCTGACCTCCATATGTCCTTAAACAAAAGGCTCTAACAGTGTTTGGGGCCCTTTAGTATCAGTGATAGCTCAGATCCTGCATACACAAGTGTTGGAAAGATCTAGACGTTTTTCCAGTATTCAGTTACTTGGTAAATGGCCGTAGATGCCCTTTTACAACTGTGTACACTTTCTTTAGTATTACAGAGTCTGTCCTTAAGCTTGAATCCTCTCCTTCAATCAGTGGGCACTGACTCTGAGAACTCACTCAAGAATGGAAACTGAGCAAATAAGGAATTGTAATTATTTCTACTGGGAGAATATCAGTGTATATAAAGCAAGGACCTGCTTAGTTTCCCATCGTGCTTGCCTCTGTGTTTATTAGCCATTAAGGTCCCTTGGTTAACAATCTAGCCTTGTTGACAGCTATACCGATTTCATCAAACTTGAATCCTGTGATTAAGCACTACTACATCACCTCTCCAGTTCCAGAATCCTATTGTGTCAATTGTCAGTAGAGATCCCAGTTCTGTAACATCAACGCTACCATCAATCCTATCCAGCAAAGGGCAGCCATCATGGAGCTTCTCAGTGTTGCTGTGACCTCTTCAGTAGCACATTTGTTTATGTATTAATGAAGGGCATGTTCTACTTGTCCTCCTGGTGAACACAGGCACGTGATATGTTCTTGTGTCTTATGTAATAGATCCGTTCCAGCACGTTGCATCTGTGAGCCTTTCATTCCTTTTTCCAACAACACCAAGGTAGTTCTAGCACCTTCATCTCATTAGGACTCCCCCCTTTAGGAGTTATTGCAAGTGCATTGTTTGTAAGTCAGGGGAGAATATCCCCAATCAGAAAACCCTCCATTTTTCAGCTACATATTCTACTCTGGTTTAGTCCCCTCAGGTCCCATTACCAGGCACATTCTCTCAGTTCCCACTGGAACTGATTTGCCAGGTCCTACAGATCCTTATGTGAATAATACTTTTGTTTTTTGGTAGAGTCAGTGCTTTTCCAGTTGGGCTATGCTGAGTTTTTGATCCTAGTTACTGGTATATTAGTCAGGAGGAGAGGTGGGGTGGATTTTGGAGAGAGTAAGTGTTTTCTTGAAAGGCATGTGCTTGAACTGAGGCTTATGTATGCACTCTAGGTTGTGTGTGTGTGTGTGTGTGTGTGTGTGTGTGTGTGTGTGTAGGAGAGCTGCTTTCCTCCAGCTTGTTAATTTCATTTGTCAGTCCACATTTCCTCCTTAGTTAAAATTCTTGAAAAATAATATCTGCTTGGACCAACCTCACTCATAGAACACTCTAAGTGAGGTGTGATCAGGAAGGCGCTAACCTGACACATGGGCTTATCAGGTCACCAGAGAATGTATGAAAGCTCAATTCTACAGAATTGGGTTTGGGCTTGGCTAACGCCCTGAAACACGTCTATGGCAACAGTAAAGACTGAGACCATTTCCCAGTGCAGAGACATGTAGAAGTTCCTTTATTTTAACTGTAAATTTAAATTAATTTAAGGTAAAAGGTACAAAGTAGGTGATGTTTGACATTTGTTCTCTTCCCAAGATATAAGCCCTTGGGAACTGTGTAGTTTCTGAGGTTTGTTTCGAATTCTATATCTTGCCTGCTATTTCTATTCTGTGTTAACACTAACAAAATGAAAAGCCAGTGAAAAAGGCTTTGAAGTAACTTCCAACTAGGTTTTATAATGCTTGAATGATCATAAAACAAAGCTGATTTAAAATATATATATTTTAAATAGAAATTAGGGGTCAAATATTTTTTCTTAATTCCTAAGTCTTTTTATATTGACCCATTATTTTTAGTTGTGACCCACTTTTAGCAGCTTCTCAGTACATCCGGTACCAGGAAGTAACTTTTAAAGTGGTAAAGAGTCTGAATAAGAAGTTGGGTTTTATAAGTTCTTGATCTGTGCTTAGCCTCTGCGGATCTAGGATAAAATAATGGGTAGGTCTTATAGTCAAGGAGAGAAGTGCTTTCTAAGTAAATAACAGAAAACCTTTCAGTACACATAGAAGCCTATGGAATAGAAATACCAGAAATCAGCTTTACAGATGAATTTTAGTTTATTGATACACTGCTACAGCATTTTTTCCTTCCTGCTATTTTTAAGGTGGCTAGAATATAGGGAATCCAAAAGAAATTTAAAACTAAAAAGCTAATTTTTTTCACTGACTATTAAACTATAATTGGACAGTCAGTACTGAGTGGTTGTTTGCTCTCAAACTTCATAGCAAGTGACAGCCTCATAGTTTCTTGGTAGTTGCCTATTTTAGCTCATTCTGGATAGAAAACAAATATCTTCAAAAATTAGATTTTTTTGGTTTATGTTTTCATTTTCTTCTCTCATAAATTGGTCCTTAGGCCAACTATCATTTGTAAAGTATGTTTATTATAGAGATCATGTAATATATATCCATAGAAATTCCTCAAATCTTATATAGTGTACTATAAGAATGGCTAGTTTAAAAATAAAGCTATGTACAATATATAGATACATAGATATCTCCTAGGGAAGGAAAATCTCAACTTTGGAGACAGGTGAGAATAACAATCCAAATTCTAGGCTAAAGGGAAACTACACTGCTAATCTTCTCCTTAGAAAGATTTGTGTGGTTTTGCTATCAGGGTGATGGAGGCCTCACAGAATGTGTTCAGAAGTGTTCCTTCCTCTGCAGTTTTTTGAACACCTATCTTTTTCACCCTTTTTTAGAAGGGTAGGTTTAACATTCTCTAAATATTTGGTAGAGTTCGCCTCTGAAACCATCTGGTCCTCAACTTTTGTTTGTTGGGAAGTTTCAAATCACAGCTTCAATATCAGTACTTGTAATTGATTTGTCCATATTTTCTGTTTCTTCCTGGTTCAGTCTTGTGAGATCGTACCTTTCTAAGAATTTGTCCATTTCCTCTAGGTTGCGCATTTTATTGTCATAGAGCTGCTTATAGTAGTCTCTTATGTTCCTTTGTATTTCTGTGGTGTCCATGGTAACTTTTCCTTTTTCATTTCTAATTTAATTTATTTGAGCCCTCTCCCTTTTTTTCTTGATGAGTCTGGCTAAGAGTTTATCAATTTTGTTTATCTTTTTGAAGAACCAGCTTTTAGTTTCATTGATCTTTTCTACTGTTTTCTCAGTCTCTATTACATTTATTTCTGCTCTGATCCTTATGATTTCTTTCTGTCTACTAACTTTTGGTTTTGTTTGTTCTTCTTTCTCTAGTTGCTTTAGGTGTTCAAGTGGCTGTCCATTGTTTTGGTCTCAGGACCTCTTTACACTCTTAAAAATTAATAAAGACACCAAAGAGCTTTATAAAGTTTTAGAAGACACAAGGATCCATAAGCACATACTCCATTAACTGTGAGAAGGATGATTGCAATAGATGTTACCTAGCCTCTGAAAATTTTCACTATACACTTAGAATGAAAGTAGAAAAGGCAAATAACATCTCAGTTGCTATTTTAAAATAGTTTTGACCTTCTGGATCTTTAGGGGTTCCCAAACTACTCTCTGCGAACCACTGCTTTGAAAAACACTGCTTAGTACCTTGTCTGGAAAATAAAGTTTGAACAAAATGAAATTGACTTTGCTGAATTTAACAATATGGTTTATCATCTTCATTGTGAAAATACTATGTTTCATTTATGGAAAAACATGTTACATTCACATGAGAAGTTTGTGTGTGTGTATAGCAAAACAACAACAACAACAACACAGCAAACCTCTTTGGAGAAGACGAAGAAAGCATATCTTTACTTCACAGAAGTGGGCACTCTTGAGCAGACCAGACTTTGGGTCTCCTGAGGATAGGGTGCTCTGTCCTAACTGTATTCTCCTGCTGATACATCCTGAGGTATTATTATTCTATACTCAGGAATTCAATTTGGGGGAATGGGTAAAGTACAGGGCTTGAGGAAAGGACCAGGTTCCCAGGCCAGAAGTTCCTCTGAAGGTAAAAAAACTAGAACCCCTTGAAGAGGGGTAGAGATTTTCACAGGGAAGAAAGTAGAATTTACTTATGTCAGAGTGGAGGGTAGACCCTCAGACAAAAAGGTAAAAGCTAGAAGAGGGGAGTTCGCCGTAAGGAGTTCCTCTGTGAAAAGCTAACTCTCTTTTCTTAGACTCCCCAAAGAATCATATTTAGCATACACTTGTGAAGGGATCTCATCCCTCCTACATGCGTCTTTGTTATAATACTTTCTAGATATTCCCAGTCTTTCATTAGAGTGGAGGTTTCAATATGTGGAGAATGAAGTTCACAGGTTGTGAGAGAAATGGCACCAGGTTCCCATCCCCTTACACTGAGGTCGGCGCAGCAGAAGCAGCGTGGTGTCAAGGAGAGCCACATGGGAGTTGACCGTGAAGTCTGTCATCAAAGTGTGCAGTGATCATGGACCACAGAGATGGGAGCAGTGGGGGTCAGTGGAGAGCTCTAATGGGAATAACTGAAGAGTGAGACAAACCGTCCTCTACAAATACTGCACCAAACAGGATGACCCCTGACAGCAGGAAAGGGGAGCAGCAAAGAAAATATTCTGGCTGGTGCTTAAAATTTTTTCAGTCATTCCCCTTAAAAAATAACTTCCTTAGTTGCATCTTGGTACTTGCAAATCATTGTCATCTTTTGACCTTTAATTTATGCAGATATACAACCTACAGTCTTTTAATTAACAATATGAAAATCTAGCATGCTGGTTTTGAATGGATTTCTTCTGTATCTAACTTTGAATTGATTGTCCTTTTTCACCTGTCTGTAGAAACACTCTCATCTCTCTGTTGTAGACTTATGTAAATGGCAGATTAATTGGTTTAATATCTGTGCTGATAAGAGAAATAGCAGCGCTACAGATCAAAGAATATTAAAAATTCTCTAATCTGTGAGCTGTTTCTCTTTATCCTTTCCTAGGAATTGTCCTCTATCTCTGGCTAGTGGCAGTGTGATAGAAATCAAATATTACAGTAAAAAATCATATCTGCCTATCTCCTTTTTATATAAGGACAGATATCCTAATATTTAATTATATTTATTTTATCTTAATATAGAGCTCTACCTTTAATTTATAAAACAGATAATAAAATGCATTATGTATTGAATATATTTATATATTCTTTTTAATTAAAAGAGAGATAAGTAGCATTGACTGTCAGGAAATAATACATACCACATTCAGTGCAGCCATTCAGGTCTGCAGTCTCTCCAAAAATGTAATTACAAATCCAGCTGGCATTTGAAGCAGGTATTGTAGCCGCATCTGTCTAAGGCATTTTGTTGCATCTATTAATCTTTTATGCAGGTTGCTTAAACATTTGCTAAAAACAAAGCATTCTTTACATGTAACTAGAGTATAATTCATTTATTTTGATACTTCTGGGGGCATAAAATTTAAATTCTCCTGTATAGAGAGTTCCAGTGTTAATTAAAAAATACTTTTTCAGGTTACTCTTAGAACTATTTTCTTTTCACAGCCTCACTTTAATGGTGCAGTCCTATATTTCTACTACAGTATGGCATATGAATAAGTGGGAATAAGTCTCTTTTTTTCTTCTTTCTAGTGTTGCATATCAGGAGTTAATCATAAAACAATGGACTCAGTACTGCAAAATACTTTAATGAGTCCAGACCATTCAAAACCTCAAATCCTTTTTGAATTGAGGTATAGTTAAAAGAAAACTGCTCAGAATATATTAGGTGGCAGTATCATGAAACATAATGAAACCATTATTATATGATAGTATCATATTCATCACCCATTATTAAAATTCTTCATCAATTCGCAGTGCTTAGTGATGACATTCAGTACTTCCCTGTTTTCACCATATTATGTACAAAGCTTTCCCTGTGAGGTTTTAATTAAGTGATTAGGAGACTAAGCTAAAAGCTGTTTACTTTCCCCTAGAAGGGGAAATATTGTTATTAATAAAGTCTTAAATTGTCAAAGATGAAAAACTTACTCTTCACGGAATCCTCTGAAGTGGTTTAAATAAATTTTCCTCCTATAGAGACTAAACTATCACAGAATATTTAAAGTTCTTTCACTGTTCTTTGAGAGAGAAGTGGAAAGCAGAAAGGAAAAGAAAAATATTAGCAGAGCAACTAGAAATTGTATTAATACCAATGTGTTAATGCTTTATTAAGATATTATTGTAATCGGAAACAAATCCTGCATTTGTTGTTCTTCTTCTACTTTTTAAAAATATGGGTATTGGGCTTCCCTGGTGGCGCAGTGCTTGAGAGTCCGCCTGCCGATGCAGGAGACGCGGGTTCGTGCCCCGTTTCGGGAGGATCCCGCGTGCCGCGGAGCGGCTGGGCCCGTGAGCCATGGCCGCTGAGCCTGCGCGTCCGGAGCCTGTGCTCCGCAAATGGGAGAGGCCACAACAGTGAGAGGCCCGCATAACGCAAGAAAAAAAAAAAAAAAATATGGGTATTATTTGCCGATAAGAGAAAATGTCTTCCCATAATCTTCCACCCTATTATATTGTGTCATGTTCACCTTGGAGAGGGTACAAGTAGGTAATGTTTCTCCTTTCTCATTATTTTGACAAGCATTGCATGCACGCTTACTGGCTGCTAAGCACTCTGTAGGTCCTCTTTCTAGGCTCTCATATGGTAGATTGATTGCATTACTGCCCTCAATTCTTCAAATTTCCCTGAAGCCACTCTTTGGCATATGCATTCCTAGCTCCTCTAAATAAAGAGGTGCAATCTAATTCCCTATCCCTTGAATCTGGGTTTTCCTTTGGCTGTCTTTGGCCAATAGTATGAGCTGGAAATGACAGTGTGTCAGTTCCAAGCCTAGCTCAAGAGGTATTGCATGTTTTCCTCTGACTCACATACTCTGCCATTACCATGAGAACATGCCTGGGTTAGCTGCCTGGAGAATGAAAAATAGCAAAACCAAGTCAGTTCAGTTATCCCAAAGGGGGCCAATCTAGACTAGCCAACAAGACACCAATCCCTATACATGTGAGTAAGCTTATCTTTTTGTGGACTGATGTTATTCCATTTTGTTACATAAATGCATCCTATATGTGTCAACTGTTTAGAATTTTATATTTACTTTGTTGTAGCTTGTTACTGGGTAAATTTTTTATCAATATCCAATAGATGTTTTAAATGACAGTGTATTCCCTGTTGCATGCAGAGCTATCTTTATATCAGATAAATCTTAAGTATATTATTTTAATTTTCTTTATACTTGCTTAATTTGGATCTATTTGATTTATAATTTCTTGATATGATTTATATAACATTTTCTCAATATAATTTCTCAGTTTCTTCCAGTGGACCCTCAGTTTTAGCTTTATGTATTTCAAATCTTTGATGTTAAGTGCATAAAGTTGTATGACTGATAATTTTCCCAATTAAATAATAGTTTTCTGATGATCATTTTCATGATTTTCATTTTGTAGTCTTTTATGTTATTAATATTGTTTTACTGTTTTAGTTAAGCATATGCTGGAGATTTACCTATCTTAATCATTTCAACCAACCTTTTGTTTTATAAAAATACTGGAGGATTTATAATAAAAGATTTGAAAAACATTAATTTTGTCTCCTTTACGAAGGAAACTGTTGGTAATTTTTAAAAGATTAATACAGATAGACAAACTTTCTCTATTGAGAAAAGGTTGAGGTTGAGAAAGAAGATAAAATTCAAAATGAAAAGGAATAGCTACAAAGATAGCAGAAATTACAAATTATAAAAGAATAGTATAAGCAACCATACAATAATAATTAAAATCCTGGGTGAAACATTTTAAGGGAGGAAAATATGAAATGCCGGACTGGCACGAGAAGAAAACACAAATAGAGCAAGAGTTCTTGAAAATCTTGGATTAGTAATAGAAAGATTTTCCAAGACAGAACCAGGCAGACAGATTACAGCTGAGTTTTAGCAGATGTTAAATTTACAGGTAACACTTATAAAAATTTTTCTGGATACAGGATATCTAATATTTCTATGATACTAGTGAATATTTGAAAACTAAACTGAATTACAAGAACTAAAATCATAATCCATTTCATAAATAGCCATAGTAAAAAAATTCTACACAAATTACAGTATATTTTCAAAAACTAGTATACCAAGGGTTTAATCCCGGTAATGTAAGGATATTACAAAATCATAAAATTGTATCAGTATAACTCACCATACCAACAGAGTAGTTAGCACTTTTGAGTGTTCTCTTTTTATGTATAATCTGTCATTTGTATGAGTTTGGAATCCGTTAAGCTTATTAAAGCATCTTCTTACTATATCACTTAAAAAGAAGTTGTATTAATCAATTTTCTAATGTTGAATAATCTCTGCCTTCCTGGAAAAAAATTTGGCCATTATCATTTTTTAAATATATTGTAGGATTTAGTGTGATGTTTTATATAGAATTTTTCTATTTCTGTTCTTTAAAAAGATTTACTTATAATTTTGTACTTCCTTATTACCTTGTCCAGTTTGGATATCAAAGGAAATTATATCTCTAAAAGCTGTTAGACTTCAAATTTAATAGTATTTCCACTTAGATTCTATGGAAGATGAAAAAATATATATATTAGCCTCATTAATTCTGTGTTCCTTAATTTTACGTTCTGTAAAAGAGCTTATATTTTAGGATTATTTATTCCTTGAATAAATGTAGAAACTCACCTCTAAAATTATTTGGGCTCACATTTTCTTTTGGGAGGGAGGAGAAATAGTGCACGTTTTGGACTATTTTCCTTAATATTTATGGGATATTCTTTTTTGCTATATCGTTTTGAGCCAGTTTTAATAGATTGTATCATTCTAAGATAATTTTAGATTTCAAATTTATTTGTACTCATTTTAATGTTTATTACCTATGTTTATTATTCCATTAATTTAAAAAATATCCATGTATCTTTAGTAAAGTATTTTTTATTCGTAATATTATTTGCCTTCTCTTCTTTATTTCTTACTGAATCATGCCAAAGATTCGTCTCTTATATTAGTCTTTCCTAGGATGATATTAAAAAAATATTTTAAATTCACATATCATAGGCACCAATTAATTTTTAAAAAATGCACTTCTTTGACTGACATGTTATTTAGAACTGTATTTTAAAATTTCCTCAAAATGGAATATTTTGAGTTTGCTTTTATATTGATATCTAATATAATTTTGCTGTGGGTAGAGTTTAACAATTGTTGAGACTTGCTTGAGTTATAGTACATGGGAAATATTTACCAGTGTTCCATTTGTGCTTGGAAAAAATATACTCTCCCCAGTTATTAGGTTTGGTGTTGTATTTATGGCCTTTAAGATCAAGCTTATTGACTGGTGTACATGTCCACGTTCTAGTAATTACTGGGTATTATATTAAAATATGTGTTTGTCAGTGTTTCCCTGTATTTCTGTCAACTTCTATTTTATATGTTTGAGGCCGTGTTATTAAGTATATACAATTTTAGGAGTTTTTTAATCTTCCAAATGATTTGAATTGCTTTTATTATGTATTAACCCTCTTTATCTGCCAGAATGCTTTTGCTTTAAAGTTGGATTTTACATTAATAGTCATATCAGGCTTCATTTTGTTAATATTTGCTTTTTTTTTTTCTATTATTTGATATTCACCCTTCCTGTTGCCTTTATGATTTATCTTTGTCTACTGTGAGCAGCATATAGCTAGATACAAAGATTATCAGATATGGGGGAAATGTTTAGTAGATGGTCATGCTAACCCATATTGACTGAATGTCAACCTTAATATTCCAAATAACATTTCTTATATAGGGTTCAATATATAAGAGTTTTATGTCTCTTGCATTATATTTCATTTTCTGAATGAAAATACAGACTTTTCCATGATATATCACTTTTTAAATAGAAAAGAATTAATAGAATTTAATAGTAGAACTAAAGCTAGTTAAGCTTTGAGGTACTAGAAAAAATTAGCAAAAATTAATGTTAATTTCCCCTTCTCCTCTGGATATTTTAGATTAGTATTCAAACATGCTGTAAAATGTATCGCCTTATTAAAAACTCTTTGCCATCTCCTACCCCACACTCCCCAGTACCTGCTCTATTTCTCTGCTCTGCTTTACAGTAAAACCCCTTGAAAAAGTTTCCATAATAGTTATTTCCAGTTCCCTCTTTCATTTTCTCTTGAACGTTTTCACATCCACTATCCCACCAAAATTATTCTTTCCAAGATCATCATGGTTAATTTTCTGTCTTCGTCTTACTGACTTAACAGACTTTTACATAATTGATCATTTTGTTTTCCTTGAAGCACTTTTTCACTAAGCTTCTGGGATACCCCACTGATTTTCTTTCTACTGCCTGCTACTTCTTAGTCTCATTTGTTGATTTTTCTTTTTCGTCCTAAATTGTAAGCATCAGAATACCATAAGACCTAATTTCTAGAATTCTTTACTCTTGTATATATACTCCCTCTGTGAGCTTATCCATTTTACAAGCTTGAATTCCCAAATTTACATCTCTATTCCAAAACTCTCTTCTGATCTAGTGAACATCTCTACTTGACTGTCAAATAAACATCTTAAACTTAATATGCTCACAAGTGAACTCCTCATATCCCTCCCCCTCCCCCACCTCCACTTTTGACAAACAAGCTCCACCAGTAATATTTCCCAGTAAGGTTAATGGAACATGATCCTTCTAGTTAATCTGACCAAGAAGCTTTGGAGACACTGTTTGCAGAGACAGCTAACTATCCCCCATTTTCAATTCTTTCATTTACTTGTAGACTCTTCTCTACCCAAATTTTGTTGAGCTGTATATATTCCCAGCTAGAGACTACATTTCAGATTTTTTTTGTAGCTGTGTGTAGCCATATGGTTAGGTTTCCACCAATGAGATATGAATGAAAGTGAAGCATGCATTTTCTACTTCATGTTATTAAAATTATTGTTGTTTGATCTCCATATTTTCCCCTCTTTCTACAGGTTGAAAATTGCTTTAGTTCTTATGAGCTACCTAGTAGATTTGAGATATTTAGGATGGCAGAGCCCCCCTCCAAGCTGGTCTCTCAGTGACCCTGTTGAACAGTGCTCACCAACACACTCTGGATTATTTGTTTTATTTGTGTAACTCTATTTTTTATCTCATGGTAACAAAAGTTAACTATCCTTCAGTTAGCACATCGTACTTGACTTAACTGTTTCCTGTTTTTTTGGCTTTGCTTATGAAATACATCTAGAATATATGTTCTAAACCAGGATCAACTTCCCACCCCTGGAAATGTTGGGAGACATCTTTGGTTGTCACAAATCAGGTGACAGTTTGTTACTGGCATCTCATTTGTGGAGATCAGAGATGTCGCTAACCGCCGTACAATGCACAGGGCAATCCTCACAAAATAAAATTATCTGGCCCCAAATATCAGTAGTACCAAGGTTGAGAAACCTTGCTCTAGAATGGGATCACTTCTCATCAGCTCTTTTACTACTTCCTGCTGCCATCTTTTCTCACCCCAATTGTTGCTGTGTTGCTACTGAGAGTCCCTATTTCCACTCTCACTCCTTATAATCTGTTCATCACACAGCAGCCAGAGTGGTCTTCTAAAAATTATCATGTCACTTACATATTTATAATCTTCCAATGGTCATCCATCTTATTCAGAGTAAAAGATAGAGTCTTGGGCTTCCCTGGTGGCGCAGTGGTTGAGAATCTGCCTGCCAATGCAGGGGACACAGGTTCGAGCCCTGGTCTGGGAGGATCCCACATGCCGCGGAGCAACTAGCCCCATGAGCCACAATTACTGAGCCTGCGCGTCTGGAGCCTGTGCTCCGTAACAAGAGAGGCCGCGATAGTGAGATGTGGGCGAACCGCGATGAAGAGTGGCCCCTGCTTGCCGCAACTAGAGAAAGCCTTCGCGCAGAAATGAAGAGCCAACACAGCCATAAATAAATAAATAAATAAAATTAAAAACAAAACAAAACAGAGTCTTTTTTTCTTTTTGGCCACACCATGTGGCTTGAGGGATGTTAGTTCCCCAACCAGGGATTGAACCCATGCCCTCGGCAATGAAAGCGCGAGTCGTAACCACTGGACCGCCAGGGAATTCCCAAAAGACAAAGTAGCCTACAAGGCTCGGTATCACTTGAACCCCACTCTCTCACCTACTTTTTACTCCATTCCAGCCACATTGGTTTCCTTGTTCTTCCTCAAACAAGCTACACAATTCTTGGATCAGGATTTCACCCCTGCTATTCTCTCTGTCTGGACCACTCTTCCCACAGAAGTCTACATCGGCTACTTACTCCCATTAGGTCAATGAAAACTTTCTTGATCCTACCCCGTTTTCATAACACTTCTTATCAGCCTTAACTTGCTTTGTTTCTTCCATTGCACTTACCATCATCTAACACACTGTATAATTTACTTTTTGTTGTTTATTTTCTATCCCCCACCACTAAAATATAATTGCATGAAGACAATGATCTTTGTTATTTTTCATCACTGATATATCCTCAGGGTCTAGAATAGTACCAGGCACATAGTAGGCACTCATTAAGTAAATATTTGCTGAATGAATGAATGGGCAAAATTATCTTAGCTCTTAGTACCATACATGAAATAGTGTGGTATTTGTTCAAGAATGTTTATGTAATATACCCTTGTCTCTAGCTGTAGGTGATTTGCATTTTGTTGCTTAGACTTTATTTCTAGCTTGCAAGGTTTTGGTTTTGTTTCAATAACACCTTTTTCAAAGATAATTCAGAAGTTAAGTGTTTTAGAATAGACTTTCCTTCTAACTTTATTATGGGCTCAAATTGGTTTTATGATGTGGCTCTTCAGCTCCCAGAGGCAGTTTGAGTTAAGGCTTTCCTTGCATATCTTGCCATCATGCCCCTTTCTCTCTAGGACCACCCAGGTCTTGCTGTTGTGTTTTTGTGCTTGCATGCCACGGTCACATGAGCATCCTCAGTTTTATGCATTTATTGCTTAAGCACTTCAATAGGCGAGTGAAGTTACTTAAGAAGTTCTCCTAAACATTGAACCATTTATACTTTTTGCTTTCATTTGTCTTCCCAATTAGGACCCCCTGGTCTGCCCCAGTTTTATGTGAAAAGAAAAAAGGGGAGGACATGACAGGATGTATTATTTCACAGTGTTTGAACAAGGTTGCTTTGGTGTTGTACACAGCTATTTCATCTACAGATGGTCTTAAAGGCACAGCCAAAACAATTGGACACAATTGATGTTAACTTCTGTTTTTTCCCTAAACTGTCTGCACTAGCCCATGAAAATCAGTTTACCTAAATGCCCCCATGAAAATCTAATGTTGCCTGTTATAAATTGTCTTAAAAATGCTAAATGTAGGAAGATTCTCTTTGACTGCCCTGAACCCCATCCAGGAATAATTACTTTGTAATGAAGTCCTCTGTGCCCCTAGTATACCAGTGCCCTTATCTTATTTCCATTTAAGATAACGCAAGTATATCTTTTGTAGATATGCCTTCAAAAGTTATCAGGAGAAGATAATAAAAATAGGAACCTTAGTTGCTTTTTCAGGCTCGGGGCATAATATCAATGAAATCCAATTAAATTTCTTCAAATTTCAGACTGTACTGAAACAAAATTTTATGTTTGATGCACGTAGTTCATGCAAGATTTGATTTAGAAAGATAAAATAGAATCTATATGTATAATTTGAGAAACATCTGGCTTAAATTACAGAGGGGTAACATAAAGTAGTAGCTTTTATTCTGGAATATAGGCATTTGGATTTTATAAAGTAATTTTATAGTTTTGATGTAACAAGAAAGTAAAGGCCTTTTTTTTTTAGATGACATGATTAAAAGGACTCTGTGATCTGTTATTCATCAGTGCATGACTGCTGGCTTTTTATTTGTTTTCAACATTATGAGAAACATGATACTCTTCTATTGTTTAATGAAAAGAACCATTCATCTTGAGTTACTGTGCTTTGAGGTGAAATTCAAAATCCATGAGGGCTTAAATGAATATGAGATAGAAATTCATATCAAAATGTATGTCTTCATAATTATAATGAATATAAAAAAGCATCCTTTGGTCTATTTCTTGTCTGTTTGAGGAGCAGGGTTAACTAGGAATAGGAAGGCTAAAAACCTAGTTTGGCAAGGGAAATGAATTATTTCCTAGAGGGATGGTACAATTTTGTTTCATGTGATCACATTGCATAAGTTCATAAGAAATGTATTTATTGAGTAACGCTCAATTTATTTTAGGTTTTCATATGGCCCACATATTTAATATCTTGCCCTTTTAAAAATTTTTAGTGAATAGTCATTGAAATTTGTTCTAAATTTTCTTAACGGTTGGATGTGTTATTAACAATAAAGCAAATCTCTCAATTTTGCAATTTCACCTTTCTAAATCACATCACTGACCAAAACTAATAGTCCCTCTTGTAACCAACCACTACTTACTAAAGATTAGGACAAAATCATAGTCGCTGTTTTTTTCTTATAAAATTTCTGTAATAGATTCTCTTTGGTAGGTGGGTTGCTTTTAGTAATTAATGGAAAAGACAAACCCTGCTCTTCTACTGAAATGCTTGATGACCGAAAGGAAGGCCCACCATTGCATTTGTAACTTTTGAAAGTAGGGTTTGATCAGTTATTATCAACTGACAAGGAAAAGAACAGTTGGAAGAACTGAAAGATTTTCAGAAACACTACTTCATCCCGCAGTTACCAACCTTCAGAATCCAGTAGGGCTATGAAAGTGTCAATCTTTTTGCCATATTTTGTCAAAATAATATAGATAATATTTTGTTTTTGTTGTAATAAAGCAAAAATAGACTATGCTCAAGTTTTGATTTCCCGAATGACCTTTGAATCACATTTACATTTTAAACAATAACCCTTGAGTGATATAAGTACAGTGTTTAACAATAACTCAAAGTGTAGTATAAACAAAGGATATTTCAAAGGAATTTCTCCTTAGAGAAGAACAGTACAAGAGAGATGTTAGGAAAAATTAGATGGGCAGATGGTAAGTAGCAACAGAGAAATCCTGGAAGAGTTGAGGAAAACTCTAAGAACATTTAATTGATGCTACACTTCACTGTCTTGTCTAACACAATGTGGGAGTGGAAGAGACAGGGCAGATGGCAGTGTCTAATAAATTGGGGCTTGAGATACAGCCCTAATGTCCACAGCCTACCAATAGTGTGCCAGGTCCAGGAATTCCCATGTGTCTATTGTGGAGACATGGCAGTGCTAAGAAAATCAGTGGAACAATTGAAGTTTGTATCCAGTATAAGAAAAGCATCAGAGATAAAATTTTGTGTGCTACAAACTTCGTCATGAGTGCTAGTATGACAATCCAAAAGACCAGATGGATGAGCCATATACTGGTAGATCTCACTCATGATACCCAGGAATTGTATGTGTCTTAGAGCACTGGAGATCACCAAGAAAGTGCAACACGTGTACCAGGGTTCCTTCTCCAACCACACATAAGCTTCCCAACATTCAGTCTTGGGTGGAAGGAGGGGGAAAGTGGGCCCTTTGAGAGGACAGAGGATCAAAAGGCAAAGTAGTGCATCGTTAATAGTAGATATTTAATTAGAAATAAAATAGGCAGTAAAATGCCATCTTTGTGGAACGGGAGCTCTCCTAATGGCCCCAAAGATTACATCTTGCTAACCCTAAATTAAAAGATAACTTATTAATTTTCTTTGTATCACTAACTGATTTACAAGTGACTGCATGCACTCAGGTTCTTCAGTGCCAACAAACTTCCAAAGGTGAGTGTTGGAAGCACAGAGTTTCCTTGTTGCAGCGAAGGCTGACCTAGAAACATTTTTGGAGACCAGCCTGGCCTCCTAAGGGAGGGTGTGAGTAAAAGCCACAAACACTCACTCGGACAGCATTTTGGGCCCTTCTATTCAAGTAGCTCCTCTGCAGTTGCTGCCTCTGAACTTAGTTGAATCAACTGTTTTCCATTACTTAGGGAGACAAAATTCAGTAATACAAGCCACCAAAGTATTTGGCCACCTGGTACTCCATAGTTCAATATTACATCTAATTTGTTTATTCGATAAAGTACATTCTTAATAAAAGTGTTTTTAGTATGGTTTTCAAACTCTTTTCTCAACATGAAATAATCAAAATAATATTCTTCTAAAAAACTCTCCATGTACCTAGTCACATAGTTAACATAATCACACAGGTCACTCATGAAAACATGTTTATACACATGTATGCTCATCAATAATTAGATAAAAGTCCCAGTTACTATTAACATACGAAATATGCTTCTTTACTAAATAAACATTTTTTTAACACATAAGTAATTATTTGAAATAGTCAAAATTTAAATCCCACAAGCCTGTATTAGTGCACACACACACAAATAACTCCAGATTTCGTGGACATTACTACTGAATAATTCCAGGATTGTCAATTCTTTTTTTTGGTCTCAAAACAGGCATAATGAGTAAAATGTTCCTAGTTATGCTTTGTATATATGTGACTTAGTTAAATAAATGATTCTGTTTCTGTGATGAAATGCCCTGTGCCTTAAGTTAGAGTCTCTGCAGGACTGACACTCCACAAAAGCTGACCCAAGGCAGGGATGACCGTACATGAAGTTTATGTGGGAGGTGTACCCGTAGGAGATTGGAGACATAAAAGAAAAAGTCTTTTAAATATTTGTTATTAAACAGGTTAGCACTTGGGCAACTAGGACTGAGTCTTTCTAAGAATGCTGAGAGATAGTGTGCAATACTTCTTATTCCAACTGAGGATGGAGGATGTTGGGGTGAGTTGTCCAACTCCCATCAGCCGCTGATTGAAGGCTGTTCCTGGAAGGAAGAGAGAAAGCATTCGTTTCTCAGGGCGAAAAGCCCAAGACTTGTGACCTGTCTCTTGCACGGGCTTTTTGATGGCCAGAGAATATCTTCAGGCAAGAATGACTAGTCCAAAAAATAGTAAAAAGTCTCAGGACATATGGCAGGCAGTGGTATTTTAAGTCAGTCTGATAAAGATGTTGAAAAAGAGTGTGCCATGCAGAAGGAAACGTATGAAATAAGGACAATAAGGGGAAAGTGTTGGGTACTTAAGAACTGAAAGAAGATCAGCTTGGTGGATTCTGGCAGGCTACTGGGAGCATATTATAAAATGAGGATGGAAAGATTATTAAGGACAGATTCTGTAAGATTTTGTTGACCATGTGGAGGATCTGGATCATAACCTAAGTGCAGCAGGGGAATATAAAAGAATTTCCAGCAGGGAAGATAATTAAGTTTTGAGAAGGTCACCCTTGCTATTATGTGAAAATGGGCTGGAGGGGGGCAAGAGTACTTAGAAGAGGAAAGATGGCAAAGGAGACTTTTGCACAGTCCAGGATGTAGGTAACAGGGATTGAAGTAGAATGGAGATTAGGAAAAGTGAATGATTTTGAAGTACATCTTGGAAGTAAAATTGAAAATTTTTATGATGGTGATGGTAAGGAGAGAGCACAATTTTCTAACTGTGCTAGTGGATCAATGGAGATGCCATTTAATTAGATGGAGAAGTCTAAAAAGAGAAAAGGTTTGGGGGTAAAAATCTAGAGATCAGATTTGGAAAACTTAAATCTGAAATGTCCCAGAGACATATAAGAGAGAATGTGAAATAAGTAGTGAGGTGCATGAATGCTCTGGGTTGAGAATGTAATTCTAGAAATTAGGGAGTACTTTTCTGTAAATCATGAGGGGTGTCAGAAATTACTATTCTAAATTACTATTCATTCTCTGGTGTAGAAAATTCAACAAAAGAAAGGGAGTCAAATAGTTTAAACAGGAAACCAAAAGAAAAAAGAAAAGTTTACTTTTATGTATGTTATTTATACATATTTATCTATGTGCATATAATGTGTGTGTGTGTGTGTGTGTGTGTGTGTGTGTGTGTGTGTTACTTAGTAGGTAGAAAGCTCACTGTGTTGAAATATATTCCCAAAACTCGATGCCTTAAAATTTATCTTGGCTTTGTAGTGACAATAATTACCAAATTCTGTCCACAACCTTTGATTTAACATGTATTGCTTTATAGCACATGGTATAGCAGTAAAAGATGGTGGGTTTGAATTTTTCTGTAATTGAGTAGATCTTGTTCTTCAGGAATTATCTTGTTGTAATGTACAAAAGTAACTCCTCAACTATACATACATCCCCCTAACTCCGGCCCTTCAAGTAGCAGGCTGATTTAGAGAATCCCTGGGGCTATCAGAGTAGGTGGGAGAAATTATAATCTAGGACAATAATCCCTTGGATCTGGCACTGAACAAATACTGGAGGGTTAATACCTAAACCCACAAACCAGAAAAATAGCCTCAGGTCAGAAACCTAGAGAGTCAGGAACAAGTATGGATGTAAGGCAAGCAGTTGAGAAATAAAACAGAGCTGGCTTTTCAGAAACTGGCTTGCGCTTGTTGGTCTTGTGTAAGACGGAGGAAGCCCTGATAACTCCCAGGGGCAGTAGCTGACCTGCTGGACACACGGGAGTGGAGTTTCTGGGCTTAATGCATTGTGACCTTTTGGTAATAGTATGTTTCACAATCTTCTCATCTTTTAAATACCTCATGGTAGCCCTTAGCTCCATGAGGTTCAATCTTGAAGTGGTGTAAGAAATGTATCCAGATCCAGGAGTTTTGAAAACACAGACCTGTATTTTGGGGTCCTTTCCGAGGGGTAACTGGAGTAGTTTATGTTGCATGTCACATGGAAAGCTTCTTTAAGAACCTTATTTGGATACCTCTCCCTTTCCAACACAGTAGCTGCTTAAACCTTTATTCCATTTCTCCCCTCATTCTATCTCTGCTCTCACTTTCTTGTGTGGTTAGGCCCTATACCTGCATACTTTACAACAAAGGGATTCCAGAAATAAAACCAATACACAAAAACACATATTCACTGTGGAGAGAAAAGACAGGGAAAACTCATACAATGGGGGTAATTTTTTTTTTTTTTTTTTTTTTTTGCGGTACGCGGGTCTCTCACTGTTGTGGCCTCTTCCGTTGCGGAGCACAGGCTCCGGACGCGCAGGCTCAGCGGCCATGGCTCACAGGCCCAGCCGCTCCGCGGCATGTGGGATCTTCCTGGACCAGGGCACGAACCCGTGTCCCCTGCATCGGCAGGTGGACTCTCAAGAAGCCCATGGGGGTAATTTTTGATCCCATTATTTTTCATTAATTTTTCACATTACAAATATTTATCTTACTTTAACCCACATTTCTGATGGCTCTCCCACCCAAATGTAATACATACTGTTATGAACATCAGAAGTTCCGTGTTCCCATCTTATTTCTTAGCATTCAGCAAGTCACTGTATATTTTTGAGGCTTTGTTTCCTAATTCAGCATTTTAGGAATACTTACCCATCCTGAATAAAAACTTTTTTAAAACAGTTTTCAAAAGTGTTATATCTTACTGTTTTTTAAAAAAATAATAGTGTATGGAATTATATGAATCCATACTAGGAGAGTATATTTAGTTTACGTACAGCATTCAGTATAAAATCTGGCACAGAACTGGCCTGTACTAAATGTTTATGAATGAATAGAAATCCTAAAATAAAAAGCAAGAAGTTAATAATTTTATGCCCTTATAAAAATACCATTAACTTATTTCCAGTTAATACTAATGGAATGTTTTGTTTTATTTTTAAGATAAGGCATCACACTTGAAGCTCAAGATATCAAGCTGAATAATATATACATACACATACATATATATGTGTATGTACATATATGTACACAGATGTGTTTATACACACACACACATACTATCTTTGGAGAAGCCCCAGTAGGCAAATGGAGGAACAATAATACCACAAATAAGTGATTTAATTGCTTTTAAAAGTTTCATTGTCATTAGAGACTTTTAAGAAAAGTCTCTGTTTCTCCTCTTACCTCTATTTCTTAGCAGCTGACAGTCAATTACAAAGATCCTGTTCACTCTCAGAATATCTATCTTCCAGGAGCCTCTCTGTAAATTTAGACTGTAAATGAAATTATGTCTGCCTTTGTTGTGTTTCTTTTTCTGTCTGTATGATTGCACAGTACCCCCAAGTGGCTTGTTTAACTTAGAATTCAAACGTAAGAGTTTATTTACAATGCTTCAGTAAAGACGAAGCTGAACTCAAATTAAAAAGAAAAAGACCCTAGACCAGGAAAAACTTCAAGGCACACTCTATAAACAAGATTGCAGCACAGTAACTGTCTCAGAGATGGGGAATGACTCTTTTGGTTAAACAGGAAAGTAGAAGGCACCACAAGTCAGTATTTTTTTTTTTTTTTTTAATCTCTTCTCAATGGTCTGTGGGTTTTGGCTCCTGTGTATCTGTTAAGTGGTAATTCTAATCTTTGAAAGTCCATTTTCTTCCCCCTCTAAGAACGCTTGCTGTGATCTGAAGCCAAGAAGGGCTGGACAGAACTCAAGGTTGTTATCACATTTATTGTATAGCACATAGAGCTGCAGGACAGATTATAGACTGATTTAAATGTTATGGGGATGGAAAGGGGTTGGAAGGGATGGGGCTGAGAGAGGAACTGAGAAAGAAAAAAGAGATACTGCAGTGAGGCTGTTTTCTGCCCAGGAAACAAAAACGCCTTTTACCTCCTATTAAATGTAATCACAGAATACCACTGCTCAAGTAAATGAAGTAACATCCAGTTCATCCCTCTTTGGATTTATCAATATCACACAACCAGTACTACTATCCTAATGAATTCTCAGCCAAGTCTCAGAAAACTGTTATCTGCGTCAGCCTGTGAGCAAATTTAAAGGAGGTAGTTACAGGAGACCTGGGCAGAAACAGAACTGAGGAACTAAAAAACTTAGGCAGCCAGTCACTTAAAGATGTTACGTATGTACTTATATACATAGTCAGCTAAGTGTACAGCTAGAATTTTGTATTAAAGGCCTTTGATGTCTTCTGATTCAACTACTGAATTATAATGCCAACTAAAATAGTGATTAGGCACTTGCTAAAACAAAACACTGATTCACATAATTCTAATCGGAGGTTTATGCAAAAGCTCATGTCTTGTGTTAATACTGGTTTGAAAGATGCACAATCAAAGGGGAATGGGTACAAGCAGCAACGCAGATGGTGGCATGCCATTGGAATAATATTTATTGTCTAATCATAAACTTGCATGTTTGTAAATTTTTGAAGTATAGATTTAAAATAAACTGGTTTCTTCAGAGTGATTTGTTTGCTCCAGAACACTTGAAATTTTAAAGAGTTTTCAAATGAGGGTCAGGTTCACTAACACACTAATTGCCACAGTTGCATGAAATTGCACGTGAGGCCAAAGCTTGTGTGGCTTTCTGAAGCTCCCACAGTATAGAAGATATCTAATATCATGTGTTAGTAAGAATGCTCTAAGTTTCAAATAACAGAAATCAGATTACACAAGTAGAAACAAAGAAGAACTTTTTAATTTTGCCTTTTGTAAATAAAATACCCACAGATAGAGCTGGCTGCAGATGAAGCTAATTAAGTGGTACCATCTTGCTATCTAAGACCTGGTTTATTTCCATCTCTGTGCTCCAACTTCCATGATTTAGCGATATACTTTGGCTGACTACTTCCAGGGATCCAAGATGGCTTTCAGCAGCTCTGTGTGCTATTTGACTGTGCACATTAACTAAAGAGTCAATAATAGCTTTCCCAGCATTCACAGCAAATCATTGGTGTTCTTTCAGTTTGGACTGCCTTAGGTCACATGCTCAACTTTCATTCAGTTACTGTGATATGAGATTTGCTGATTGGCTTAAATTAGGTACTGAACTACATGGAGTCAACCTTACCAGAAATTACCTGAAGAGTCTCCAAAGAGGAATTAAAGATTGTTGCAAAGGAAGAAGAGGTGAAGGAGAAAATGAATGCTGAGAAAGTAACAAAAAAGGCCTGTTACAAGAGTCTTAACTTTGGCAACAATTATTGATATTTAGGGTTCTTATTGTCAAACAATGCTGTGATTACATTTTAAAACAAGGAAGACTCCTTTATCAATCAGAAGATGGAGGAACTTTGTATTAGGCCTGTACAATTTGTATAAACTATTGTTTTAGGAAACTGAATGCTATAGATGATAAAATGATACTATGTTGAAAGTGACATTTTTAGTGATGACTTTTTAGTTGTGCATATTTATATAAATGTCACTAAATAAATGAATGCAAAAAAAAAGAGTTGAAGGTTATTGATAAAGGACCATCAATTACATTTCCTGTGAGATTATCTGGATTTAGTTTGCTTGAATTGTGGTAAAGTTCAAACAGAAACCATATACTTATTTTTGTAGAATGAGCTAAACTAATTTTTTCTTCTGAGTTTGTTTGATGTTATTGTTAAGCTCTATCAGTTATAATTCTGAATCCTTACTCAGAGACCATTAGCCAATGTTCATACTATCATTTGAAGAGATTTCATACTCAGCTTAATCACCAACTCCTTTATCTTCAAAACTATGTATAAATTACCTGTCTGGTTCAGAATTTTCTTTCTCATTAGAGGTAAAGAGCTTTATTTATCCAAGTTTTATATCTAAGTGATAGATTATTATTTTAAAAAACTGTAGGAAAAATTACTGAATCTTACAGCCAACAGAATGTAAGAAGCACCAACTTTCATAATTCTTACAAAATTAAAAAAAAATAATACCCTCATAGCAATTCATAGCTACATATATTCTTACTATTTTAACTTTGGCATTTAAAGGTCTCTAGATTAGTTTCCAAAAGGACTCCAGATAATACAAACAGAAATATATGGGCTCTACTGACAATCACATACTGAGAATAATTTGGGAATGCTGAATAATAACAAGATATATTTGTAGCCACTAAGCGCTGGACTCTTCATAAAGTGGTTAGTAGTATAATTACCATTTTACATATGAGGAAATGAAGCCCATAAATGTAAGATAACATTTCTCAAGAAAGTAAATGGTAGAGAAGGATTCAAGCTCGGAGAGTGTGACTTTAGGGATAGAATCCTTTCTTTTTTTTGCTCATTTTTTGTGAAAAATTTCATGCATAAAACTGAAAACATTGTATAATAAATGACTGTTTACTCACCACCTGTTATATTTTACAATATTTGTTTTATTTATATGTCCATATATCTATGCATTTAAAACTCTAAGCATTTGAAATTATGGACAACATGACATTTCATTCCTACATACTTCAGCAAGCATTTTCTAAGAATGGCATTCTTTCACACATCCAAAATAAAATTACCCACCTAAGAAAATTAATAGTTCCTTATTATTATGTCCAGCCCATGCTCAAATTTCCACCCTTGTCCTCTAAGTGTATTTCACATCTGGTTTGTTGGAATCAGGATTTCATTACAGTTAATACCCTGTGTGTGGCTATGATGGGAAACTGTGCTCTACACCACTACATAAAACAGTCTTGTGGGTTTCCCACATTGTTAGGAGAATTCACAGAACTGCATGTCTAGCATGTCTCTACAAGTACAGAACTCTGCTTGAATGAAACAGATTTGGTTATTAATCACAATTAACCAGTTACTACTAGATTCATGACCTTGGGCTAGTTGTTTGATCTCTCAAAGCCATATATATAATTTTTCATTTCATCTGGTAGTTGTGAGGATTAAAGAAGATATTGTAGGCTCTGTGCTTAGTATGTAATGGCTCAGTATGTGTAGATTCAGATTAGGGGGGCATAACCTTGATTAAAAATACCAGTACGTGGGAGGAAATTTTTAGTCAGCATTTGGTAACCTTAATCATCATAGATTAGCCATGAAGATGGTACTAGTAGACAATCAGTTCAAGTACAGGAAAGAATTAGGAGGAAAACAGTCCTTTAAATTCACAACTGTGACACAGATAGAGTCACGATGGGTGGAAAATTGTTTCCAGTGCTGCCAGGCTGGGCTTATGTTTTTAATATACATGAATTCTAATTACAAAAGATTTCATCATTAGAGTAGTTTCACCACCTGGTGAGTCAAGGAAGTAGGCAGCTCCTTGAATTAGAGTGAGCAAAGGATCTTGATCGGCATTTCATTAAGCAATAACATTTTTTCCTCTGTCCAAGTAGCAATCAAAAGACAAATTTCTTTAATCTTTAGAAAAATATAGTAAATAGATCACAATAGCATAAGAAAGAGAAGCCTATCAGAGTAATGAATTAGGTAGTCACATAGAAAATAGGTTTAATTTTTTTCTTTTGTATTGTTGAGTAATTCAATAGTGTTGTTCATCTTTTTAGCCTGTGTGCAGTACCGTGTTGCACAATAGCTGTGGGCAGTAAACATATGAGAATCACACGGATATTCTGCATCCACTTAAAACATGTATACTGATGGCTTAATATGCCAATGAAAATACAGTTTTTATTTGGCTGGCAGGCAGGGAATAAATTGTTTATTAAAAACTCATGGTAGAAGCAGAATTTTAGGCTACCGTAAAATAAGGTCAACTTATTCTATAACCCAATTGTACCTGATATTTCAGCATGGCCCCGCATTCAAAAGTTAGTTCCTATAGAGATAAAGATGAAATATGTTAATTTCAAAGCCAAGCAAATATAATCTGCATACTTGTACTGCCTCCATTAGAAGAAATGAATCACCCTGTGATATAAGCTTCTAAAATTCTTCCACCTAAAACAATGTAAAACATAAGACACCAACTATTTAAAATGTGTAGTTTGTGCAAATAAAGCATTAAAATAAAAACTTATCTGGTTTCACTTGAACACTGTTCAAGGACTGTAGTTGCTCATTTTTCGGAGACCCCCACTATGTCATCAAACTGTTAAATCTGGCCTTGTCATAGACACTGTCAAGCTGTTTGCCCAGACTGTTGGACACAATTCCAAAATTCTTATTCTCCAACTAGCTGTTCCTGCCAAGTCAGGGGAATATTTCACAGTCAAGGCAGTGCAAAACACTTTTTTCTACTTTTGGGGAAAAAAGTCAATATAGCTCTTATGGTGATGGAGGAGAGATGCTGCAAGTTCCAGAGGGGGCTGAATGGATATGGTTATACCACTGGCTCACTTACACCTTTGTCTTGAAATGTTGTCTTTTAGAACTTTGTTATGCAGACAGTGTTGTGTTTTTATGTATTTCTTCTTGAAAAGGCTGTAGAAGCCCAAAGAGTGGTGTAGGTGGTTTTTTTGAGTGTTTGTTTTGCTTTTTATTAATTAGGTGAATGCTGGTCAAAATGTTTAGTTAGACTCCATTAGTTTTATCACTGTTATTTTTTCTATGTTTAACTTAAATTAGCCACTTAATTCTGGTGTAACTCTGAAAAGGAAAATCAATTATACAATTGGGAATGAATTCCTGACAAAACATAGAGTAGCACAAAAATCTGAAGATGTCTTAAAATCTTTTGGGTTTTAATGAATAATTTAAAGAGAGGAGTAATAATCATAAAAACAATAAAAATTATAAACAGGGAAAATATGAAACAATAACAGACAAATCATTAGAAATCATCAGAATGAATATATCCACATGGACACATATTTATGGTTTTTGAAAATAAAGATCAGTACATGGAAGGAACCCTATACTGGTCACAAAGATTTATGATTTTGAAGATAGTACTGAAGAATTCACAAGAAACACAGTAGAAAGATTCATAGGAAATACAGTAGAAGGACCTTAAGAGATGAAACGTATAAAAGAACAAGTTAACAAACAGGAAAGCTAGATTGAAAGATCCCAAATGTTCATATATGAGGTAGAGTATATGCAGAAAGGCAGAGACTATATTTTTAGAGATTGAAATTATTAGAAGAAAATACAAGATCTTCTCTGTATGACCTTGATATAGGGAAGAATTTCTAATAAGATCAAAATCTAGAAACCAATAATAAGACAACCCCCCAAAATGGATTTTTAAATGTTTTTGCTGCTTATGATATTTTCATTGGCACTGTTCACTTTTAGTTAATATAGGTCATTGAAATTTTATTAAACTTGTTTTGTTTTTCTCTTCAAGACTTACCAGCATTGTATTTTTATATGGAATTTTGATGAGCCTTAGTGGAACTTTTGACACTGTGGTTTTTATTCATAGGTTATGATACATTGATATATGCTTTCATTTTCTTTTAGTTAAACATACTTTATCATTTCCTTAGTGATATTTTGACCCATGGATTATTTAGAAACACATTCTTTAGTTTCCAGTCTATTCCCATTTGTGCCAGTATACATACTTTGTATGATTTAAGTCCTCTTAAAGTCACTGAAAATTGTTTTATGGACCATAAAGTTGTTTGCTTCTGAACTTTTTGTGTGTACTTCAAATGATTATGTGTTCCATTGTTGGGTGTAGGATTTTATGTGTCAATTAGGAAAAGTTGGTAGATTGTATTATTCAGGTCTTCTATAGCCTTACTAATCTTGAGTCTTCTTATACTGTCTGTTACTGAGAGTTGTGTACAGGAAGCCAAGGTATAATTGTAAATTCATCACTTTTTAAATTCTGTCAGTATTTTGAATTCCTGTTTGTAAGTGCATACCCTTTCAGGATCTTTATTTCTTCTTACCCATATATCATTATGAAATATTCCTTTCTATTCCTGGCTATATTCTTGTCCTAAACTCTACTTTGCCTAATTAATAAAGCCATTTCACCTTTGATTTTACAGTATGTATGTTATTTTAATACACAGATGAGATTCTGAGGTGGCTTATTAGAGGGTATGTATGTTTGTAAACCAAATTGTGTGAGGCCAATAATAAAGTATCAGTGAGGGCTTCCCTGGTGGCGCAGTGCTTGAGAGTCCGCCTGCCGATGCAGGAGACGCGGGTTCGTGCCCCGTTTCGGGAGGATCCCACATGCCGCGGAGCGGCTGGGCCCGTGAGCCGTGGCCGCTGGGCCTGCGCGTCCGGAGCCTGTGCTCCGCAAATGGGAGAGGCCACAACAGTGAGAGGCCCGCATAACGCAAGGAAAAAAAAAATAAAATAAAATAAAGTATCAGTAACAAGTTTACAAAATGCAATGGTGAGTTCCTATAAGAAAATTAAAAATTAGAAAGATACACAGAGTAAGTAAGATTAGCAGTGTATTAACAATTGTTGAAACTGGGTGACAGATATATAGGAGTTTTTTATGCTGTTCTTTCTACAAGGTTACTTTTTCCATTAAAAACTTAAGAAGTTAAGGAACATATGTAAGGTAAGGGTATATAATAGAAGATGAAAGATGCAAATTGTACTGTAGCGAGCAGAAAAATGTTAAGTAATATAATTCAGAAAGGGGAAAATGGCTTTTGCATTGAAGAAGGCAGATGTAACAAAATTAGTCACAAAAGAAAGAGAATATAAAGTAAGAAAAAGAAAAGGAGTAGGACTGTAAAAATAAATCCAAACTAGTTCTTTTTAATGAGGAGTTAAAAATCAATTAAAATACAGAGAAACATGAGGAAGCACTGGTCAGTAAAATAATGGGGGGTCAAACCGATCGGAATGTGTGAGAGGAAAAAGTACAGCCTCTTAGTAAGAACAGAACTTAAAGCACAAGAAAAGTAAAAATTTGTAAATAAACATCCTGATTCCTAGAAAATATATCTTCAAATATAATGAAACTGATATCATAAATTGTTAATGGTCGTTAACTACAACAACTTTTCTATATACCTAAAACTTTGCACATTATATCTGTAATCCTCACAAACTCCCTGCAAAGGCTGGTGGTAGATAGCTTACTACAGACAGAAAGATCCCTTCTCCATTTCAGGCCAGAGGACTTCTCCAAAGCTCATCCAGTTAAATATAAAGTCAGGTCAGAAATATGTAATTTTTTTCCTTTTTTTTGCAAAACATGTACTTGCAGAAATTCAGCTGCTGAGTTAGTCAGCCAGGAAAGTTCCCTTGTATTAATATAAACACAGAAATACTCTATTTCAAAAATAGTTGAAGTATTCCAACAATCTAAAGGTTTTTTTACATTTTCATTGTTTTTTTGGGGGGCTTTGTCTAATAGTTTATCAAAATCAGAGGCAGATTGCAGGATTGGCACAACTGCCTCTCCTTAGTTATATCACATTCGTAAAGAATTTGCTTACAAACAAATCAGCATTGTAGACAGGATGTGCATGCCCTCCACCATCCTCTTCAAGCACAGCAGTAGTAAGTACTTCTACTTATTATTAGTTCTCCATAGCTCAAGCCTATTAGCTGCAAAGGATTTATTTATTTGCTTTTTTTCAATTTTTTATATCTTTATTGGAGTATAATTGCTTTACAATGGTGTGTTAGGTTCTGCTGTACAACAAAGTGAATCAGCCATATGCATACATATGTCCCCATATCCCCTCCCTCTTGAGCCACCCTCCCATAGGATTTATTTTTGACATCTTCTTGTTTTAAGTGATTGGCTTGCCCTTCTGTATTATATTTTCATAGAGTCTAGAATGGAGCATGTACTAATTACTCAGAGTTATTCTAATCCTACTTTTCTGATTACTTGAAATTAATGGTAAAATGATCCTTTTCTTGTAAAGAGACATTAAATCATACAACTGCTAAGAATATACTTTTCCAAATTAAGCAACTATGAGTTTGGAAAATGGACTCTTCTGATATGAAGCTATAACTTACCAGAAGAAAACTGCTGAATTAAAGTATCATAACTATACCTGGAAATTTAGTACTAACTACAACCTAATTGTAGTTTAATTTTGTTCATTTTTACCAAGCAAAGTTCTTCTCTCAATGTAAAATAAAGTACCTGTGTGGAACAACTATTTTCCACTAGAACTTCTCTAGATCTTAGTTTTCTTTTTTAACCACACTCTCGCTCTCTTGCATGCCCATATCCCCAATGTGTATATTTTCAAAAGATTTGAAAAAGTATCCACCATGGCCTTTACATTTAATGCTATCTATCTTTCTATCTAAACTTTATTTATTCATTAAATGTGCTGTTTGTATAAAAGGCTAAGGTGGATTTTTTCAGAGCTTTTATTTTAAAACCTATTACTACACTACAGCATTAGAATACCATACTGTTAATTTCCTAAGTGTGTTATGGGTTAGGTTTCATCCTTTACAAATATATTTGTAAGACATTTTAATTCCTGTTGTATCTGCAAGTAGTGATCTGAGTCATTCTGAGACTTTGCTAAAACTAGATGAATTTGTTGTTTGTTCCAAAACTAGTATTAAGATACCTGGTTTAGATGAATCCTGTTTTATGCCATAATGGCTCTGATATTACATATATATCCTTTTTTTTGCTAGTTGTTAGATACGGTGTATATTAAATGGCTATACAGAAGTAGAAATAAGGCATAGAATGATTTTGTTAATTGTATTATATCAACTAAAATTTATACCCACAAGAAACTTATGCTACAAAAAATAGAATAGTTCAAAGCATCATATGATAAGAGAAAGAGTCAGTATGGGGGTCGGGGCGGGGGGAGAGAGAAGAGGAAAAAACTGAAAACATGGATGAATGCCAGCCTGAAATATTGCAGAAAATTTAGAGAAACATGCTCTAGTAAATCAGAAAAATAAAAGTTTTTCAAGGGGAGGAAGATAAACAGAACATTTTCAAAATACAAAAATAGGCATGAAGTTTTGACTAGCTGATTTACAATCTTAAAATGGATTCACGTAAAATCTTCCAAAATTGTGTGTTGATTATGTCCCCTGGATCCTGCAGATCTATGTCGAAGTCACCCTGACCTGGGAGAGTTGCGTTATTTTTGTGTGTATATCAGCTATATTTTGACAGTATTATGCTTATTTTTTGCCACTTCTTCTTCCTCATTATCTCCTTTTCCTGTTGTTATTGCCACTCCATTTACATCCTTGCAGTTCCTTCTTCAAAATAAACACACAAATACAAACATTTTAGTTCAAAATGTACAAAAAAGTGTATGTACATTCCACCCATTCAAGTTTTTATACTTTTACTAAAAAGGTGCATGTCCATAAACACCACTTAATATTTTTTTGGCATATTTGAATGTTTATTTGTTTTCTAAAAGAAAAAAAATCACACTTTGTATTTCCTTTGCAACAACTTTTCCACTCTGCTTTTTAGATTTATCTATGTCTACATGTACATTCATTTCATTTATTTTAACTGTACAACCATAAGTATGAGTCAAATGTTGGCAGATTTATATCGTTCAATCTAACATGTTGTCTGACCATGTCACCATGTATGTGTGAGTAAGAGTTTTCTAGGTTATGTACCTAGATGGAGAACTGCCAGATCAGAGGTTACATCCATTCTCAACATATTTAAATCAGCCACATTGTTCCTGAATTTGATATTGACAAGGGCTGGCAAGAAACCAAACTTACAGGCATTCAGGACTCAGAATGCATATATCATAGTTCCTATTGGTCCAGTGGTTCACATAGACCTCCAGAAACATAATGATTTTCAGTATATACATTGCAGTGTCTTCTTGCTTGAATTTTCTTTTAGCAATAGTGGTCTTGCATTTGGATTGACAATCACACTCATAAGACACATATTCATGCAGCACAGAGTTCTCTCAGCTCTAAGAAAGACTATAGAACAAAATGCAGCAACAACACAGCTGAGGTCTCATGACTCCTGGACATAGTGTCTCATGCCCTTTCATACTTGGGGTACCTGCGGTTAAACATATGATGCTGAGTGGAGATGGACAGTCTCTGTTGAAGAAAGCCATCAGCTCCAGGGCTGCTTCAGCTTTTGTATAATGCTAGTCACATGCCATCCTTGTGTGAACGTTACTCCTGCCTGCCCAGTCTCTAATTGTAGCTGAATCTTATCAATACTGATTATTCATTACTTGAAAAACAATGTCAGTTATGAGGCACTGATACTTAGTTTGGTACATTATCGTCAATCAGTTTCTGATTTATCTGGGATTAAATATAGGTATACGCCTATTAATTCTATAAGCTAGTGTTACAAGGAAGATTCAGCCAATGGTTAAGTACTCAGGTTTCCCTGAAGCTAGAAGAAAGGCCACAGAATCACCTGTTAACCCTTACTTCCAGTTTTTTCCCAACCCTTCTCAATATTTTTGTTACATTTCCTCCATCTTTATCTTATAATTCTTTTTTTTTTTTTTTTTTTTTTGCGGTACGCGGGTCTCTCACTGTTGTGGCCTATCCCCTTGTGGAGCACAGGCTCTGGACGCACAGGCTCAGCGGCCATGGCTTACGGGCCCAGCTGCTCCGCGGCATGTGGGATCCTCCTGGACCGGGGCACGAACCCGCGTCCCCTGCATCGGCAGTCGGACTCTCAACCACTGCGCCACCAGGGAAGCCCCTATCTTATAATTCTTAATACAGCATTTCTACAGTATTTTTTGCATAAAAATAAACATACTTACATATCAAAGCATCAACAACTACTGGGACCTCTATTTAATGAACAGTTGGAGGAAAAAACACATTGACTTTGATTATACAAATTTCTGATATTTCTCTACCAACTGGGCTATACTTTTACCCCATTTAGCCATAATTATGTGTAGCTTTTTAAAGGTTTGGACAGAGGTGTTCACCTGCATGTGCAACTTTTTCAAAGCTAGATTTCTGTCTTGATTCAGTCCCATGATTTAATACACTGGTTCCCCAAACCCCAACTTCCTCTTGGTATGTTGGGGCCAGTGTTGAGGGAAATGCCAAAAAGTGTTTGCTTCTGAGTACTTATGGCCTGGGTGCAACTCAAGTGTATTGTGGAGGACTTCTAGTTTCTGATCCAGCATGTAAGGAGCTTATAAGCTCCAACCTAACAACAGTAAAAGGGCAATCAAGCTGGAAAATCAACAATTCTTCTCATATATGTTAGAGAGGTGAGGCCACTGTTGTGACAGTTGCAGAGACAGACAGGCAGATATGGAGAATCACAACTTCCCAGGGTAGAAATTCATAAGTAGAAACCTCTGTGGAAACCAGTACCAGAGTAGGAAAGCCTGAAATGTAATTGATGAATTGCTGGAGGCTCAATGAGGACATCTCAGACTTTCAAACTCCAAGGGAACTCCCATACTTGTGAGTTTTACCTTGTAGAGCTCTACCAGGTTCTCACAGTGAATATCAGAGAAAAATCTCCTGTGTTTTCAGCCAGGAAAGGGCAAAAATAATCACTTTGGACTATGTCAGGATAGTCTGTTCTTAACAAGGCCTGCCCTCAGGAGAAACTGACTTGCTTGAACCTAACCAATTAGAGTTTTATCACAGTGTAACCAACCTGGGGGAAGGGAAATATCCAACTCTAGCTCCTGTACAGAGAAGCACTTGAGAAATTCACAGTTTGGGGGCATAGGCCCACTAAAAAACTGAGACATAATCATAGGACTATAGAACACTCCCCTAACCCCACAGCCCACCGTTACATCACTGAAGGTCTACTTACCAGAGTTTCTTTCACCCAATATATTATGCCCAGCTTTCAATGAAAAATTACAAGGCATAGTAATAGGCAATAAACACAGTCTGAAGAGGGAAAACATCAGAACAAGAATCAGATAAGGCAGAGATGTTGGAATTATCAGACCATGAATTTAGAGGAAGTATGCTTAATGGCTCTAATGGAAAAGTAGAAAACATGCAAGAACAGATGGGAATGTAAGCAGATAAAGGGAAATTCTAAGAAAGTACCAAGTGTATTGTGTGTACCCCAAAATATTAAGTGCCCCGTGAGATTATCAATAAAGCTTATTCTACTTCTAGTTACTGTAAAGTTTGAGTGTCATAAGGCTTCCAAAATTGCCTATTACATGAACTAGGGCAAGTCACCAGAGATGCGTGACTGCTATATCATGGCGATAGTCACCATTTTGCATATCTAACTCTTTAAACTCCCTTTTGGGTAGCATCCCATATACATTCACACATAGTAAAACTTTTTTTAAAAAGTGTTCAGAGCAGGTGCTGACACATGCTGCCCTTTAGATTCTAGGTAGTTACCTTAACAAACAACACCCTGATTCACGGTAACACAGAACATCAGCTACCAGCTGCCAGAAGCAATATGCCTATTTTAGTGCAAAGGTAGGAAAACCAAACACAGCACAACACAAACACAAAACACATGACCCAAATGGTAATATGAAACTACTATTACTCAGGTTGGTCTTCAGCTAGCATCATCAAGGGATGCTGATTGGTATCTTTCCTCTAAACCACCCAAAGAGACTTCTTGGGTAAATCTTACAGTCATCTTCATTCACATACCCTTCCCAGCAGAAAACAAATCCAGTGATTTCTTCCAGCAGTGGCCGTGAAATGGCACTACTTCTAAAAGAAACAACCAAGAAAATTTTTCTTCTGACCTGAGATGTTCTCTTTAAGACATCATCACCAATTTAAATGGTGACTCTCTTCTGCCAGAATTAACTTTTGTTTTGTTTTGCCTTTTAAAATTTCATTTGTTACCTGTCTTAATCCAGGCTCAGCCACCTTGGGTAAGATCTATGAATCAGTCACCCACTGACCAACAGGACAGATAAAGCTTCCTTAGAGGTTCCTTTTTGTCCAGACACAGATTAAAGGAATGGAATGGGGCAGTTTTAATAACTAGACAATGGGGATGCACTTATAGTCAATCCCCACTCAACCACACAAAATGAAGACACTATCCAGCCATTGTTCTGTTACGAATTTACACAAATTCAGAGGAATTAAATTACTTTAGCAAGTGCAGTCACAGGCACAGTATACCTGACCCTGACAAGACAAGGAAAAGAATATGCAAGGTGAGAAAGATAGTTTGTGGTTGCATTAACCCCCCTCATTCCCACTTCCACACCACAGAAAGCTTGACAAAGCTGCTCCCTTTGCTACTACTACTGTCTTCAGATGTCCTGTACCTTTATCCAATCAAGTCACCCAGCCCTTCACATCCCTACTACCCCCATTTTTTATTAATCTTATTTTTAATTACCCATTCTATTTCTCAATCAAACCTTTATTTTCAGTATGAGAAGGGACATAAGTCTATGTGATGTTATGCTTTTTAGTGAAATTTATACCTCGGTTGAATGAAATGTAGCCTGGGACAAAACTGATAAATATTCTTTTTGAAAAATTTTAGGGGCATCTCAGCTACTGCTTCCTTTACAGGATAAGTGAAGCCCCCAGAAGGATTCATGTCTATTCCAGTCAGATCCATTTGAAGCCACTACATCTAAGATTCAAATAAAGGCATCAGCTTTTGCACTCCAGTCTTTTCTGAACTAGTAGTTGAATTTTTCTGTTGAGTAACTACATGGTCTCAATGTAATTCTTTCTTGGAATTCCCCATACAGATATATTCTTAATTATACAATCACCTAGGATGTACTTGCCTGACCACACAGCAAGTCAATTGAACATTACTCACAAGTCCATACAAATAAAAATTTTTCGTAGGTAAGAGCTCAATTATTTTTGAATTGCCAGACATACTGCCCTCAATTCTGCCCAATGTATAGTATTACACTTGCCCCCATCAACTAAGATTTTTATCAATGCAAGGAAAATATTGGCAGATTTCCAAACTGTATTCCTAAATTCATGAATGTCCATCACACACCAGAAAGTTTGGTATACTTTCACAGGAGAAAAATCTTAGGGTTTACGAGCTGACAGTTCTGGGGATTCTGTCATTAGTCCCCAAAGAAAGGCTGCAACCTGGTAATGGATACTATGATCTCCCTAACCAACACTCCTCCCGTCCCACCCACACACACCAGAGCCCCAGTCAGGAGCATGTTCCTATATATACCACTTCCATTTTTATCTATAAACTCTGCTGAATGGCCCCAGTCTTATGGGAATGTCTTTCTGACATTATCTATAACATAATAGTTATTTCAGTTCTCAGAATAATTTGTTGTCCCTCCGTCGTGGGGATGTATCACCACCAAAGCCCAAAAATGGGCCATCAGTTATCCTCAAAGGGACATATCTAGCTGCAGTGTCAGGTACTTTCTGGATCTTTTATTCCAGTGGTCACTGCTGGGGGACAGTTGTGAGACTTTTCTAGAGACATCAGTCTCCATGCGTTCACAAAGCAGAGACTGACTCACCTTCACAAATTACCATGATAGAAACTTAAGACTGTTAACACCAGTGATGGAAGGACCATATTGAATATAGGTAGTTGGGGAAAGCTATATTTTTAGATTATACTTGAAAAGGGTAAGAAATATTGGGGAAATTTATGGTGATGTTGTATGAAAGTAATGACATTGTAGACTGGCAAAACATTTTAATGCAAGTTAGTCATTCCTATACAGCTTTCTATATTTATCTAACCTATAAAACAACAAATGTATGCTTCCACTCAATATGAAGCAACTAAAAACCACCCCTCTTACAAAGATCTACTCAAAAAGGAGAGAGACAAAAATCTCAATAGTTCTTGTATCCATCTTCTGTTAGCTGTCCTGACACCTATCCCCAGCATTAATTCCTGCTCAGTTTAGTCAAAATCTTACCTCAGTGCTCTCTAATGCAAACACCAAATTGTGATGTTAATTACCACCACTTTGTTACATAAAATAATAAGAGGAAAGGGAGAATTAATTAGTTACAATATTTTATATATGAGTACGTATAATATTCAGGTTGCGTGTTAGGCAGTTTTGCCCAGAGACTTTTAATTAGGGAAAATCCATAGCTTCTTTTTCCTTTCCACTTTTCTTTTTATTTCACAAAAAAGATTTCACAAGTCCTGGCCATCTTTATGCTTATGTCACATCCACCAGAAGTTTAATGACCTACATGTTCTGTTCTTTCCTCTCCTACTAGGGAAAAGACATTGGCTTTATTTCCTATACATGATGTAGTTTATCATTTCTAAAATAGTTTTTCCATTCCTACATATTTGAGTGATAACAACTTTATCATTAAATGATAATAATGACTGTCACCAGCAACAAAACTAGATTTCTAAAGACAAGGCATAGGAAAAAATACTTGCAAGCATGTGAATTGTGTACAGTTGGCTGTCCTGTAAAAGAGAATGATGGGTTATTAAACTGTTTTTTAAATTTCTCTTAATGATCTATCAAAGATTTTCTTTCAAAATGAACTCTGGGTGATGTTGTTGATAGCTGCCGCAGGCTGGGAAGGAGACTATTTCAAAAATATTTGTGTTCTGACCACAGATTTTGGAGGAACTCCACAATTTCCTTTTAAAACTTTAAGAATGCCTGCATGTGAATAAAAGAGAATATGGTCATCTGGGAAAAATCAGAGCTGGCCAAACCCAGGAGAGGGATGCCTGAAAGTAGGTCACTTGACTAATAGCTTGAGGGGCAACCTGTATTATTTTCTCTTCTTTTAAAGTGAGAAGGAATGAGGAATCACAATCAAAAATGTCTCTCTAGCTCTTAAATTCATCTGACCTTTATCATGTAGGAAAATACACTTACTGATACTGTTGCCATCCTTTTCCCATCTTGATCTAAGTGCTCAGTGTATAATTGAAGGAGATAGAAGCAGTATTCGTTTGTTAAATCATTTGGGCTACCACAATATCCTAGGTACTATATATAAGAAATTATTTAGGGGTTTCTTTAGGTGGATTATACAGAACCATTAACAGATCAAGAGACTAACTGGAATTTTCTAAGTTCCAAAACCCAATATGAAAACATACAAATCTCAAGAATAATTTTTATGCTAATATTATTTAAATATTTTATTTTCCTCGTACTTTTGTGTGGTAAGATCATATCATCTGTGTAGGGGCTGATTGGTTCTTTAAAAGGAAAACATTTGCTTGATTAAAACCATCATTCTACTTAGTGCGTCCTTAGGGAAATCGTTTGCCAACAAAATTCTAGAAAACACACTAGGAAATCAGTTCAAAGTTTACATTCAAGTTAATTTACCTAAAAAAAAAATGCATATGATTACCAGCTTGTGAGTTCTTTTCAAAGAACAGAATGAGATTTAGGACTTGTTGTTTCTCAACTCCAAGAGACTGCTTCATATTTAAGATCAAAATAGTCTCTTAAGTTAGATCATTGATTTATTAAAAGCAATCTCTTTTCCCTCTTTCCTTTCTTTTCTTAAGACTCAAACTTAGCCCACCTTGGAGAGAATAAAAGTCACATGTTAGCAAAAAAAGAAACTCTGGCAAGATGATTCCTGGGTACTTAAACTGGTCATCTTACTTCAAAACATCCACAGCTGCTGTTTCAGTTATAATTGAGGGCTTTGATTTCTGAAATCTGGACAGAGAATCAAACATTGTCTTTGATTGTAATTTTATTTCACTACAGCTCAGCCATGCCTTACTATAATGATTAATATTGCTTTTAATTTAATGAAAATCAAGTAGTGAGTAGATAAAAAAAGACAATAATGCATGACATATTTCATATACTGTACCATTAATGGATAAAAAGGCTGATTTTAAATCATTTATTATTTTAATATTGTTTTACATGGCAAATGTAAGCTCCAAATATGAGCAAGAGCTATATTTTTTAGTACTTTTGTAAAGAGTTGATTGTGGAGAGAACTTTAGATGTATTTAAATTTTTTTTAATATCAGACAGGATTTCAGATTTAGTAGTAACTGATTCACAGTATGTTTTTAATAATTAATTTTGAAACACTTCTTGAGCATGAAGTGTCTATTACATGATGTGCTGAGATTGGAGATACAAAGGTGAATAAGACATTGTCCGAACACCCAAGGAGTCAAATTCACTACTTTCTATAATAAAAATATGAAGGAAAGTACACTGTAAATAAAGGCACTCATCTTGTACCAAATGCCCCAAACCTGCCACCCACCTTCTATTCCCTATTATATATTCCACTCACATACCTTGTAATGTTTTTTTCCCATCTAATCTCCTGTTACTTAATCTTTAAGACTTAGAACTTATAGATGTGTTTGTATACTGTATGTTTCTGTGCATTTTTATCCATGTATTTAAATATGTGTACATAAGAGCAGGGGATTATAGATATGTATGTAGTTTAAAATTTTTTAAATACCAATATGTTTTAGGATAATTAAAATTACAAAAATTATGATATTCATCAGTGTTATGATCAAAACTGATAGAAATTGGATAGAGTTAGATAAAGGAAAGGCAGGATAGCATCTCCGTCCTACATCTTACATGTACTCTTCATCTTACATACGTATAGCAATGCACAAGAGCACACACACAATAACCTTTTAAATGTCTTTACATATACTACAGCTTTCTTCATCAACCACTGGAATTAACTGAATGAATTAACTGAAAATTAACTGAATTTTATAATTCTATTATAAAATATCAAAATTAAAGTTTTCTTTTTGTAAAGTTTTTACACCATTTTAGATTGTAAAGTCATTACATAAGACAAAAAGTTACCTTAGAGTCAAAAGTAGTTTCATAAATAATACTAAACTTGGTTGGATATACATAACTTTGAGTATAAATGTGTATTGCATACTTATATAGCATAGAGTAAAGGTTATATTTGTACAATATTATAGTGTTTTTAATTACACAAAACGAAGCTTATACTTTAATTCATGTTAAGACATACATTGTGACTATACTGAACAATTTTCATAAAAACTATGTTTATGTTGTCTCTCTTTGTTCTAAATGTCAATTCTTTATCCTGTTCAAAGGCTCTCTACCATTCTTATTCACAACAACTTAAATGCATGCCTTATAAGCAAGATAAGCAAGATAACTTATATGTGCCATTTCTATAAAGAGACCTGTATTTAAATGTTGGAAGTATAACCTTTTGAAAGGATGTATATACATTCTGTGCTCCAAGTGGGGGTAATAGCCATTTTCAGAAACACTCACTGAAACCATAATCAGTATGTCTGTCTGTAAGGGCTGAAGCCAGAGAATGTCTATTCTTACAGTTATAGAAGTCTCAAGTCAATGTTACCCACTTACTGAGTTTTGATAGTACATTTAAAACGTGAATTCTAGCTTAATCAAAGAAATTCCAATTTGTTACCTTATTTATAAACAAAAATAATTGTATGTTTTTTGTACCTGGGTTAGAATTTGATAAAGTTTCACATTTGATGAGAGTTGAGTTTTAAAATATGTTATTAGGTGTGTTACACTGATACTTTTATATAGTGTAATATGATTCCCATGTAGCAGTATTTATCACATTACATAATTATAATACAGTATTATTGTCTGTATTCATTATATTGTGCATTCAATCTCTATGGCTTATTTACTACTCATTTTTAACTCACTTCTCACAGACTCCTTCTCCCTCTTAGAGGTGAACCTGCTCATAGGGAACAAGGGTTCTCCATTGCCTGTTCATGTATAAGTTGTTCAGGGATCTACTCCATTAATAGAAGCTGACCCTGGTCTAATAATAAATGTGAACAGGTGAATCCATTTGCCTAATGCTAAGAACCACCATGAGGAAGACCACTTGACTAATAGATCTTGGACTTTGTCAGTAATAAGTATGGTATTTTAGTTGCTAAACAATGTAACACTGTTTTTATAACCCAGCTTGTGAAGAGGAATGTTATTTATTAGGACTCCTCAGAGATTCTCAACAGTTTATTTTGGTATGGCGCAAACAGTGTGGGAGATTTTAGTAGAAAAGGTATTGGGGTGATTCTACAGATAGGTAAAAAGGATTTCAATAGGAGATGGCAGTGAATGATATAACAGAAGAGAGCTTCTTAGAATTTTGGGAAGTTTGCCAAAAGCTGAAGTGCTTATGGATCACTTAAATTTTATCAGTGGATCTTCCTGAAGAAAGATATAGGTATAGGAATGAAGAGAAGGAAAACACAAACCATGTTTGGATGATAATGAGTAAATAAATGAGTGAGAAAGAGAGTTAGTTATGAGTAGGGAATAAGGGGCAGAGTAGGATATAGATTGAAAATGAGGGGACTTGATGCCAAATAAATGTTTTGGGGTTTATTCTTTACAACATAAGAAATCATTCAAAGTTTTCAAACAAGTACAAAACATGGTCAAAGTAGATGATTTCATGCAACTGAAAATAACATTAAAATCCACGTATACTTGAGAAGTATAAACTTCCCTAGAGCAAGAAATGGTTCTTTTAAGTAATGTAATCTTGAAAACTTTCTTCTGCATGGAGACAATAATTAAGCAGCACAGTGGAGAGAGAAGAACAGTGAAGCAGATATATAGAAGCCTAAACATTTGCTCCATTTTTGAAAGTAACTAATGAGGTCATCTTGGATAAGTCACTCCAATCCTGGAAGCTTTTCTTCAGCTTTAATAATTCTATGATTCTGTTTTTCACCATTGAGTTTGTAATATTAATTGAGAATTTGTCATATAAGGTCTTTAATATGTTGAGGTGTTTCCCTTATCTACCCAATTTGTTGAGAGTTGTTATCATGAGAGAATGTTGTATTTTGTCAAATGCTTTTTCTGCATCTATTGAGATGATCATGTATTTTGAATATTTCATTCTATTATTGTGGTGTATCATATTTATTGATTTGCATATGTTAAACCATCTTTGCAATCTAGGGATAAATTCCACTTGGTCCTGGTGTACAACCTCTCTAATGTGCTCTTGAATTTCGTTTGCTAATATTTTGTTGAGAATTTTCTCATCTATTTTCATCAGAGATATTGGTTTATAGCTCTCTTTTTTCATAATTTCCTTATCTGGCTTTGGTATCAGGATAATGATGGCCTCATAGAATGAGTTTGAAACTGTTGTCTACTCTGCAGTCTTCTGGGGGAGTTTGAGAGGGTTGGTATCAATTCTTCTTTAAATGTTTGGTAGAATTTCCCATTGAAGCCATCTGCTGCTAGGGGTTTCTGTGTCAGGAGGTTTTTGATTATACATTAAATCTCTATTCATTATTGGTCTATTCAGATTTTCTATTTTGTTTTATCTGATTCAGCCTTAGTAGGTTTTGTTTCTAGGAATTTATTCATTTCTTCTAGGTTATCTAATTTCTTGGTAGGTAATGGTTCATAGTAGTCTCTTATAATCTTATGTATTTCTGTAGTATAATTTGTAATGTCTCTTTAATTTCTAACTTTATTTGATTCTTCTCTTTTTTCTTAGTCTAGCTTAAGTTTTGTCAATTTTATCTTTTCAAAAAATCAGTTCTTGGGCTTCCCTGGTGGCACAGTGGTTGAGAGTCCGCCTGCCGATGCAGGGGACACGGGTTCGCACCCCGGTCCAGGAAGATCCCACATGGCAAAAAAAAAAAAAAAAAAATCAGTTCTTAGTTTCATTGATTCTTTCTATTTTTCCCTAGTCTCTATTACATTTATTTTTGCTCTGATCTTTATTATTTCCTTCTTTCTGCTAACTTTGGGCTTAATTTGTCCTTTGTTTTCTAGTTCATTGAGATATATGATCAGGTTGTTTGGGATCTTTCTAATTTCTTAATATTTGCATCTGTTGCTATAAACTTTCCTCTCAGAACTACTTTACAGTGTCCCATGGGTTTTTGGTATACTGTTATTTCCATTTTCATTTATTTTGAATTTTTTAACTTCCCTTTTGATTTCTTCTTTCACGCATTGGTTGTCCAAAAGTATGTTGTTCAGTTTCCACATATTCGTAGATTTTCCATCTTTCCTTTTTTTGTTGATTTCTGTTTTCATACCACTGTTGTCAGAAAAGACATTTGATATGATTTCAATCATCTTAAATTTTCTAAGACTTGTTTTATGTCCTGTCATATGATCTATCCTGGAAAATGCTCTGTGTACACTTGAGCAGAATGTGTATTCTGCTGGTGTTAGATGGAATGTTGTATATATGTCTGTTAAGTCCATTTGGTCTAAAGTATGGTTCAATTCCAATATTTCTTTGTTGATTTTTCTGCCTCTAAGATCAGGAACAAGACAAGGATGCTCACTCTCACCACTCTGATAGTACTGGAAGTCCTAGCTAGAGGAATTAGGCAAGGCATTCAAATCAGAAAGGAAGAAGTAAAATTGTCATTATTTGCAGATGTTATGATTTTGATATGTTTGTGCAATTAGGTAAATAAGGACTCAATTTTTTTATAGCTTTCTGGTCTGCCTATCTTTGTATATTAGCGATGATCACATTCTTGCATGATAGCATCTCAATCAGGAAGGAGAGAACTTAGATGTTCTCTTGACTTCACTCTGACCTTTTATCTTTCCCAGAAATCCTTCTCCAGAAGACTTCCCCTTATATTTCACTACAAGGAATGGGTTTAAGTTCTATTCTACTGCTAGTGATGCCACCAATGGGGCTAGGCACATTGTTGTTCTGTTGTCTGGAAAGAAAAGAGAATGGCTGCAGAGAAGACAAAAAGAGTATTTGGCAATTTTGACAATCAATAAATCTAATTTTATTCAGATCAACAATAATATATTAAATCTCCTTTGTTCCAGAGGCGTGGATATTAAAATGAGACAAACCATTGTCCCTGTTCTTAAGAAGCTCACAATATTTTACTAAACTTCTCCTCTTTGCCAACTTTATGAATATATATTGAATAAATTAGTTGAGTAGAAAATAATTATCATATAGATATGCCATCTGGAGAGCTGAGATAATTAATAAATCTTGGTTTAGAACTCATGACTCTAGACCCAGAGCCAGTATACCTTTCATCAGGTATTAATTCATATGCTTGAAAAATCACATTGTAAAATTTTGTTTAATCGCCTAACCATAAACCCATCCTCCTTTTTAAAAAGTGTGGACATTCTGCTTTACATATAAACATTTTTGACAGAATTAATCTTTGAGGTCAGATCAAATTGGAGCTCATCTAATTGGCTTTTGGTCACATCCAGTAAATCCACCAACCAAATATAACACTACTGCTCTTAATTTCCCATTGGGATAATTAAAGGACGCTGGGCTTTTACAGGGATGGGACTTCATTCAATTCATATAAAGGAAGAAAGACACGTAGTCATAAAATAAAATGATCTTGAAGTTTTCTGCAGTTTATTTCAAAAATATCCTGTTGAAGGGCTACTTTAAAAAGAAGAAAATGTTATGTTAATTGGAAGAGCTATTTTGAAATGCCAGTTACATCAACACAGTGTGTTTATTCTTAGTGTATAATATTCACCAGACCTTCTAAATCCCACAGAAAAGTTCTGAAACAGGAGAAAAGGTCCAACCCTAATTAGAAGCGGGTTGATCAGAGGAATTTATTTAAAGGGGATTAACTATCCATTCAGAAACAAAGGGCCAAATTCTTATTCCTTCTTAGCTTTAAAAGGAGCTCCAAGCAAGTAAGACAAGTGGCTTGAAGAGAAGGGAAATGGAACCTGGCTCCATTTCTCATCTTTCTGAAGGTGCAGAGGGGTAAGTGATGGCCTTAGGCTAGATAATTAGAAGCCTGAGTTGCAAACATGAAGCAGTAACGTTGGATATTACACTTTTAGCTTATCTTAAAAGTTTAAATTAAAATGTTGCTTGGGAGCAAAACCTTCAAAACAGCAAACACTTTTAACACTTTTTCCAAGTCATTGAGTTAACATATGTATTCTTTGTCCTGTTCTGGAATTCCCAGAATATATTTGATATTACAGTATAATATATTGTGCTGCTGTGTACTAACTTGGAAGATGGTGCCTACTAATCATTATACGTTTGACATTCTAGTGTAGGTGTTTCAAACTACTAAAAAACGTATCGCTGTTGTTAAATTAACATATTTGAAATGTGTTTTCACTTGTAAAATTAAATTTTTTCTGCAGTAGGAAAGCTACAAAGTTACTAAGCAAAAATAGTAAAAAGGTTTTAGAAGTATTGATTTCAAGTGTTAGGTTGAATTAATTTACAAGAATGTTCTTTTCACAGAAGAAATAATAACTATGGCTATTTTTGATCAAAATATAATTATTTTTAAAGCTGCTATGATTATTTGTGTCTATTACACAAAGAAAAATCAATAAAGTTCTGAATAAATTAATCGTCAACTCAAAGACAAGGGGAAAACATTCTATTAAGCTCTTTCCTGTGCTTTCAGAAGATCTCAGATCTTCCTTTGAAGAGAGGGAATACTAAATTTCAGATTTCTGACTGGTGAGAGAGAATGTATTTCAAATTAGTTTTTCACTTAAGAAGAATTATTCCCGTTGAAGAACTTCTTACATAGAATGTCATAAATAATTGTTACTGTAAACCCCTTCACTACTTTCTCGCTACTGTGTGAATAAAGAGTAGTAAATTTACTTTCAAAATTGCATTGTCTTGAGATTAAACCCATTAAACTTGCTGTGGCTGAAAAGAGGTAAAGAAGTTTTACTTCAAAATTACAAAAGAAGGGCTTCCCTGGTGGCGCAGTGCTTGAGAGTCCTCCTGCCGATGCAGGGGACGCGGGTTCGTGCCCCGTTTCGGGAGGATCCCACGTGCCGCGGAGCGGCTGGGCCCGTGAGCCATGGCCGCTGAGCCTGCGCGTCCGGAGCCTGTGCTCCGCAAATGGGAGAGGCCACGACAGTGACCTTCTTTAAAAAATAAGGTACCATTTTCCCATTTAATATGACAGATGGTTTTCATTCTTTTAAAAATTACTTAGAAGTAATAACTGTCTTTTGTGAAAAAAATGTTAACACTACAGGTACGTATTACATAAATATTACAAATCCTCTCTCCCAATCTCAAACTGCTCACCCAGGAGTATGTTTTCTTCTGCATCCCTCCAGAACTGTCAATAGAACCACACTATAAATAATGTTTAGGAACTCTCTCTCTTTACCTGACATAACTTATAAATCTTTTCATAGCTAAGACATTTATTTTAATGAGTATACTAAGTATAAAATGGTGTAGAGATAATATGGTTTATCTAACTAATCCTGTTTCCAGGCTACTTCCTTTCCAGAGGTGCTGCAAATAACTTCTATGAATTGTTAGGCTATTTGTATGGAAAATTCCTAGAAATGAAATTCCTTGGGGGCTGAAACAACAACAATAAAAGCTCCTTTGTGTATATTATAGAAAAAATTTTTCCCAGTTGGTCCTGTCTTTTTCAATTTATTTCTGGTAGATTTTTCTAAATGAGTTAGTATTAAAATTTTAATTTTTATGTAATGAAATGCACGTTGTGTATAACTTCTAAGTTTCTATCATGCTTGTTAAGGATATACTTTGCTTTTAGATTAAAATGACATTACCTCTTCTTCTATTTTTTTAAAAGAACCTATACAGTTCATTGTTTTTATAAATTAATATTAAGAAAGGCAATAGTTTAGAACCTCAGAAAATTAGTATTGAGAAATCTCAGGGTTTGCTGAGCTTAGAGCACAGACATCCTTGAATTCAGCTTGCTTTAACTAGCCCAGTAATATTCTTCGGAAAGGAGTGTCATAGATTAAAATTGCTTTAAGATTTCTTTTGAGGCTCTTCTTGTTTAATTTGCCTTCAACATTGACTTAATAATGCCCTATAAGAGAAATCAGTAACTACATTCCTAAATATATGAAATCTATCAAAAATTTTATTCACACATATAGTTTCTGTCTTTTTGCCTTTTCATGAAATAAAATAGTCTAATAACAAATATTTATTGAGTGCTTACAAAGGGCCAGGTACTGTGGGAAGCAATGAGAAGAGGTGTACTTAGCAAAACAAGCACAAGAACTGCATTTCTAGGGCTTGCAGCTCTTGGTTCTTATCCATGGAACTATGTCTTTCAATTCATTTAAAAATATTATCTTTCCCTTGACATTCCCCCTTGGAACAACTGTCTGTGATTTCAAATGGAAAACTAAATTATCACTTCAAAAGTGATAAAATATTGACAACCCTTTAACTATTTACTGGTATGTGCAAGTGCCTGTACTTTGCATATCACTTTTGATACTGTACACAGCCTTATATGGTCAGAACTGGGTTCCTATTTTAAAGATGTTACACTTAGACTAAGTATTTTACCCAAAGATACAAAACTAAACGAAGATGAGATGTAAATTAAGTCCAAGCCAGTACAATTAATTCCTGCATGTTGTCAACAACAGACACAGACCACAATTCTTTTTTTTTTTTTTTTTTTTGGAGTTGTGCAATTTTAATGCTGACTTTTAAAAATTGGTTTAGGATCTATTTCCATCTCAGTTTTGTTTAGCTGGGCATCCTTGGACAAAATACTTAATCTCTTTTGGTTGACCTTCTATAAAAGAACAACAACAGTTCCTCTTTCACAGGCTTGTTAGCAACATTATGCCATTTCATGACTTTAACTGACCTGACATATGATGTCAACCTAAAAACTAGACAAAAGTTTTGTGTATTTTAAATCTTTATGATAGTTGAGAAAATATAAGACATCAAGGATGTTTATAAATATATGTATATTTAAGGGAATGGTTGTATATTTCACTTATTATTTCTGTAATGCATATATTTGTTATGTTGTAGTAAACTTTACATAAAAGTTTGAAACGTGGTTTCATAACCCACTAATTTTCAGTAGATTGCTGATATTGGAAATTTTTACCAGTTTTGGTGATGCTTTCTGAGTTGGATGGCTGTAATAGTGGTTTACTTTCTTTGGGGAAAATATGAGGAAAAATACTCTTTTCATTTAAAATAAACATTTTTATTCAAGTAATGTATAATTCTAAAGCTTTAATATTTCCAAATGTATACTGTTAAATGCTTCACTTATTTTTTGGTCAGTTTTTTTAGTTCCCTGAAACTCAATTTCTTTTCTGTAAAAAGAGAATAGCACTTATCACATAGCCTGCCATAAAACTGAAATAAAATATCTACTTAAATATATGCAATGCCTTATATTTACATACTCAATGAATGGAAGTGGCCATTCTCCTTCACAAGGACAAGTCATATATACTAAATGTAAAATAGAAAAACGATGGAGAAAAAAATGTCATTAACTGTTTATTCTGGACAGAGAGTCAGTGGACTAGGTTTCAATATTACAATTCCTTAGATTCATAAAGTAAAATTACCAAATTTTTTTTTTAACCAAACTTTTCCTCTGAAGTACTGTTGACAAAAGAGAAAAATTGATAAAAATTCCTGACATTTGGACGAATACATTAAAATTATCAAGAGTTGATTTTAAAATTGATGCTAATTTTATATTTAACTCCATAATAAGAAAGGGATGCGATAAAAGGTGGTAATTAAACCATAGGCTTTGGAGCAGAGCAGATAAGAATTTAAATCTAGGATATGACCCATCCAGTAAAACTGACAGAGAGATATATCACATTTATCTTGGCAAGCTGCGAATGGACAATGACAGTATTTTCATAAAAATTTTAATATCTTGATGTTATGATTTTAGATTTTCTCCGTATGCATTGGAAATGAGAAGATTTGGTATGCAGCTGGATGATTCCACAAATGTTACCAATACACGTAAAAATATTTGTTTTTGTAGATTATTTTAGTCTGCGACCTACAGAACTGATTTTACTGCTGTAACAGATTGAGTAAACAAGAACTTAAGAAGTAGACATTTCTTTCTCTCTTGTATAAAATTACAGAAGTTGGTCCAGGACTGTAGGGATGTATCACAGTTATTAGAAACCCAGGATGTTTCCACTGTGTTGCTCTGCCATGTATAATAAGAGTCTTCCATCTAGCAGTCAGTAAAAGTTGCCCAAGTTCTTGCTATTACGTTTCATTCTAGGTAGTGAAATGGGGCAAATAGAGGGGAGGGCTTGATCCCTTTAGGACATACTGTCAAAGTTGCACACCTCCCTTTGGGTCACTTTTCCCTGGCCCCTCCTTTCTACTATGGCAGGTGGAAATTATAGTCTTTAATTTAGTAGCTATACACACAGATAGCAAGTGAGAGTCCTATAATTAATGGAAGAAGGGGAGCATAGATAATAGAGGAACTCTCCAGTGTCAGTTACAGTCCCATTTATGTCCCTGCCAGGCAAGAAGAATCCAGAAGGAAGGGGTCAACATTAGTCTGGATTATACTCTGCTTTCATTTCTACTGCCTGTTCCCACCAGTTTCCTGGATCTCTCAGGGACAAACAAACAGATGGGCACTGCTGCCTTGACACGTGGCTCTTCTCCATACCGACATTTTCAAAACAGCATGGACCTAAGTCTTAACCTTAACAAATTGGAATATACTCTAAAGAGCTAATTGAAGAAGGAATTTCAGTAAAACCAAGCAAAACAATGAAAGCATTTAGAGGGTTGAAAATGAAGTGTATCAAGTAACAACAAGCAAAGGAAAGGTTGATTGGATAAATATTCCTTAATTGGCCTTGATGTTTAGATAAAGACATAAACCCGAGTTCAGAGTACACAGTGTTCAAGTCTACTAAAACATCATTCCATCTGAGAAACTGAATTTTCTTAGTTAAATCTTGTGCAAATCCACCATATTTCTGTCCTTACATTTCTGGGACCTCTGGCCACATCTTCACTCTTTTGCTGATCTTTTAATCTTATGAAGCCTGTCCTTGTCTCTGGGTCCCCTGAAAATATTTTTCTATACATTAGTTTAACCTGTACCTTCGTTAACCTGAATTCCTTCTTTTTTGGTTCTTGGAGATCTTCTGGTCTTTGTCTTCTGAAAACTTACCCTGAACCCTTACCTATGACACTCGGGCATATTATGGCCTCTGAAATCGCCGATTATCCAGTTTTGAGGGCTGGTTCTCCTGTTGGTGAAATGATGGTCTTTAACTCTCCTTCACAGCAGCAGGACCACTTAGTTCTCCTTGACAGACATCATCATTTTCTAGAGCTGACCAATGTGCTCTGAATGTTTGTGGCCCCTCCAAATTCATATCTTAAAATCCTAACCCCCATAGATGTCAGTATCAGGAAATGGGACCTTTGGGCAGTGCCTAGATCATGCAGGCAGAGCCCTTATGAATGGGATTAGTGACTTAGAAAGAGGTTCCAGAGGGATCCTGGTCCCTCCCACCATGGGAAGACACAGGAAGAAGGTGCCATCTGTGAACTAGGAAGAGGGGGCCTCACCAGAACACAATCATGCTGGCACTTTGATCTTTAAATTCCCAGCCTCCAGGACTATGATCAGTAAATTCCTGTTTTTTATAAAGCTACGTAGTCAGTGGTATTTTGTTATAGCAGCCAGAATAGACTAAGATGCTGACCATTCTGAATTAGGTCTACCAGGAAACCAGAGACTGACTCTCATCTCTTCCTATTTCAAAGCCTATGGTAGCTTTTTAGAATGTCAATTATCTTTATCTCTGAGATGCTTCAAACTCTAAAATAATTTGAAAGGATTTAGCTTCAGATTACCAGACTTGCTCAATCACTCATCATTTGAATATTCTCTTAAGAAAAGGAGAAAGTTTTCTAAGATTGCACAGTTGTCAATAATTCATTTATTTCCTACTACTAGATTATGAATAAAATGTTTTATTAATTTCTGTAATTGATCTTCATCTTGTGCTGTCCTCTGGATCATTATTGGTCTCTGTGGCAGTTTCCTCTCTGCTACATCACTGGACACCCTAATGACACTTCCTGTTGATGTGTACTGCTGATAAACTCAAGACCAGTTCACTTGCTTTGGTTGGGTTTCACCGGTCCTTCATGAACACCTTGACCCAGCTTTGTTCTTTCTCTTACAACAGACCACCCCTAAGGATTACCCATAATTTTCAGGGGCAACTGAAATAAAATGCCCTTATCCCTCATCCTGGCAGGCTTATGGCAGAACTGCTGGCCCAGTCATCAGCTGTCTTTTACCTTCCTACTGAAAACACATGAAAACTTCTGAGAAATTGGTAGGCAACCCCTCTCTCAGCCACTTGTAGCTCACTATCTGGTAGCACATGTTGTATACAGACTTCATTAAAAAGATTTAAAATTTTTCCATTCTGTACTTAAGCCAAAAATAAGACTCACTGCTTGGGATTGTCTTAAGTTTATTTGTTTTTACCCAACCATTACCTACTCTGAAACCAGATTTTCAGTCTGGAGTAATAAAAGTCCAGCTGACCGTTTGCTCCTCACATTTCTCTCTCTGGACAGCTCGTTTTTATTGCCCTTGGAAATATCTCCATCTACTCCCTTCTTAGGTGGGAATTTCCTGCTTGATATAGTGAGTTTTCTTTGCCCATGCCTGGAGTTAAACACAATATTTTCAAATTATACTTATTACATCTGTATTTTCTGCTAATATAGATATTTCATAATTCACAGAAAATTTTAAAAATATTAAATATAATAGATGTAATTCTCTCTTCTTTATACAAAACATAATTCTCTCCTCCTAGACAGTTGTAATAGCCATTTAATAATTCTCCTTTCCTACTTTTTCCTCTCTTCAAGTTGTTTTACAGCCAATAGCATAAGTGATCATTTCAAAACATGAAACAGACTGTGTCATTCACCTGTCTAAGGTTAAGTTTTCTACTTGGCCCTCCATTGGTCCAAAGATGATATTTGTCTCTTTAACCGGGATTTATAGATCTATGAATCAATGTGTTAAAGATTTACCTCTGCATTAGTTGTTCAGAGTAGCTAATAAATTTCTTTCAAAAGTGTTCAAAGGCTGTTTTCATCTTGATGTCTATTCCAAAACACCAAGTCTCCAGGTTTTGGATCATGCAAGAGTTGATTAGTTGGACATTGAGGAAAAGTCGCCCATATCTTTTGATAAGACTGTGTGTACTGTATGAGTTCCCTGCACTACATGACCATGTCATCTTGCAACAAAGTAGAGCCAGAGATCGTAAGTGATATCATTGGATTTATGAGTTAGCCTTTTCTAACTTCTAGAGAGCCAACTGCCAAATAAGTTGATGTCTTTGGAACTATAGCTATGGACATTACATTGGGCCGAGGAAGTTCAACTGTTTGGGGAAGTTTGGCTCAGTTTAACATGAGAATTCCTTCCATTTGCCTGCAGATGGAGAATGGTACAGACTTGGGATCAACAAACATTTTTTATAAAGTGTCAGATAATAATTTAGGTTTTGGGACCCTTTGGTAACTAGGGTAACTACTCAACTCTGCTGCTTATCATATAAGTGGTAGTAGACAATATGAAATGAATTTATGTTCCAATAAAACTTTATTTTTAAAAACAGAAGACTGGATTTTTCCCATGAGCCATTGTTTGCCAACATGTGGCAAAGACAATGGTGTATTTGATTAAGTGGTAGTGCTTTGTAGAATTTATTAATGACAGTAATTCTAAAGGTAGTTTAGGGTTTCCCAAGCAAGAAACATGAAACTGAGTTGCATTTTTGGTGTTCTCAGAATTGTAGCTCTTCAAGACAGAAAGGACATCCCATCCTGAAAATAAGCAGACAACAGTGAGAGCACATGCATATTCCATTGCAGTGGGTACTAGTATGGAGTCCATTTTAGGGTATTTACATGGGTCCTGAAGTTTGACTTCTGTCCATGTCCCACCTTGACAATTTTGCTAGAATTGTGCTGTTGGCAGGGGAGGCATGGACAAAAGACATCTCCATGATTTTTTTTAAAAATTTGCCTACGGTGTTGCTTTAGAACAGTGGCCAATTT